>NC_092786.1:3844325-4159955 GCF_047496795.1 Chiloscyllium punctatum
ATAGCGACAGCTGATCCATCACTGAAACACTGAACTGAAATGAGAAAATCCTGGATAGTGTGATTAATGAGGGAATTTAATGGATGGATGGATTTGGGTGAAGGGATATTTCAGCACATTCTTCAGCTGCTGCCTGAACTTAGTCTGGGTCACGGCATAAATCGCGGTGTTTGTGCAGCAACTGAGGAGCTGCAGCATGAAGCCCAATTCCTGCACAAAGGGATGGAGAAACACAGACTTATACCCAATCAACCACATCCGTCTCCATATAGAATACAGCATGAACGTTGACCATAACAGGATGAAATTGGCCGAGATCACAAACAGTAAAATGATGGATTTTTTTCGGTTTCTCATTTCAGTGTCAGACTGAGCGTCCCCATTGGTGTGAGCGCGGAGTCTCCTGCGGGCTCTGCTGGTCACTAAAATGTGTCTGACGGTGAGAACATTGAGCAGCAGAATCAGGAGAAATGGGACACACGGGGTTAGAATGTGGTGGAAGAACTCGATTGTGACCCAGACAATGGAGGATTGAACAGCGACTGTTACATCACAAAACCAGGGGCCGTTCGCCAGCCAATACCGAGCCTCGAGCATAAAATACCAGGAAATGTTCTTTAAACAGCTGAGCACAGTCACTGCTCCCAGAACCACAGCCGCCGTTTTCTCACTGCAATATTTACTTTTCAGCTTCTGGCAACAAATGGCCACAAACCGATCAAAGGTGAAAGTGACGGTGAACCAGACAGAGCAGTCAGTGGCTGCATAAAGCAGGGCGGCGTGGATATTACACACGGGGAAGGAGTACATCAGGAAATAAAACTGTTCCCGATAAACAATGGGAATGTGTCTCAGGATCAGGTCGAGGATAATGACCAGGAGATCCGCCGCTGCCATGGCCCCCAGGTAACGTCTGACACATGGAGACAATCCACAATCTTTATAAAGCAGGACGTAGATGTTCACTACGTTAACTGTGAGGAAGGAAAACAAACCCATTATCCATCAGCCTGGAGGCAAAGGGACCCGTTTGATCGGCGACCCAGTGAGACTTTCAAATGTGTCCCTGTATTCAGGGATTTATTAAAATAATTGGAGCTGGAATAACAAATGGGAAGGTCGGAATTACTGACAAAAATGTGACATAAACCACAGGAAACCCTCCCTCCCCAAACACACAGAGACACATCCATAAGGACAGATGGTTTCTAGAACATTCCCACACTCTCGATCACTCGAGAACAGACACAGGTCACTCCTTCCCAGTTCCTAATACGTTGCTGTCCTGAAGGATTCTCTCCCAGTTTCCTGAAGACAAACGGAGTTTGGGAATTCCTGTATTTTGGTCTAAATTGTGGCCGATCCTGTGTCGTGGAGAAATGTAAACGCAGGGAAAACGTATTCACCCCTTTAACTGCCCGAGGGGCCTTCGGAACAGTGTCTCCTTCTCCCTGGAACGGGATCTCTTCCCTCAGGATCTTATCGTTTGTTCAATTCACTGACGTCCGGCCGTTCACAAACAATGTCAGGGACAGAACGTTCCGGGGAATGTCAGTTATAGAATGTCGGGGACAGAATGTTCCGGGGAACTCCTTGACCTGTCCATGACCTTTCCCCCCTACCCACCCCACCAACATGATGTACTGTACCTGAACACACTGTAACATTAATGGGGTGTGAGATGGAGGGTCCAATCACAGGAATGGGAACCAAAGGCATTGCCAGATCAGCTGAAAGGGTGAGATATACCACATTCTCAATCCACCTCCCAGAACCAGCCCAGACACCATATACCCAGAGGAGATATCTGTTCACCGTGGAACACTGTACAGACCAGGCCAGTGTCCTGCTCAGTACGACCCAGCAATCTGTTCAGATTCATCCATTACACTGGTCAATACAACCCAGCAATCTGTCCAGATTGGAACACTGCACCGATCAGATCAGGGCACTTATCTTCAAAGGCAGGCTAGACATCTGTCCAGGTTGGGAAGCTGTGATAGAGAGAGAAAAGCTGCAGATGCTAGAGTCCAAAGTAGATAGGCAGGAAGGTGGGAGAACACAGCAATCCTGCCAGCATCAGGAGGTGTAACCATTCTGTAAGGATCCTGAAGGAGGGCTACACCGGAAACATCAAATTCTATACCTCCTGATGCTGCCTGGATTGCGGTGTTCCTTCAGCGAGTATTCAGCATGGGAAGCAACGCAGACCACAGCTGTGCATTGATCTATAAACCCAGACTAGATATCTGTCCAGGATGGGGAGCTGTGTAGACCATAGCAGTGCATTGATCTATAAACCCGGACTAGATATCTGTCCAGGACGGGGAGCTGTGTAGACCACAGCAGTGCATTGATCTATAAACCCGGACTAGATATCTGTCCAGGACGAGGAGCAGTGCCGACCACAGCAGTGCATTGATCTATAAACCCGAACTAGATATCTGTCCCAGACGGGGAGCTGTGCAGACCACAGCAGTGCATTGATCTATAAACCCAGACTAGATATCTGTCCAAGACGGGGAGCTGTGCAGACCACAGCAGTGCATTGATCTATAATCCCGGACTAGATATCTGTCCAGCACTGAGAGCTGTGCAGAACAGAACAGGACATTCATGTCTAAACCTGAAACAAATATCCATCCAGCATTGGGAGCTGCATAGACTACATCATTGTATTATCTATAAACCTCAACTGGATAGTCTGACCAGCACAGCGACCTGTGCAGTGATCACACATGAATTCATCTGTAAACTAGGAGCAGCTACCCTCCCAGAATGTAGGACTGGGTACACCACCCCAGTGCATTGATCTGTAATCCAGGAGCAGTTACCCTCCCAGCATGTAGGACTGTGTACACCACCCCAGTGCGTTGATCTGTAACCCAGGAGCAGTTACCCTCCCAGCATGTGGGACTGTGTACACCACCCCAGTACATTGATCTGTAACCCAGGAGCAGTTGCCATCCCAGTATGTAAGACTGTGTACACCACCCCAGTGCATTGATCTGTAACCCAGCAGCAGTTACCCTCCCAGCATGTAGGACTGTGTACACCACCCCAGTACATTGATCTGTAACCCAGGAGCAGTTGCCATCCCAGTATGTAAGACTGTGTACACCACCCCAGTGCATTGATCTGTAAACCAGGAGCAGTTACCCTCCCAGCATGTAGGACTGTGTACCCCACCCCAGTACATTGATCTGTAAATCAGGAGCAGATACCCTCCCAGCATGTAGGACTGTGTACACCACACCAGTGCATTGATCTGTAACCCAGGAGCAGTTACCCTCCCTGCATGTAGGACTGTGTACCGCACCCCAGTACATTGATCTGTAAATCAGGAGCAGTTACCCTCCCTGCATGTAGGCTGTATACACCACCCCAGTACATTGATCTGTAACCCAGGAGCAGTTACCCTCCCACCATGTAGGACTGTGTACCCCACCCCAGTGCATTGATCTGTAAACCAGGAGCAGTTACCCTCCCAGCATTTGGACTGTGTACCCCACCCCAGTGCATTGATCTGTAACCCAGGAGCAGTTACCCTCCCACCATGTAGGACTGTGTACACCACCCCAGTACATTGATCTGTAACCCAGGAGCAGTTACCCTCCCAGCATGTGGAGCTCTGTACCCCACCCCAGTGCATTGCTCAGTAACACTGTGTGAGATCCCTGCCCAGTGTGGGGAAACTTGCAGCCCGGGCTGGAATTTACAGGATGTACAGCTCCCATCCATTTACAGCTCCATCTCTCCATTGTGCCCTGACAAGGGGGTGCTGTGGGTATGAACCTCACTGCCAGAGAGAGATGGCGGGGGACTCAGTTTAAATATCACCACATGGGAGGGGTTTGGGGTATAGACAGTGAGAGGGAGATTGAGAGACAGTGTCATGGAAGGATGTGTTACCAGGTTGCAGAATGCTGAAATGTAGACACTTCGATAACATCCTGCAACATGAGCCAGTCTTCCCAGAAAAGATGGGAAAAAAGGATCTTGGTGTGAGGTCAGATGAAACAACAGCTGCTGTGTGGGTTTGAAATTACGTTTATGTAATTTTAATAAGTGTCTTTTTGAAACAGTACATTACTGTAGAGTTGAAGTAGGGTAATAAGCAGTTAAAGAATGGGGGTCTCAGAGTTGTGAATAGTTGATGAAAAATGTTCACTTTCAGAGTTAAAAAAATAAATTGATGTTTTTATTTAAACAGTGGAATTTGGGAGTTCTCTGTCACTCATATTTTAACAGTTTACAAAGCCAATTGACCATTTCTTTATGTTTTGTTTATATTACCAGATAAGCTCAATGTTGTGTCCTAACAATTGCTGTGTGTATCTGTGTGTCTCTGTATGGGGCAGGTCTGGCAGTCTCCGTGGTGCTAAAAGTGATGCAATGCCACCCTCTGCTGGCCTCCCCACGCCACTGCACAGACATTGGCAGAGGGTGAAAACCAACAGGGATTCATTCAGAGAGGGGGAAGGAGAGGGCAGCTGCTCACAGCACCATCCAAACTGATGTCTTATCCATGGACTGATCTAAATGTCCTTTAAATGTTGTAACTGTCCCTGCTTTCACCACTTCCTCTGGAAATTCATTCCACACACAAGCCAGATTCGGTCTAAAATAATTACCTCTCGTGACATTTGTGAATCATTTTTCCTCGCAACTTAAAATATCCCTCAGTTTTGAATCCCCAACTCGAGGGAAAAGACATCAGCCCTCCCTTCAGCTTCTCTGTACCCCCCATTATTTTATAAACCTCTGTAAAGTTACTGCTTAATCTCATATTCTTCAGTGAAAAAAATCCCAGCCTAGCTCAATCCCTCCTTTCCCAGCAACATCCAGGTTAATCTCTTCTGAATCCTCTCCATCTTAATAATATCAACGTCAGTAATATCAAAGTGAATAGTCAAGGTATTTTCTTAGGGTACGGGGAGACCAAAACTAGCGGACATCAGGTTAAGGTGAGAGGGGAAACATTTAAAAGTGACCTAAGGGGCAGCTTTTTCACCTAGAGGGTGGTGTGCCTATGGAATGGGCGGGCAGGATGACCAGACCGGACACAGTATTCCAGTAGAGGTCTCACCAATACCCTGTATAACCACAACATGACGTCCCAATTCTGATACTCAAAGGTTTGACCAATGAAGACAAGTGTGTTAAACACTTTCTTAACCGCACTATCTATATGAGATGCAAATTTTAAAGAATTAAATCTGACGGCCTAGGTTTCTGTTCTACAACATTGCCAAAGGCCCTGCTTTTAATTGTATAGGTCCTGCTGTTGTTTGATTTACCAAATCCAATGCCTCGCATTAATCCAAACTAAACTCCATCAGCCACCCCTCAGCCCAGTGTGTGATATTACTGCCACCTCCCCCTCCCCCCTTCAATTTTAAAACGCCCATCCTTCTCCAGGAGGCCTGCACACTCCGGCCTTGATTTTCACAAAGACCCTGAGCTTGGTTTGCCTTGTGTGGTTAGGGGGAGGAGGGACAGATTGCAGACACAGCCTGGTGTCACTTCATGGTTTTAGGAAGAGGGCAGTCGCACGTTAGAGGTGGGTAAGAGTGATCGGTGTTTTGGGACCAGAAAGTAAGCTCTTCCTTCGTCTCTGGTGTTCAGTAATAAATATCTACTTGAGACCCTTCATTGGGCAGAGTGTGGCTGCAGGATTTCTTTCCTTAATATTGCAGACTTCAGATAATAGCAATTAAAGATGGTCATAGTTAATTTCGATAGCATAGAATATAGACTCAATATCCTACAGTTGAGACAAATATCTTGCATTTGTTTAATAATACAATGTGTTTTTTGTAATTCAGTAATGGCAACCTGATTATAATCATCCACACCGAACTGAAAATGGGCCCTAAAATATGACCCAAAATCTGAGTATGGTAGTTGTATTGGGTAGTGTCCCTGTCTCTGAGCCAGAGCTCTGGATTTGATTCCAATTCCTGAACTTGTGTGGTAGTGTTCCTAGCTCTGGACTAGAAGGCCTGGATTCGAGTCCTGCCTGTTGCAGAGGTATGTCCCAGCATGTCAGGACAGTCTGATGAACAAACACACAAGAGAATAATGTTACAGCTTTGTGGGTATTGTCGAGTGATGCTAGGGGGAGGTGGCAGTAATATCACACACTGGGCTGAGGGGTGGCAGATGGAGTTTAGTTTGAATTAATGCGAGGCATTGGATTTGGTAAATCAAACAAGAACAGGACCTAAACAATTAAAAGCTGGGCCTTTGGCAGTGCTGCAGTACAGAAAACCGAGGCCGTCAGGTTTAATTTATTAAAATTTGCATCTCATATAGATAGTGGGGTTAAGAAAGTGTTTAACACACTCTGCTCCACCAGGATAGGGGGTTCCAAAACAAGAGGGCATAGGTTGAAGGTGAGGAGGATTGATTGAGAAGGGACATGAAGATAAATGTTTGACACAGAGAGTGGTGTGTGTACAGAAAGTGCTGTCAGAGGAAGTGCTGAAGGAGGTTACAATCGCACATTTAAAAAGTATCTGAGAGGAGGGATATTGACCAAATGCTGGCAAGTGGGACTGGATCAGATTTGATATCTGATCGGAGTGAACAGATTGGACTAACGGATCTGTTTCCGTTCTGCATGACTCTCTGAGTCTATAAGAGGGATGACAAATAATTCTGAAAGGACCTTTCAAGTCATAATTATCTTCGCTGGAAGTTTATCGTGCCTTGATGTTCATGTTGATTGAAAGCTGCGTTAGGTAAATATTTGACAGAGAAGTGAGTCATGCATAATGGGATGGAGACAGGAAAGTGGGGCTGAGTCCACAACCTGATCAGCCACAATTTTAGTGCCTGATGGAGAAGGCTCAAAGTATCTAATGACCCACTCCTGCTCCTCAGTCCCATGTTCCTGTGTTCCATTCAGCCCCTCAAACCTGCTAGACAGGAGCAGTTGGAGGCTACTTACTCCTATAACCTGGTGCACAGAAACAGAGGAGACCATGCGACCCTTCAAGACTGTCCCACACGGTTTGAGATGATTTGGGAAATGTAATTGGGAAGCCCAGGCTGGGTATGAAAGAGGCCCCTCATCTCTCTTTACCGAGTTTCCCCTCTCTGCAACTTGTGCTTCATTTGTTGGTCATGTTGTACACCTAGATTCAGTGTGAATACAGCCCCCATACCTCACCCAAAGATGGCTCACAAAATCCTCTGGTCTCCCTGACTGAATCATTCAATAACAGAACTTCCATGAAAATAACACCCACTAACTTTCCAATAACAGAATGGGAGAACATCAGAAACAGGGCAGGTCATTCACTCCCCAAACCTGCCTTTCCCTTCACTAAGATCGTGACTGATCTGCTCGCGGTCTGAAATCCTCTTCAATACCCAATTCTTCATCGCCCTCAACTCTCCGACAGGTCAATATCCATCTACCTCCTCTTCAAACACTTTCAGTCGTCTTGCTCCCTAACTTTCTTGAGAAGAGAAACCATGACATTCAATACCATTTGTTTGAAGAAAACACGTGTTGTTCCTATACCATGGCCTATTGATATGAACAAAAGAGGTTGACTCAAGGGTTCAGATAAAAATGACTGGTCCTGATATCAAGGCAGTTGTTGACTTTTATTGACATAAAGGAGCTTAACAAAAATGGACTTAATCGGAATCAGAGTAACCTCTCCAGTGTTTGGAGTCAAACATAAAACAAAGGAAGATGTTCATCATCTCAGTCCTGGGTCACCTCTGTACGAGATCCTCAGGGTAGCTTCCTCTTCACAAACATCTTCAGCTGCTTCATCAATGTCTCCCTGTCCCCACCCTCCCCACCATAAGATCAGAAAGTGGGGATGGTCACTGAAGATTCCACAATGTTCAGAACATTTTGTCCCCCGTCAGCTCCTGAACTGGTTTGTGTCCATGCGCAACAAGACCCAGACTCCATTGAGGCGTGTGCTGTTAAAATGTCCACAACATTCATGTAATAGCACTTCCTGACACTGCACATTGCCACAGTAAAACAAGAGTTCATTCACCACCTCACGCAGTTTTCACAGGAATATGAGGAAGCCATTTAGTCCATTGAAACTTTTGGAGAAGAACAAGGACAGCCCATTCAGTGCCTCCAGCCTATTACTCAGGAAGAGAAGGAGTCTCGTGTGATGGTCCACACCAGAGCCCCTCGAAAATATTTGAAGGCGGTAACCTAGACTCTAATGTTTTCTTATTTTAAAGGAAATATAAAGTGTCTGTCGCAGATGCAATGTGACTGGTCAAAATACTCGGTGTGAAGAAAACACCATTTATTTAAACACGGAAGATAAAATAAAACCAAAGAAAGAGGAATTTAGAAGAACGTAATTGTATTGGGCAACTAAACAGAATAATCGATCTAGGAGCTATTACTAATGAACTAGTCCAACATAAGAAATTCCCATAAACACAGCCCTTAGCAAAAAGGAAAATTCAGGAATTGAAAACAGCATCAAGAGAAAATTCAGATAGAGTAGCAGCCAGGAGACATTCCCTGAGGCTTCCAACTCCTTGGAGACCACTATAGTTTTTGATGTTACTGAGAAACCAAAACCCAGAGATCCTAATCTGTGAGAGCTGGCCACACCCATTCAGGCTGCATTAAAATAAACCTAAGGCCTCCCTAGCTGTTTACTCAAGTGGTCTTAACTAACCAGCTTGGTAACGATCGTTCAATCTCTCTCTTAAAAGAAACCAGGATAAAAATAACCTCTTTAAGCTGCAACATTGTCACACTTGTCAGCACATCTAGCTGTTAAACAGGAACCAGGGGTAATCAGTCAGGCCCTTGGCCCTGTCTAATCGGACGAGGAAGAAGCCAGTCAGTCCCTTGAGTCACTTACACAGGAACAGTAGGAGGCCATTCCCACCTCAATGCACTTACACGGGCGCAGAATGAGGTAATTGATGCTGATTCCTGATCAATGTCTTATGCCCGAAACGTAGATTCTCCTGCTTCTCGGATGCTGCCTGACCTGCTGTGCTTTTCCAGCAATTGATGCTCTACTCTGATCTCCAGCATCGGCAGTCTTAAGGGTCTCCTAATTGATGCTCTAACATGATGAACAAGTGGGGCAGAGGCTGCACAGACAGACTGTTCCACGTTGTTCCTCTTGGCTCTGTTGCTTATGATACACACGTGGGACTTTAACGTGGTTTTCTAGAGGTGAGCAGGGAAGCCATATGTCTTGTGTGAAGTCTCAAGAAGGCACCTTCCATCTCCAAGAAGACAGCCTGGTGTTCTCTGTGTAGGGTGGAAGCTGGTGGGAATGGCTACCAGTTTCAGATGGAAGGTATTGTGGCTGCTGTTGGGGATTGTGAGCAACCTGATGTTCAGTCCAGGGTTCACACACCGACTGCACAATAACATGGGGAGAGTTAATTTAGGCATATCAACTATTCGGAAGGCCACGTTAGACTGATGAATGGACTCTCTAAGTTCAAATAATGCTGGTCTTGTTCATGGTGATCTTGTCTAGTGCACGTCCTGGTCAGTGTAACCTGTGTGCCTTATTCTGTCCAAGTCTATTTCCACCCTATGATCTATCTGGTCATGCTTACTATGATCTGCCTCCACTGCTCATAAATAAAGTGTTTCCCTGTACTGAGATACACGTGACAATAAATCACACCAATCAATCCTGGGTAAAGTATGGAATTTCTCTCCCTGTCAATGTGTCTTTTGGAAATAATTGATCGCTGCCACTCCTCGTGCTTCAGCATCGACATTTCTTCGTCTCTCACAGCTCTACAGATTAAACACTCAGCTTATTCACTCTATCCTCATGTTACCATCACCCGTGTCTGTGGTAAGGAGATCATTCCTTACAAAGGAGATCAAATCTGGAATTCAGGTGCTCGGTTCTCTGAGAGTGGAGTCACAGGTAGGCAAGGCAGTGAAGAAGGCTTTTGGCACATTGGCCTTCATCAGGCAGGATATTGAGGATAGAAGTTGGGAATTTGGCACATTGGCCTTCATCGGGCAGGATATTTAGGATAGAAGTTGGGAATTTATGTTGCAGTTACACAGGACTTTGGTAAGGCCGCACTTGGAGTATTGTGTTCAGTTTTGTCACCTTGTTATGGGGAGAATGTTATTAAATTAGAAAGATTGCTAAAGAAATTTACAAGGACATTGGCAGGACCCAATGGTCTGAGTTACAAGGAGAGATTGGACAAGCTAGGACCTTTTCTTTAGAGTGTAGGAGACTGAGGGGTGACCTTATAGAGCTGTATAAGATCATGAGGGATATGGATAGGGTGAATGCTCTCAGTCTTTTTCAAAGTTTAGAGAATCGAGTACGAGACGAGACCAGTTTAAGGTTAAAGGGGAAGGAATAAAAGGGAACCTGAGGGACCACTTATTTACATAAATGGCTGGTACGTGGATGAGCTGCCAGAAGATGTGGCTAAGGGGGGTACATTAATAACATTTCAAAAGTATTTGGATAAATATGTGGATAGGAAAGGACGAGAAGGATATGGGCCAACTGCAGGGAAATGGGGTTAGTGTGAATGGACATTTACAAGGTGGAGTCGAACTCCTTCGTTAATTAAAACCAAACACCCAGAAAAGCTCGCCTCACATCGTAATCTGTTAACATACGAGTGATACAGATCTCCTACATTCCACTATTTAAACAAAAAATAGCAAGTTAGTTTCTTAACTTTAATAGTGAACACTAAACAAAAACTATTCGCAAATACAAGCCCCTCTTTTCTTTGCTACTGACTATCTGACTCCAACTCTGTAAAAATATGCTGTTCCAACAACCCACATATTAAACGTTACAATCTCAAAACCACACAATCTCTATCTTCCCCGCTGTGTTCACTCTTTCAGCTGCTGATCTCACGTGGTCATATTTTTTTTTAAATGCAAGTAGGTTTGACATGAACATGTGTCTTTGATAGAGAGTGTTTGAGATGGTCAGTTAGCACTCCTGCTCTACAGCAGTTACTCTGCTGTTGGATGGCAGTGGCTCTCCCTCTAGTGTTCAAAATGCTGGTTTTATATACGCCCCATGATATAATAATTCTCATAATTTGATTGATTTCCAGGTGTACAAACAATAATATTCAAATTCTATTGGCTTCAGATATTCTGAGCATTATTTAAAGTCTTTGATTGCTTTTGAACTGCTGTCAAAACAGCAACCAAAAACTCAGGCTTCCATTTCCCAGCTAATTGTTACATTTGGAACAGTCTGACCTTTAGCTGGCATCTGTGAATGTACTTTCGATTCAGCAAAACCCGTCCTATCTTAAAGTGAACAGACATTGATTAGATTCCAGGCAGTAACACACCCCGGCTATCTGTTATTCTGTATACGAACATTCTTGACCCCTCGATTAGATTCCAGGCCGTAACTCATTCTGGGCTATCCGTCATTCTGTATATAACCCACCCTGAACCCCTCGATTACATTCCAGGCTGTAACGCAGTCCGGGGTATCTGTTATTCTGCAGATAAACCACCCTGAAGCACTCAATTAGATTCCATGCTGTGACACACCCCAGAATATCTGTTGTTCTGGATATAAACCACCCTGAAACCCGCGATTAGATAGCAGGCTGTAAATCACACCGGGATGTTTGCTGTTCTGTATATAAACAACCCTGAACCTCATGATTAGATTCCAGGCTGTAACTCACTTCAGGTTGTATGTTATTCTGTATATAACCCACCCTGAACACCTCGAATCGATTCCAGGCTGTAACCCACTCCGGGCTATCTGTTATTCTGGTTATAAACCACCCTGAACCCCACGATTAGATTCCAGGCTGTAACATCCTGTCAGGGTTGAAAGGGAAGGCTGGTAGTTATTGGGAATGCTGGCTGACTAAAGAAATTGAGGGTTTGGTTCAGAAAAAGGAGGAAGCATATGTCAGGTATAGACAGGATAGATCGAGTGAATCCTTAGAAGAGTATAAAGGAAGTTGGAGTATACTTAAGAGGGAAATCAGGAGGGGAAAACGCGGACATGAGATAGCTTTGGAAAATAGAATTAAGGAGAATCCAAAGGGTTTTTACAAATATATTAAGGACAAAGGGTAACTAGGAAGAGAATGGGGCCCCTCCAAGATCAGCAAGGCGGCCTTTGTGTGGAGCCACAGAAAATGGGGGAGATATTAAATGAATATTTTGCATCAGTATTTACTGTGGAAAAGGATATGGAAGATGTAGACTGTAGGGAAATCGATGGTGACATCTTGCAAAATGTTGCAGATATGCAGAGGAGGAAGTGCTGGATGTCTTGAAATGGTTCAAGGTGGATAAATCCCCAGAACCTGATTAGATGTACCTGAGAACTCTGTGGGAAGCTAGAGAATTGTTTGCTGGGCCTCTTGCTGAGATATTTGTGTCATCGATAGTCACAGGGGAGGTGCCAGAAGACTGGAGGTTGGCAAACGTGGTGCCACTGTTTAAGAAGGATGGTAAAGAGAAGCCAGGGAACTATAGACCGGTCAGCCTGACCTCGGCGGTGGGCAAGTCTTTAGAGGGAATCCTGAGGGACAGGATGGACATGAATTTGGAAAGGCAAGGACTGATGTGGAATAGTTAACATGGCTTTGTACGTGGGAAATCATGTCTCACAAACTTTATAGAGTTTTTTGAAGAAGTAACAAAGAAGATTGATGAGGGCAGAGCAGTAGATGTGATCTATATGAACTTCAGTAAGGCGTTCGACAAGGTTCCCCATGGGAGACTGATTAGCAGGTTAGATCTCTTGGAATACAGGGAGAAATAGCCATTTAGATACAGAACTGGCTCAAAGGTAGAAGACAGAGGGTGGTGGTGGAGAGTTGTTTTTCAGTCTGGAGGCCTGTGACCAGTGGAGTTTCACAAGGATCAGAGTTGGACCCTCTACGTTTTGTCATTTATATAAATGATTTGGATACGAGCATAAGAGGTACAGTTAGTAAGTTTGCAGATGACACCAAAATTGCAGGTGTAGTGGACAGCGAAGAGGGTTTCCTCAGATTACAACAGGATATGGATCAGATGGGCCAACAGGCTGAGAAGTGACAGATGGAGTTTAATTCAGATAAATGCGAGGTGCTGCATTTTGGGAAAGCAAATCTTAGCAGGACTTCTACATTTAATAGTAAGGTCCGAGGGTGTGTTGCTGAACAAAGAGACCTTAGAGCGCAGGTTCATAGTTCCTTGCCAGTGGAGTCGCGGGGAGATAGTATAGTGAAGAAGGCATTTTGTATCCTTTCCTTTATTGGTCAGAGTACCGATTACAGGAGTTGGGAGGTCATGTTGCGGCTATACAGGACATTAGTTAGATCACTCTTGGAATATTGCGTGCAATTCTGGTCTCCTTCCTATCGGAAAGATGTTGTGAAACTTGAAAGGGTTCAGAAAAGATTTACAAGGATGTTGCCAGGGTTGGAGGATTTGAGCTACAGGGAAAGGCTGAACAGTCTGGGGCTGTTTTCCCTGGAGTGTCAGAGGCTGAGGGGTGAACTTATCGAGGTTTACCCTGGTGTAAGGGAGTCCAGAACTAGAGGGCATAGGTTTAGTTTGAGAGGGAAAAGATATGAAAGAGACCTAAGGGACAACTTTTTCACGCGGAAAGTGGTACGTTTATGGAGTGAGCTGCTAGAGGAAGTGGTGGGGGCTGGTACAGTTGCAACATTTAAGAGGAATTTGGATGAGTATATAAATCGGAAGGGTTTGGAGGGACATGGACCAGGTGCTGCCAGGTGGAACTAGATTGGGTTGGGATATCTGATCGGCATTGACAGGTTGGACCGAAGGATCTGTTTCCACGCTGTACATCTAGATGATTCTATGACTCTATAACTCACTCCGAGCTACCTGTTATTCTGCATATAAACCACCCTGAAACGCTTCATTAGATTCCAGTCTGTAACTCACTCTGGGGTATCTGTTATTGTACACATAATCGTCCTGAATCCCCTTGATAAAATTCCAATCTGTAACTGACTTCCAGTTTTAAGGGACTCTGTACATTAGCCACCTCAATCGTTTGATTAGATTCCAGTCTGTATCACACTCCTGGGTATCTGTTATTCTGTATATTAACCATTCAATCCAAAGCTGTTAAAATTGTCCACAGTGTTCAGGGATGTGTATTAGTCAGGGGTAAATGTGGGGAAATGGATCTGGATGGGTTTTTCTTCTGAGGGTCAGTGTGGTCTTGTTGGGCTGAAGGGCTTGTTTCCCCACGGTCGGGATTATATGAATCACCCGGAACCCTCTCGATTAGATTCCAACGTGTAACTCACTTCCATGTATGTGTGACTGGCATGTTTCAAAAACACCCCAAAACCTTCAATTCTATTCCACTTCGATAAACACGAGGAGCTGCATTTTGGGAAAGCAAATTTGAGCAGGATTTATACACTTAATGGTCAGGTCCGTGGGAGAGTTGCTGAGCAAAGAGACTTTGAAGTGCAGGTTCGGAGCTCCGTGAGAGTAGAGTGGCAGGTGGATAAGATAATGAAGGCAGCGTTTGGTATGCTTTCCTTTATTGGTCAGAGTTTTGAGCATAGGCATTGAGAGGTCATATTGTGGCTGGACTGGACATGGGTTAGGCCACCGTTGGAATATGGCGTGCAATTCTGGTCTCCTTCCTATCGGAAGGATGTTGTGAAATTTGAAAGGGTTCAGAAAAGATTTACAAGGAGGTTGCCAGGGTTAGAGGATTTGAGCCACAGGGAGAGGCTGAATAGGCTGGGGCTGTTTTCCCTGGAGCATCAGAGGCTGAGGGGTGACCTTATCAAGGTTTATAAAATCATGACGGGCATGGATAGGATAAATAGACAAAGTCTTTTTCCTTGGGGTGGGGAGTAAAGAACTAAAGTGCATAGGTTTAGTGTGAGAGGTAATATGAAAGAGACCTCAGGGGCAACTTGTTCACTCAGAGGGTGATACATGAATGGAATGAACTGTCAGAGGAAGTGGTGGAGGGCAGTACAATTGCAACATTTAAAATGCACCTCGATGGGTATATGAATGGGGAAGTTCTTGAGGGAGATGGTCCAAGTGCTTGAAAAAGAGACTAGAGTAGGTTAGGATATCTGGTCGGCATGGACGGGTTGGACCAAAGGGTCTGTTTCCATGCTGTACATCTCTGTGACTGTATGACTCCGTGATTTTGTGACTCACTACTTGTCATCTGTTATTCTGTATGTAAACCACCCTGAACCCCTCGATTAGATTCCAGTCTGTCCCTCACTCCTGGGTATCTCTTATGCTGTATGTAAACCCTAAACCCCTCAATTAGATTCCAGTCTGGAACTCACTCCTGGGGATCTGTTATTGGATCTGTGAAATGATCCTTGTTGGATGTTAGACCGAAGACAAGATAAACTAAATGGTCAAATGTTACATTGGGAGCAGGAACACAGAAAGCTGCTGGTTCATTTCTGTCCTGTTACATATCTCCAAGTTTCAGATTGGGGCTGAATTTCTGTCACAATGGGGAAAGTCTCAAAAGCGGTTTCTTGTCCTGCATGAATGCATCATCATAACATGAATTCTCTTGCAAGATAGGAAATGGAGACAGCTTCTGGAAGGTGTCTGTATCGCTACGTGTGTGATTCTGTGTGTCTGCGATTCTGTGAGCATGTTCAATGTTTTATATATTTTCAAACTGTATTGATGTTGCCAGTCTCTCTTGCTTTTCCTTATTTACACACTCAATGTCGTCGTTTTGCTGATATAAAATGGACAAATCTAAAATGTCTGCCTGACTGATTTGTGTCAGGAATACTTTCAGCAAGGGAGAGGGGGCAATGTGTCAAAAGCCATTTCCATTCATTGATGCCAGCAGAGATAGGAAATGGAGACAGCTCTTTGAAGGTGGTTAAAATGTAAATCCCAGAACCTTTTTACAGTGAATGCGGAGAGACAATGTGACATTCCAGTAAGGCCTGCCTTCCTTTCCAAGCTCCTAATATATGAGAGAAACATAATATACAAAACCTGATAGAGCTCAGCCACTGACTTGTAGATTTGCAGTGTTGGATCAGAATCCTGCCTGGCGAGGCGTTATCCCAAAGTGAAGGGTTTCTCAAATCCCACACTGACCTTCTGTGGGTTCAAATTGTGTGTTGTCTACAAATAAAAGCAAATAATGTACTTGCAATTGCCCAAAACTCTTTCTGGAACTTTCTGCATCTGTTAGTTTCAGTATCTTTCAACAGGATTGAAGATAAATGAAAGAGTGAGAGATAGGTGGCACTGTAACCAGAATGGCAGTGCAGTATTAAAGGTATATTAATACTTTCAGTTAAAGGGGAAAACAGAGGAGGATAGTCTTCAAACAAGGAAACTTGGGAGTCAGTAAAGTTGTGTAGTTTGTGACTGCATTATGTTTGCGTGAGTCAAGATTTGAAACCAGTTGGCCAATAGTACACTTTGTGACTCACTCCCAGTTACACGTTATTTCACATAAAAAGGTTAACATATCCCTCAATTAGATTCCAGGCTGTAACTCACTCCGAGCTATCTGTTATTCTGTATCTAAAATTCCCTGAACCCCTCGATTAGATTCCAGGCTGTAACTCACTCCAGGGTATCTGTTATTCTTTACATAAACCATCCTAAATCCCTCGATTAGTTTCCAATCTGTAACACACTCCAGGCTATCTGTTATTCTGTATATAAACCACCCTGAAGTCCTCGATTAGATTCCAGACTGTAACTCACTCCATGGCATCAGTTATTCTGTAAATAAACCATCCTAAACCCCTCGATTGGGTTCCAACCTGTAACACATTCCAGGCTATCTGTTATTCTGTATATAACCCACCCTGAACCCCTCAATTAGATTCCAGGCTGTAACTCACTCTGGGCTATCTGTCATTCTGTATATAAACAGCCCTGAACCCCTTGATTCGATTCCAGATTGTAACTCACTCCGGGCTATCTGTTATTTTGTATATTAACCACCGTGAACCCATTGATTTGATTTCACTTCCTGACATGTTGAGCCCATGTTCCCAACACAATCTAATCTCAATAATGATCAATGTATCACTGGTCCTCCTATCTGCTGTCACTACCATCATGTTAACTTTCTGATGTTTACATACATGATTACCTGGAGCAGTGAGTCGCAGGTAGACAGAGTGGTGCTGAACACATTTGGCACATTTGCCTAAATCAGTCAGAGCATTGAGTATAGGAGTTGTGGTGGTATGTTACATCTGTACAGGATGTTGGTGAGGCCGCTTTAAGAATACTGCGTACAACTCTGTTTTCTGCAGAAATGACTTACCTGTATGTTTCAGGACTGGAGGTTTGAGCTATAGGGAGAGGCTGATTACGTTGAGGTGTTTCCCCCTGGAGTGTCAGAGGTTGAGAGGCAACATGATAGAGGTTTATAAAATCATCAGGGGTATGGATATTCTGAACAGCCACGTTCTGCTCTCCAGGATAGGGGAGTCCAGAACAAGACAGCATAGGTTGGAGGGGAGAGGGCGAATGATTTAGAAGGGACCTGAAGGTAAATATTTCACACAGAGAATGTTGTGTGTACAGAAAGTTCAGTCAGAGGAAGTGGTCAAGACGGATACAATCACAGGAGGATTATTGGCCAAATGCTAGCAAATGGGACTAAATCAGATTTGACATCTGATCGGAGTGAACAGATTGGACTAATGGGTCTGTTTCCGTTCTGCATGACTCTCTGATTCTATAAGATGGATGACGAATAATTCTGAAAGGACTTTTCGAGTCGGAATTCTTTTCAGTGGAAGGTTATCGTGTCTCTATGTTCACATTGATTGAAAGCTGCATTAGTTAAATATTTGACAGAGAAGTGAGTCATGCACAATGGGTCGCAGACAGGAAAGTGGGGCTGAGACCACAACCTGATCAGCCACGAACTTAGTGCCTGGTGGAGAAGGCTCAAAGTATCTAATGACTCACTCCTGCTCCTCACTCCCATGTTCCTGTGTTCCATTTAGCCCCTCAAACCTGCTAGACAGGAGCAGTTGGAGGTTACTTACTCCTATAACCTGTGCAGAAACACAGGAGATATTTCAGTCCCCTCTGTACTGTCCCACACGGTTTGAAGTGAATTGGGAAATGCAATTGGAAAACCCAGGCTGGGTACGAAAGAGGTCCCTCATCTCTCTTCACAGAGCTTCCCCTCTCTGCAACTTGTGCTTCATTTGTTGGTCATGTTGTACACTCAGATTCAGTGTGAATACAGCCCATATACCTCACTCAGGGATGGCTCGCAAAATCCTCTTTTCTCCCTGTCTGCAACATTCAATAACAGAACATTCATGAAAATAACACCCACTAACTTTCCAATAACAGAATTAGAGAACATCAGAAACAGGGGCATGTTGTTCACCTCCCCAAGCCTGCCTTGCCCTTCTTTAAGATCATGACTGATCTGCTCTTCGTCTCAAATCCTCTTTCATATCCAATTCTTCATAGCCCTCAACTCTCTGACAGGTCAATTTCCATCTACCTCATCTTCAAATACGTTCAGTCATCTAGCTCCCCGAACACCCTTGAGGAGAGAAATCCTGACATTCAATCCCACCTGTTTGAAGAAAACACTTGCTGCTCCTATATCATGGCCTATTGATGTGAACAAAAGAGGTTGAGACAAGGGTTCAGGTAAAAATGACTGGCCCTGATATCAAGGCAGTGGTTGACTTCTGCTGACATCAAGGACCTTAACAAAACTGGACTTAATGGGAATCAGAGTAAACTCTCCAGTGTTTGGAGTCAAAGGAAGATGTTAATCATCTCAGTCCTGGGTCAGCTCTGTGGGAGATCCTCAGGGTAGCTTCCTCTTCACAAACAGCTTCAGCTGCTTCATCAATGTCTCCCCGCCCCCACCCTCCCCACCATAAGATCAGAAGTGGGGATGGTCACTGAAGATTCCACAAGGTTCAGAACATTTTGCTCCCTGTCAGCTCCTGCTTTGTCTGTAACTAGCAGGATCCGGACTCCATTGAGGCTTGTGCTGTTAAAGTGTCGGTAACATTCATGTAACAGCACTGCCTGTCACTGCCTATTGCCACAGTAAAACAAGGGTTCATTCAGCACCTAACGCTGGCTTCACAGGAATATGAGGAGGTCGTTCAGCCCATTGACAGTATTAGAGTAGAACATGGACAGCTCATTCAGTGCCTCCAGCCTATTACTCAGGAAGAGAAGGAGTCTCGTGTGATGGAGCTCACCAGAGCCCCTCGAAAATATTTGAAGGTGGTAGCCTAGATTCTAATATTTTCTTATTTTAAAGGAAATGTAAAGTGTCTGTTCCAGATGCAATGTGACTGGTCAAACTACTCGGTGTGAAGCAAAACACCATCTACTTAAACACGAAAGAGAAAATGAAACCAAAGAAAGAGGAATTTAGAATAACGCAATTCTATTGGATATCTTAAGAGAATAATACATCTAGGAACTAGTACTGATGAACTGTTCCAATATAGGAAAATCCCATAAACACAGCCCCTTGGCAAAAAGAAATATTCAGACACAGATTGTCACAAACGTTTCTCCAATCCAACAATTAAAAACAGTATCAAGAGGAATTTCAGAGAGAGTAGCAGCCAGGAGACATTCACTGAAGCTTCCAACTCTGTAGAGACCCCAATAGTTTCTAATATCACTGAGAAACCAAAACCCAGAGATCCTAATCTGTGAGAGCTGGCCACACCCATTCAGGTTGCATTAAAATTAAGCTAAGGCCTCCCTAGCTGTTACTCAATTGGTCTTAACTAGCCAGCTTGGCAACAATCGTTCAATCTCTCTCATAAAATAAACCAGGACAAAATAACCTCTTAAAACTGCAACATTGTCACACTAGTCAGTACAATGAGCTGTCAAACAGGAACCCGGGTTAACCAGTCAGGTCCTTGGCCCTGTCCAATCGGACGAGGTTGAAGCCAATCTCTCCCTTGAGTCACTTATACAGGAACAGCAGGAGGCCATTCCCACCTCAATGCACTTACACGGGGGCAGAATGAGGTAATTTTTGCTGATTCCTGATGTATGTCTTATTCCTGAAACGTCGATTCTCCTGGTCCTCGGATGCTGCCTGACCCGCTGTGCTTTATCAGCAATTGATGCTCTACTCTGATCTCCAGCATCGGCAGTATTAAGGGTCTCCTAATTGATGCACGAAGATGATGAACAAGTGGGGCACAGGCTGCACAGACAGACTGTTCCACGTTGTTTCTCTTGGCTCCGTTGTTTATGATAAACATGTGGGACATTAACATGGTTTTCTAGAGGTGGGCAGGGAAGCCATATGTCTTGTGTGAAATCTCAAGAAGGCATCTTCCATCTCCACAAAGACGGCCTGGTGTTCTCAATGTAGGTTGGAAGCTGGTGGGAATGGCTACCTGTTTCAGACGGAAGGTATTGTGGTGGCTGTTGGGGATTGTGAGCAACATGACGTTCAGTACAGGGTTCACTCGCCGACTGCACTATAACATGGGGAGAGTTAATTAGGAAAGTCACGTTAGACTGATGAATGGACTCTCTAAGTTCAAATAATGCTGATCTTGTTCATGTTGACCTTGTCTAGTGCATGTCCTGTTCAGTGTAACCTGTATGCCTTACTCTGTCCAAGTCTATTTCCACCCCTATGATCTGTCTGGTCATGCTTACTATGATCTGCCTCCACTGCTCATAAGCAAAGTGTTTCCCTGTACTGAGATACACGTGAAAATAAATCAAACCAATAAATCCTGGGTAAAGTATGGAATTTCTGTCTCTGTCAATGTCTCTTTTGGAAATAACAGATCGCTGCCACTCCTCGTGTTTCAGCGTCACCATTTCTTCATCTCTCACATCTCCACAGATTAAACACTCAGCTTATTCTCTCTATCCTCATGTTACCATCACCCGTGTCTGTGGTAAGGGAATCATTCCTTACAAAGGAGATCAAATCTGTACAGAGTGCCTCAAATGCTCTCTCAGCAAGGCTCTACAACAGCAGGAAGATGGCTTTACTTATGTACTGGAATCATCTTACAATGAAGGACAGCGTACCATTGACTGCACCCATTACTTACAGAGGGTTTGATTCGGAGCAGTCAGTATAGACTTGTGAGTGGGAGATCATGCTTCCCAAATTTCTTAGAGTCCTTTGGTGAAGTTACCAGGACGTTTGATGAGGGCAGAATGATAGACGTAGTCTCGATGGATTTCAGTAAGGCCTTTGATAAGGTTCCACATGGCAGGCTGCTCAGGAAGGTAACATCTCGTAGAATGCGGGGGGAACTGGCAAATTGGATACACAGTTGGCTTGATGGTAGGAAGCAGAGGGTTGAGTGGAAGGATATTTGTCAGACCGGAGGCTTGGTCCATTGCTGTTTGTTATCTATGATTTGGTTGAGAATGTACAAGGTATGATTCGTAAGTTTGCAGATGACACTAAAGTAATTGGGAGCATGATCAGTGAGGAAGTTTATCAGAAATTGCAGCAGGACCTTAATCAGGTAGGAAATGGGCCGAGAAATTGCAAATGGAATTTAATATAGAAGCGTGAGGTCTTTTTGGAAACTCAAATCAAGGTAGGAGTTTCATGGTGAATGGGAGTGTCTTAATGGCAGTGGGTCGAGGGACTTTGGCGTTCAGGTGCACGGTTCTCTAAGAGTGGAGTCACAGGTAGACAGGTCAGTGAAGAAGGCTTTTGGCACATTGGCCTTCATCAGGCAGGATATTGAGGTATAGAAGTTGGGACGTAATGTTGCAGTTACACAGGAATTTGGTAAGGCCGCACTTGGAGTATTGAGTTCAGCTTTGTCACCTTGTTATGGGGAGGATGTTATTTAATTAGAAAGAGTGCAGAAGAAATTTACAAGGACATTGCCAGGACCCAATGGTCTGAGTTATAGGGAGAGTGTGGACAAGCTCGGATCTTTTCTTTGGCGTGTAAGAGGCTGAGGGAGTCCTTATAGAGCTGTATAAAATCACGAGGGGTATGGATAGGGTTAATGCTCTTAGTCTTTTTCCAAGGTGTAGAGAATCGAGGATTAGAGGGGATCAGTTTAAGGTTAAAGGGGAAGGAATAAAAGGGAACCTGAGGGGCCACTTTTTTATACAGAGGGCTGGTACGTGGATGAGTTGCCAGCAGGTATGGTTGAGGGGGGTACCTTAACAACATTTCAAAAACATTTTGATAAATATGTGGATAGGAAAGGACTGGAAGCGTATGAGCCAACTGCAGGGAAATGGGGTTAGCGTGGATGGATATTTACAAGGTGGACTCGAACCCCTCTGTTAATTAAACCCAAACACCCAGAAACGCTCGCCTTACCTCGTAATCTGTTAAAATATGAGCGGCACAGATCTCCTACATTCGACTATTTAAACAAAAATTATCAAGTTATTTTCTTAAGATTACATGTGAACACTAAACAACAACTATTCGCAAATACAAGCCCCTCTTTTCTTAGCAACTTACTATCTGACTCCAACTCTGCAAAAATGTGCTGTTCCAAAAAACCACATATGAAAGATTAAAATCTCAAGACCATACAGTCTCTATCTTCCCTGCTGTGTTCACTCTTTCAGCTGCTGATCTCCCTGGGTCATGTTTTTTTTATTGCAAGTAGGTTTTACATGAACATGTATCTTTGATAGAGAGTGTTTGAGATGGCCAGTTAGCACTCCTGCTCTCCAGCAGTTACTCTGCTGTTGGATGGCAGCGGTTCTCCCTCTATTTTCAAAATACTGGGTTTATATACTCCCCATGATACAACAATTCTCATAATTTGATTGCTGTCCAGGTGCCCAAACAATAATATTCAAATTCTTTTGGTTTCTGGTATCCTGAGCGTTATTTAAACTCTTTGGTTGCATTTGGATGGCTGTCAAAACAGGAACCAAAACTCAGGTATCCATTTCTCAGCTAATGGTGACACGTGGAACAGTGTGACTTTTAGCTGGCATCTGTGGCTTTAATTTCTATTCAACAAAACCCGATTTGTCTTAAAGTGCCCATATATGTTTTTGGATTCATAACATCTTCCTGCTTCAGAAAATAAAATGAACCAGCTGAATGAAAAGATGGCTACATTTCTTTTCCTCTAATTCTTAATCCCAATTATATGAAATACAAAAGTATTAATCTCAGTTATATCATTCATATTAATTCTGCACACCAATACAACACTGGAATAAGTCAAATCTTATCTCCACTGCTTTCCTTTAAATCCGCGAAAACCCATCTGCTATCACATTGTAGGAGCCACAGCATGTACATATTTGTGAGTTGAAAGTCGGTAAGGTAAGACTCCAATGAAATAGTCTCATATTCTGGTCTTTAAACATTCCAAAAAATGCGAGAGATTTGTGGTTGTCCACAACCATCTCTGACAAATTGTTTGTCATATAAACATTAAAATATTGTCAGGCCAGTGTGAAACTTAATCATTCTTTTTCAATAATGGAGATTTTGCTTTTTTTTTCTGGTGGATCTTGCGGTTTCTCAACAAGTAGCCAATTAGCCATTCAATTCCATCATCCTCTTTCTGTATCAATACATCTCCGACCCCAATATCCCGAGCATGAAACACAATTTTCGAAGGGTTTCAAAATATTTGGTGTAGCTAAAACAGATGTGGTGATTAATCCTGCTTGAAAATTCTCAAATGCCTCCTGGCATTGTTCTGTCCACCACAATTCTGTGTTCTTCTTTAATAAATCCATCAGTGGTGCCAATACGCTGCTGAAGTTTGCAACAAACTTCCGATAGAATCCATTCAGTTCCAAAAATCGAAGCACCTCTTTCTTCGACGATGGTCGTGGAAATTCCTCAAAGCCCTTCGTCTTTGTGTTCGATGGGGTCAACCTTCCATGTCCAATGTAATATCCCAAGAACGTAACCACTGCTTTCATGAATTCTGTTTTCTTTAAGATTATTACCAAGTTTGCTTCTTGTAATCGTTCAACATGCTCTGCCAACTGTAACATGTGAGCTTTCAATCATTTGCTAAATATCACCGCATCATAAAGATAAGCTGCAAAATTTGTTCATATGGCCACAACTCTGTTTCTGAGTCTTAAATGTGGCTGGTGCATTATTCATCCGTATGAAATACTCGATAAAGTTTTTTTTTGTCATCTCTGGTATCTTTACTGTATAGTTTAACTGACTCCACATTTTTTTTATTTGAAAGGGGCCACAAAACCTGGCTTTGAAGAGATTTCTTACCACTGGTGGCAATACTAATACGGCATCCCCACGGGAAATCTTCAAAGTTTAAGTGTTTTTATCTGCCACATGCTTCACTCTATGTTGTGCTGTTCAGATACTGTTTAGCAAACTCACCTACTCTATCTAGTCTCTCCTTCACCTCATACACATAATCCAGGTGTGAGATTTCCGACTTCGGTTCTGTCAATTTATATTTAATTAATTTCAAAGGACCTCTCACTTCATGTACGAATATTAACTCAAGGGACGTAAAGTGAGTAGATTTATTTGGGACATGGCAAATCTAATGGCAAACATTAGATTAGGGAAATCTAATGGCAAACAATTTAATGGGGCACCTTTATCCCAATCATTTGCCAACCCTGAAAGTACGCTGTTAACATAGTCTTCAGCGTCTGATGCTAACTTTCCAAGTCTCCCTGGGATTCAGGATGGGACGCACTTGATTTGAAGTGCTGTCTGCCTAAGCCATCCATGACTTCCTTAAAAGGCTGAGCAGTAAAATGAGACGCTTGGTCTGACTGAATCTCTCTGGGCAGCCCACAGCGAGTCAATAAAGCTAACAACTCCCCCACTTCCCTTTTTGCCTTAACACTCCAATGATGGAATTGCCTCTGGAAATCTGGTAGACACATCCATTGTAGTCAGCAAGTATTTGTTTCCACTTTTACTTTAGAAAGGGGAGCGACACAATTAATCATAACCCACGTGCAAGGTTCTTCGAATGCAGGAATTGGCAAGAAAGGTGCTGGTTTTATTACTGCCTGTTACTTATCTACCATTTGGGATGTATGTCACGTACAACAAAACTTATCAGCGTCCTTGTGCATTCCAGGCCACTAGAAATGCTTCTGTACCTTAGCCTGAGTCTTCTGTACACCGAGGTGACCGCCTGCAGTTAGTTTATGAACTGCTAACACAATCTGGTGCACTTCGGCCCATTTCCCTTCTGCAGTAACCTATCGGGGACTCCATTTTAATTTTATGATTCTATCTTTAAGTTAATAACGTTCAACAATATATTTTGATTCCTTTTCTGTGTGTGTGCATGTGTATGTGTGTGTGAATGTGTGTATATATCTGTTGTAAGTCCATTAGCCTTTCTGGATTGAAGCCCTCTGTCTGACCCTCTGCCTGTTCAGGTTTATCCTGCACCGTGACATCAAACAGGGGGTCAGTTCACTGAGCATCAATTCATTTGTCTTTTTCCTTCGTTTTTCCTTCCTGCTGTAACTTATGACAGTGGGATCTTGTTACTACACAGTCTGGAAAAATTCCTGGATAATTTTCTTTAAACTCACCAATTTCCTACTCTTCCTTTGGCTTCTCCACCACAAGGGGTGCCTATCCCACCTCGCCTCCTGCGAAATCGTTCCCAAGAACAAACTGTATTCCTGGAACTGACACTCTGTTACTCACTGTCACTGTTACTTCCCTAATCTTGATTTGGCATTCCATCCTGATGTTACACAAGGGAATTTCTATCCCCATTCCACAACTTAACACGCTCTTGATTAACATGCCAGATAGAGTGATAAAAACTTTCATCTCTTACTATTAGAGGGTGAGAGAATGTGAGGGCTGCAGATGCTGGAGATGAGAGTTGTAAAGTGTGGGGCTGGAAAAGCACAGCACTTCGGCAGCATCCGAGGGGCAGGAGCGTTAACGTTTCAGGCATAAATCCTTCATCAGGAAAGTGGGAGGTAAGGGAGGGGGAAGGAGGTTGAGAAATAAATGGGAGGGTGAGGGTGGAGCTGGGTGGAAGGGAGCTTGGAAGGTGATAGGTAGATGCAGGGAGGGTGTGATGGTGATAGGTTGGACAGGAGGGTGATAGGACTTCTATCGGTGGTAGGACAGCTGGAACCTTCAAACTGTATCGCATCAACGTTGACTTCACCAAATTCCAAAACTCCCCTCCACCAACGTGTCCCAGATCCAACCGTTCAATCTAGCACTGCCCTCTTGGACTGCCCTAACTAGCCATCTTCCTTCCCACCTATTGACACCATTCTACCCTCCAACATATCGCTATCACTCCCACCTATATCTTCTTATTGCCTTCCCAGTAACCGTCCCACCAGCCCAGCTACTACCCTCGTATTTATCTTTCAGCCCCCTTGTCCCCCCACCACATTCCTGACGATGGGTTTCTGCCCGATATTCGATTGTCCTGCTGTTCGGATGCTGCCTGATCTGTTGTGCTTTTCCAGCGCCTCTCAATTATTACAGACTGAGCAGATCCCGTATCTCACAAAATTATGACTTCTTGTCCTTCTGCCCCTGTTCTTTCTGAGTAAACTTTATCTACAGAGGTGAATTCTTTAGAGAGATCAGACACTGCCTCCATACCCAGCCCCTGCCTCGGCTGTGCAATTTCCTGCAGATTCTCGGCTCCACTTGGGGTCTCCTTTACCAGTTTCACTAATGCCACTGGGCTTAGCCTCTTCTACCACATCTTTCCCCAAAGTGCCTTCCTTCAAGGATCATCACGGTGTGTCCCAGCTTACTGCAGTGAAAACAACATTTTCCCTGTGCCCTTCTTAAACCACCAGCACTGTAATTTTATGTGTTCCACTCCGTTATAGTGAGAGCACCTGAGGCCTTTCACCACCTTTCAACCCCCTTGGGCTTCTTTCTTCACCTGTAGTGAACTATTGTGAGCTACTGTTCGCTTTGTAATGTGTGATCGTTCCTTCTCCCAATTTGTATCCCTCACAGGATGAAATTCCTGCCAGAAGCTAAATTTCATCACATGCCACAATGCAAATTTACCTGCTATTTCTGCTGCGTTTCTCACTTCTTGAACTTTCTATTCATTCACATTAATTCTTACTATCTCTGGAAGTAAGTCTTTTAACTTCTCCAGCAGATTAATCTCCCTTCAAGCCTCACAGGTCTTATCCATTTTTAAGGCCAGCACCCACCTGTCAAAATGACTGTGGTTAATTCTTTCAAACTCAATATAAGTCTGACCTGGTTCCCTCTCTATTTTTCTGAACTTCTGTCTATATGCTTCTAGTACAAATTCATAACCAATCAAAATAGCCAATTTGACATCTTGATAATCTCTTGATCCCTCATCTGACAGCGTTGCACATACCTCACCAGCTGTGCCCAACAGTTTAGTCTGAACTAGCATTACCCACAAGTTCACTGGACACGTCATCTGCCTAGCCATTGTTTCAACTGAAATACAAATGTTTTGACATTTTTCTCATCGAAATATGGCAAGTTACTAACCTAGTTGTGTACATCCCTACGTTCTCCCTTCATCTCCATCCTGTTAATTTAACTTTCTTGTCTAATTCCCAACTAATGAATTTCAAATTCCCTCTCTCTTTCTTTTTCCTCTCTTTTTCTTTCGTCTCTCTGTTTCCGTCCGTTTATTTATCTTCTAACTCCAGTTGCCACATTTGCAATTTAAATTTTTCTAACTCTACTGCAGTTGCCTATTTCTCTGATACATCAAAGTGCTTAACCAACTCCATTACAATTTCAGCTTCCCTTTTGTCCCTGGTTAAACCCAATTCCAATCTATTTGCTAATTCTAAAAAATATCCTCCTTCTGTCTTTCTAAACTTCCTTGGAAAAGTTGGGATCCTCTTTAGTAATGTTAAAAGCCATTTCCCTCACTTTTCATTTAACTAACCACAAGGCACAAAATTAAACGAATTTTCCCACTGGTTTTATTTGAAGATCAAAGTCACTAATTACAATGAGTTGGAATTTGCTGGGACCTGTTGTATCTCAAATCTGTTCAAGTCAGTCCGAGTGCCACACGGCAAGGCCCCAAACTGTTATGACATCAATGTCGAACCCCTCTGTTGATTAAAACCACACACCTAGAAAAGCTCACCTCACATCATAATCTGTCAAAACGTGAGCGACAGAGAACTCCTAAATTCCACTAATAAACAACAAATAACAATTCATATCTCTGCAAGTTAGGTCGCTGAACTTGAAGGTATATTTTCAGAAGTTTCGTCACCATAAATAGGTGACATCATCAGTGAGAGTATCTGCTGAAGCTCTGGTGGTAGGTCCCGCTTCTCTATTTATAGGTCTTGGTTTCTTAAAGTGGGTGATGTCAAATCCGGTTATTTTAACAAGAGAATGTAGACAGGATCTAAACTGATGCGTTTATTGATGGACTTCTGGTTAGAATACCATTCCTCTAAGAAGGTCCTTGCGTGTCTCCGTATGTGTGTGTGCTTTTTCCCAGTCAAAGTGGTGCCCTTCTTTGTCTGTACGTATGGAACATAGTGATAGTGCGTCATGTCTTTTGGTGGCTGTTGGTGTTCATGTATCCGCGTAACACAACAACAGGACTGTTTCAATGGTGGAAAAATGATTTTATATAGACTGTTTAATCAATGTATGTGTGCAGATAAGTCGCATTTTTCATATGTGCGCAACACATTGTAAATGAACAACAGAGACACAGTTAACGAAAAATGATGCATATGATGTATAAAATTGATAAAACATTAAAACATGTATTGATCCTCTCAACGTTCCCTCCTTTTCTGGGATTCCCAACACTAATCTCTCATTCTTACCAGGATGTGTGCTCCAAATTGTTGATTCTGGTGTCCCAACATATTTCAGTTAATCCCCTTTCTACCGGGACTTCAATATGTTGGCCTGCTGGGTTCTTTCCAAAACTAGTGTCTGTCATATTATTGGAGATAAATATTCTGGCATCAGACTCAGCATTTGAACATATTACTCTGTTGTACATGCACTGTACAAAGGACCACAGCACACAGGCATTGCCAAACCATTGGGGAATGTTCATCTACTTCTTTTGATAATGTGGTTGCCTCATCTTCCACATCTCTATATCTATATCCTCTCTCTCGTTCTCCCTTTGTATTTAGTTAAGAAATCCACCAATTATTCTTCGTGTCCCATCTCCCAAAACTCATTCTTTCAGTTTATATCTACACTCTCTTCAAGATGTAATGTGGTTATAATTAAGCAATGTAACTACAAAGACATGTGGGAGGAGCTGGCCAGAGTTAATTGGAAGGGGAGCTGAACAGGAAAGACCATGGAGCAGCAATGGGAGGAGGTTCTGGGGATAATTCGGAAGATAATACCAGAAATGCAACCCCAAGAACTTGAAACATACTCATGGGAGAACAAGGCAGCTATAAGTGATAATGCATCAAACCAAAAGAGAAAATATACAATGTGGTGAAGATGTTTGAGAATCCAGAGAATTCATTGGCTCTGCGACTACATAACACTGGCATCACTGACACGACAGAGCTCTTAATCATGGTCAGGGAAAGAAACAGAGGAAACACATTGACTCTAAACACAGAAGATGGTATTTCTCAAGGAAAAAGATTCAGGTGAATTAAACATTTGAATTAAGATCAGTTAAATGCTTTTGTGGAATGTGTCAGGTTGGAAGCAAGACCCGGAGAGACAGACCCTCAGTAGAGTGAGAGTTTGAAAATGGAAGTATTTGCACATCAGAAACCAGGTTAGGTCACTGAGTGCAGGGCTGATGGGTGAATGGGTCTCAGTGAGAATTGGGGAACAGGCAACAGAATTGCATTGCAGATATTGCAGCTCGAAACTGTGTATTCACGTAGTGCTGTAGACCACAGCAGCAGGAGAAGCAGAACAGCATTCAACCACAACCTGTAACTTTTTGCCAGGGAAACACCTCGATCTGTCATTACCATCAACACCATCTATGGCTCAGTGACGAGTGTGGGTGAACATGTCAGAGTCAGAATCACATGAACTTTAACCTGATGCTAACTCATTAAAGCTACTGGACTTGACCAACAGATCTGATTGAAGCACTGCAGTCCTGTCACATTCAGTCATAAATGATGATGGACGATTAAACAAGTGACAGGAGGAGAGGGCTCCACAAACATTCCCATCCTAAATAATGGAACAGACCTGCACATCAGTGTAAAAGAGAATGATGTTTTATCTGCACCATCTTTTGTTGAGTCGATAACACACCTCACCCTCATCATGATGCCCACAAAATCACAGATGCCAGTCTTCAACCAATTTGATTTGCTGCACGTGACATGAAGAAACAGGTGAACACAGACGATACGACACAGACAATGGATCCTGCCTCCATTTCTGCAATTGGACTGAAGACTTGTGCTGCACAACAAGCCGTGTCCCCGGGGAAGCTGTTTCAGTCCAGCTCCAACTCTGACATCTCCCTGGCAATGTGGAAAATTATTCAATTTAGTCCCGTCCCCTAAAACGGGAATAATTACAATCTGAGCAATTACCACCTCCTCAGTCCCATCATGACAGTCAAATTGGTGGGAGTTCTTTTTGACCGAGTTTTCAAGCAGCACAGAAATAACCTGTTCAGTGTGGTTTTTGACAGGTCCCCATGTGGAGATGGTGCTGTTGTGGTAATGTCACTGGATTAATAATCCAGACCAGGCTAATGATCTGGCAGTGGGTGGAAGTTAAAAACAATTAATAAAATATCGAGATCTCAAATCTGGGGTCAGTAACAGTGACCTTGAAGCCAATATGGATTGTAAACAGAATTTCCTTCTCCAATGTACTTTTAGGAAGTGAATCGCCAATGATTTCCTGGGCTGGCCTAAAAGTGACTCCAAAGACCCTGACATGTGATAAACATTTCAATGGTCTCTGAACCCCAAGCAAGGGCACTCATTTGTATCAAACTACTCCGAGGTCTGAACGGATGAAACCAGACAGAACACCCGGCTCAGCATCAGTGTCAGAAAAGGGAATGGGAACACAGTCCTGTCGACCCTGCAGAAACCTCCTTCCTAACATCTGAGAGCTTGTGACAACATTTACAGAGCTTTCCCACAGACTGCACAGAAACATTGGGAATGGAAAACACATTTAGCCTCCTCATTCTAGTTCATGGAAAAACTCTCCTCAATGCACTTACCCCACACGATATACATATCCGTTAATGTGAGTAACCTTGTGAAGCTATAAAATATGCGGTGCAGTAGTACGTTTGGTCCATCGAGTTTGCTACCCAATTCAATATAATGATGGTTGGCCCTTCATTTCCACACCGTACTCCTGCTCTCCCACCATCCCTTTACTGTCTCTAAATCCTTATTTATAAGCAGTGTCTCGGTTTCCAGGTGTGAGCGAATTCCCCAAGGTCCCCAGTCAGAGAGAGCAGACATTTATTATCATCTCAATGCAGAGTGACTGCATGCACCTAACACTGTGGCCACTTGTTTTACAAGTCCCAGCCAGGGGAATTATCATCCCTGCTTCCAATCTGTCTCACCCTGTCAGAGTTTTGTCTATTTCACTGAGATCTCCACTCATTTTCCTAAACCCCATGAAATACTGGCCCAGTCACCCCAAACTCTGCTCCCACCACAAGCCTGTCATCCCAGAGATCAGTCTGTTCATCCTTCACTGCTCTCCATCAATGTCAGGTTTGTCCTTTATTATGTCAGGAGATCAAAACTGCACAATGTTCAAGATGATACCTCACCAAGTCCCTGTACAGCTGCAGTAAGACACCTTTTCTCCTGGACTCACATCCCCCTGAAATGAAGGTCCACACACCATTTATCTTCCTCACTGCTTTCTGTTTCTTCAATATTCCTTTCAGCGACTGGTGTACAGGGAGATGCAGATCCTTTTCAGTGTTGCAGCTCCCCACTTGGTGGGTCTGTATACACTGGGCAGCGTGCCAATGCCATGCCCAGTATTTTCTTCTGCTTGCAGAACTCACTGCGCTGCAGGGACCTCAGAGGTTTATGCAGAAGGAAACAACAAAAAGAAGCATACGTCCCTTTGTAGATCAACATGTTTCTACCAATCCTTTCCAAATGGTAGGCTGCCAATTTATCGTTTCCACCAAAGGGCACACCGTCACCTCTATCCACATTGTTCTCCATCTGTCACGTATTTTCCCATTCACTCCACTTGTCTTCGTCTTCTCGGTGCTTTTTTACATCCTCCTCACCACTCACAATCCCACATCCGTTAGTGCTGTCAGCAGGCTGGGATATATTGTATCTGATTCCAGCAACCAAATGTTTAAAGGGCATTGTGAACAGTTGGGCCCCAAGCACCGATCCCTGCGACACCTCAGCAAACTTCCTCTGTTAATTTCTATTTATTTATTTCATGAATCTGGGTGTGACTGGCTCGGCCAGCATTTATTGCCCGTCCCTAGTTGCCCTTGAGAAAGTGGTGGTGAGCTGCCTTGTTGAACGCTACAGTCCCCCTGCTGTGATTGACCTCCAATGCCATTAGGGAGGGAATCCCAGGATTCTGACCCAGTGACTGTGAAGGAGCGGTGATAAATTTCCAAGTCAGGATGGTGAATGGCTTGGAGTGGAATCTGAAGATGATGGTATTCCCATAAATCTGTAGCCCTTGTCCTTCTACATAGACATGGTCGTGAGTTGGGAAGATGGTCTCTGAGGATCTTTGGTGAATCATTTTATGGCAGCATGTAGATAGTTAAACACTGCTGCTGATGATGCTGAGCGTTGATGGTGGAGCATTGTGGATGAATGGACAGTCAAACTGGCTGCTTTGTCCTGGATGGTATTAAGGTTCTTGAGTGTTGTTGGGGCTGCACTCAACCAGACAAATTGGTTGTCTCCTATTACACTTCTGACTTATGCATTGTAGACGATGGACAGATGTTTGGAAGTCAGGATGTGAGTTCTTCGCCTCAGTATTCCTAGCTTTGGACCTGCTCTGACAGTTACTGTGTTCATGTGGCGAGACCAGTGATTTTCTGAGCAATGATTACCTACCAGGAATTTGATACTGGGGATTCAGTGATAGCAACACCATTGAATGCCAAGGTGCAGGTGAGATTGTATTTTATTGGTGATGGTCATGGTCTGGCATTTGTGTGGCATGAATATTACTTGGCACTTGTTAGCCTAGATACTGTCCAGATCTTGTCGTGTTTGAACATAGACTGCTTCAGTATCTGAGGAGCCACAAACATTGCAGAACATTGTACAATCATTGGCGAACATCCCCACTTCTGACCTTAAAATGGAGGGAAGGTCATTGATGAAGCAGCCCTGACAAAGTTTTCGGTCACTGATCGAGGGACTCCTACAGATTCGGAGCTGACTTGACTGACCTTCATCAACCATGACCACCTTCCTATGTGTCAGGTATGAATCTAATCAGCAGGGATTTTGCCTCTGATACCCATTGATTCCAGTGTTGCTCAGGCCCCTTGATACCACACAGGGTCGAATGCAGCCTTGACTTAAAGGGCTGTAACTTTCACCCTACCTCTGGAATTCAGCTCTTTTGTCCATGTTTGAACCACGGTAATGAGGTCCGCAGCTGAGTGGCCCTGGTGTAGCCCAAACTGGGCGTCATTGATCAGGGTATTGCTGAGCAGATGCTGCTTAAAAGCACTGAGAACTTCCACCACTTTACTGATGATCGAGAGTAGACTGATGGGGTGGTAATTGGCCGGATTGGATTTGTTCTCCTTTTTATATCCAGGAGATACTTGGGGTAATTTTCCACATAATGAGGAAAAGCCATTGTTGTAACTGTATTGAAACAGTTTGGCTAGGGGAGTGGCAAGTTATGGAGCACAAATGTTCAGTACTATTGCAAGAATGTTGTCAGAGTATGGACCCTATGGGGTATCCAGTATCTCCGATCGTTTCTGGATATCGTGTGGACTGAACCAAATTGGTTGATGACTGGTAACTGAATTGCTGAGGACCACTGGAGGGGGCTGAAATGGATCATCCACTCAGCATTTCTGACTGAAGATTGTTGCGAATGCATCAGCCTTATCTTATACACTGAAGTGCTGGGCTCTTCCATCATGGAGGAAGGGGTTGTTTGTGGAATCTCTTCCTCCAGTGAATTGTTTAATTGTCCCCAACGTTTCTCGACAAGATGAAGAAGGGCTGCAGAGCTTAGATCTGAACCGTTGCTTGTGGGATCACTTAGCTCTGTCTATCACTTACTGCTTATGCTGTTTGGTGCACAAGTTATCCTGATTGGTGGCTTCACCAGGCTGACACCTCATTGTCAGGTATGCCTGGTGCTGCTCCTGCCATCCTGCACACTCCATTGAACCAATGATGATCCTCTGGATTGATGGCAATTGTTGCGAGGGGGATATGCCAGGCCATGAGGTTATGTGGGAGCACAATTCCACTGCTATTGATGACCCACAACACCTTATCAACATCCAGATTTGAGCTGCTAGATCTGTTCGAAGTCTGCCCTATTAAGCACCGTGATAGTACCACCCAAAATGGTGGATTTTTCTCAATATGCAGGTGTGACTTTGTCTCCACAATGACTATGCGGTGGTCACTCTTACCGATACTGTCATGGACAGATACTCCGCAACTGGCAGATTAGTAAGCTTGTGGTCAAGTATGTATTTTCCTCTTGTTGGTTTCTTCACCACCTGCCGCCAGTTATATCCTTTAGGACCCGGCCAGCTCGATCTGTAATGCTGTAGCTGAGATACTGTTGGTAGTGAACATTGAAATTCCCCATCCAGAGTCCATCTTGCGTACGTGCTAACCTCAGTGCTTCCTCCAAGTATTGGTCAGCATAGAGGAGTACTGATTCTTCTGTTGAGAGAGGCTGGTACAGGGTAATCAGCAGGAAGTTTCCTTTCCCATGTGCAAACAAATGCCATGAGACTTCATGGGATACAGAGTCACTGTTGAAGACTCCAAGAGCAATTCCTTTATATCCCAACTATATCCCACTCTACCGCCACTTCTGCTGTGTCCGTCCTGCTGATGAGACAGGAGATATCCGAGGAAGGTAATGGGGAGTCTGGGACATAGTCATACTCACAGAATCATACCTTTCAGAAAATGTCAGGCTGTTGCTTGACGAGTCTGTTTATTTCTATTCACCGTTTCCTGCCAGCTGTCCCATTCTGGAAACATTGCCATATATTCGCCCCAATCCACTCAGATTTGATTTTGCAAATTGAGCTTGGAGCTTTACCAACATTTATCTAAAAATCATAATGTTTTACATCATTGCTTCTCTTTCATTTGTCTCCCAGTTTGTATCTCAAACATAATTCCCATTTCATAAATCTATGTTAGTGTTGTCTATGACCATTACTTTGAGTCACAATAATTTCTGCTAAACCATTTACTAACTATGTTCTATGTTCCATGTACTCTATCATTTTCCCACACCAGACTCAGTTTTCCTTGTATTGTTAGAAAGTTTTGTGAAGACAGAACAGAAGTAGTGGCTTCATAGTTCTGCCATTTCCCTGTTCCCCATTTTCCATTCTCTGGTTTCAAACAGTAAGGAAACTGCACTTGTTTTCTCATATTTCTAACATTGACGTAATTTAACAAGCAAATACGGTTCACTCATATAACCCTTTTGAATATAACTCTTCAGAAACTCATCAATTCCTGCCGTAAACTGCTCAATAATTGACCTTCCACACCATACACTCACAGGGGCATAGGCTCTGTGCCGACAGAAATACAGCACGATCTATACTAGTCCCACTTTCCTACACCAGGCCCATAGCCTGGAATGTTATGACACTTCCAATTGCTCGTCCAAGTGCTTTTTAACGATTGTGAGGTGATCATTCCCCTCTCAGGAAGTCATCCCTGAACCCCACACCTCGAGGTGAAAAAATGTTTAAGTCATCTCTGAACCGCAAACTCTTCACTTTAAAAGTGTGCTCCTTTGTTCTTGACCCTCTGACTAAAACGAACAGCTGCTGTCTATCCATCCTGTCCGTGTCACTTATAATCTTATCCTTCTGAATCACTGACTCCTCAGCTTTCTCTGATCCAAAGGAAACAACCCGAGCTTATCCAGACTCTCTCCATAGCTGATATGCTCCATCCCAGGGAACATCCTGGTGAATCACCTCTGCACCCTCTCCAGTACAATCACATCCTTCCTGGAACGTGGTTCCCGGAGCTACATACAGTATTCCATTTTGTCCGAACCAAAGCCCTGTGTTGCTCTTATACTCTACAAGGAGAAAGTGAGGACTGCAGATGCTGGAGATCAGAGCTTAAAAAATGTGTTGCTGGAAAAGCGCAGCAGGTCAGGCAGCATCAAAGGAGCAGCAGAATCAACGTTTCGGGCATAAGCCTTCTTCAGGAATCTGCCCGAAACATCGATTCTCCCGCTCCTTTGATGTTGCCTGACCTGCTGCGCTTTTCTGGCAACACATTTTTAAGCATTAACCTGTCCAGTCACATTCAGGGATGTGTGGAGAAGCACAATCTGAGCTTCCCAGTGTGCTGCCATACATTGTGTCCTCCCCTGCCTGGTTCCTTCTCCCAAAGTGAATCACCTCATATTTATCAGGGTTACATTCCATCTGCCATTGATCTGCCCATCTGACCATTCCATCTGCATTTTCCTGTAACTTAAGGCCTTCCTCCTCACTGCGAACCACCCAGCCAATCTTTATGTCAAACATACACTTACTTATCACACCTCCCCCACCTCTCCACGTAGCCCCCTCCACATTCACATCTATATTTTGTTATGAATAACACAAACAATAAGGGACACAGCACTGATCCCTGTGGTACACCAGGTGATACTGGTCTCCAGTCACGCAAACAGCCTTCTCCCACTACCCTCTGTCTCCTGCCACTAAGACAATTTTCGTTGTAACTTGTCAAGTTATCCATCATATTGAGAGATTTTACTTTATTTTTCAGTTTCCCAGGTGGAAATTTGTCAAAGGCCTTCCAACAAAACTAAACAATCGACCTCCTCAAACTAATTCAATCAAATCCATTGGATGTGACTTCCTTCTGATAAAGTCATGATAATTATCCCTGATCAAACCTTGTGACTCTGATTGGAGTTCGATTTTATCCTTCCCTATTTTATCCAGTAGTTTCCCTAACAGTGATCTAATACACTCGTCTATAGTTCCTTGGTCTATCTCTCCCACCCTTACTGTGAAGTGGAATCATATTAACAGTCCTCCAGTTCTCTGTCACCTCCCCTATGGTCGGATTCTAATTATAATATTCAGTCAGGGTCTTTCCTCCTTCGACCCCAACAGCCGCCTGTGATACAACTCATTCAGACATGGAGATTGGTCCACATTTGTACAGAACAAAGCCTCAATTACTTTCTCATGTTTTACATCAATCTGTTCAAGAGCTTCCCAGTCCATCTTCTTGAATTTTGTACCTGCCTCCTCCTTCTTCCAAGTAAAATAGATGTGAAGGTCTCATGTAACAATTCATCAATGTTCTCCAGCTTGACACACAGATTGCCACTTGGTTTCTAATGGACACTAACTGTTTGCTGATTATTCTTTGCTACTTGTCCGTGTGGAATATCGTGGGAATCTCCCTTATCTCACCTACTTGTTCTTCTTCATGTCCCTCTGTTATTCAGTCCTTTCGATGTTTCGAAGATTCACCACAATCAACTCTCATGTTTTGAAACTCGAGATTACAGGCTGAGGTTCCCCATCAGACAATCTTGCCATTTTACGGATTAATCTGGATAATATCTTTTGCAGTTCCTCTGTAGTCAGTATATTCTTTCTTAGATTGGGGATCCGAACGATAAACAATATTCTACGTTTAGTCTCACCAACGCTCGATGCAACTGGTGCACGACATCCTCTATCTTCCAATTACATTCACTTGAACGTAAACCTAATTTTTACTTTCCCATTTGCATATGTTCTTCCCAATACCTCTCCCTTAAATTTTTCTTATGAACTTGCTGTGTGAGTTCTTTAAAAAATGCTCATGAATATCCAACTGTACGTTATCCAATGGTCCATCATTGCCTATGTCCATAAGAATCATCTTCAAACCACTCCAAATAATGTTTGTCACTTCTGGTTTTCCTTCCATCGGTACATTCTCACACTCCCCAGTTATGTTATTACCTTCTAAATATCTAGAAGCATGTTTTTTATAATCGAGTCCAACAGATACCCGACTGCGGGTGACAAGATACCTGGTCTGTAGTTCACCATTCTCCAAATCCATCCTTTCTTAAACTGTTGGATAATATTTATAACCTTTGACTTATCAAGATTGGTTAAATGCCTTTCGGGAATGTGTCAGAAAATAAAGTGAAAATCCGCGATGCAATCAACATGTCTATTGCTGCTTCCTCTGAAATTCTTGTATGATGTGCATCTAGTCTGTCAGATTGAAAATACTCAATCCAGCTTTCTTTGCAAAGATGACCCAAACACTGATAAGAATGGTCTTAGACTTTACTTACACAAGTCCCATGGTCACTTGGTATTTCTGGAAGAATTTCTGGACATTCTTCCATGAAGATAGACACAAAGACACTGTTTCTTTTCCCTGCAATTTCTCTGTTCTCTGCAATAAATTATCCTGAACGCACACCCACCGTTCCACATTTGACCTTGTTTTTATTTTTTTTCATACATCGATAGACGCTTTTTAGCAGTCTTTATGTTTTTCTTTCATTTGCACGCTTTTTCTCTTTCTGATTTTCTTCTCAGTTTCTTGGCCATCCTTTGTTGGGTCCGACATTTCTCTGAATCCACTGGCTTAATGCAACACTTGGCATTTTTCTAAGCTACCTCCTTTCATCCAATAGGTAGATGAAGGTGGGGTTGGAAGTGATAGTCAGAGAGGAAGGAGGGTGGAACAGACTGATAGGGAGGAAGGTGGACACATAGGAATGTTCAAAAGGGCGGTGCTGATTTTGAAGTTTGGAGTAGGATAAGGTGGGATTAGGGGAAATGGGGAAATGGGGAAATCCATTATGATCCCCGGTGGTTAGAGGGTCCCATGGCAGAAGAGGAGACTTTCTTCCTCCAGGCTTCTGGTGGCTTGGATTTGGCGATGGAGCAGGCGCAGGATCCTCATGTCCTTGGCAGAGTGGGAAGGGGAGTTAAAGTGCTCAGCATCAAGATGATGGATTTATTCAATGTGGCTGTCCCAGAGATATTCTCTGAAATGATCCACAAGTTGACCTCCTGCCTCGCCAATGTAGAGAAGACCACATTGGGTTTAATGGATGCAGTAGATGAGGCATTCTGTCTCCCTTCGTCACCTATCACTTTCAACCCCACCTTCATCTACCTATCACAATCCCAGCTACCTCCCCCCTGCCGCACCCCCTTCCCATTTATCTCTCAGCCCCCTTGGCCCAGAAGCTTCATTCCTGATGAAGGGCTTATGCCCGAAACATCGATTTATCTACTCTTAGTATGCTGCCTGACTGTGCTTTTCCAGCACCACACTCTTCGACTCTGATCTCCAGGCATCTGTATTCCCCACTTTCTCCTCACACCTTCAGATTTATAACGGTTACTTCAAATAAAACAAAAACTGTCGTGTACTCAAACAGCATAAAAGAAAACCAATACATTGTGGTCATTGTTCCCAAAAGGTCCTTGACAGCAAAATTTTCAATTCGCTCTTCTGATCACTCAACACCAATTCCTAAATAACCTGATCTCCAGCTCAGTGCTCGACATAATGTTAATGTAAACCATCTCACACGTGGTTATGAAATCCAGTTTTCCCAGCACTAGCATTCAATTGGGTTAACACAGTTTAGATATAATTTAAACAGTGCATTATTACTGAAGTACCCACAAATGTGTATATCATTTCTTGTTTTATAACCTGTCCAACATTTGTATTGCAGCTTTCACTTTGATATATAACTCCCATCAATGTTTGCTCCTCCTTGCTGTTTTTGCGCTACACCTTACTAGATTCTGTGGAATCTGAGTGACGTGGGCTCTGGGGAGATTAATGGTAGAGATCATCTCGCCACATCATTTATGATCTTCTCAAACTTTAATTTCTCCAAAGCTCCCATTATGCTGATGGAGTAGAGAAGGACAATGATAGTCTAACAATGCTCTGTTTCCCCGAGAGAGTTGAGACAGCTCTAAGCTGGGTGGTAAAGTGTTGCTGCTGCTGTCCAGGTTCTTAGTGAGATGTCATCTGGAGTAGTGTGTACAGATTTAATTTCTTCAATGAAGAAAGGATGTTGTTATATTGGAAGCAACTCAGAGATGGTTCCCTCAGCTGATTCCTGCAATGAAGGTGCTAGCTTATACCGAAAAGATGATCAGGTTGACCCAGTAGCCATTGGAGTTTACAAAAATTAAAGATGATCTTATATGAACATAGATGATAGAAGGAGTAACAAATGAAGCGAATTATGCAGATAGTGGAGGAATCCATTCTGTTCTCCAGCCTGTTACACAGGAACAACATGAGGATACTCAGGCCTTCGAGCCTGTTACATCAAAACAGGACGAGGCTATTCAGCCCCTGGAGCCTGATATACATTTACAGAAGGAGGTCAATCAGCTACTCAAGCCTGTAACAGTCGGCCATGCTGCACCAGTACCCTGTTAAACAGCAACAGGATCAGTCCATTCAGCCTCCTCAAGTCTGTAACATAGGAACTGGAAGAGGCCACACAGTGACTGGAGATTGTTACACAGATATAACAGGAGGCCATTCAGACCTACAGAGACTATTGCAAGGGAATTGGATAAGGATGAAGAACTATCTGAGAGTTCTTTCATGAGAAAGGAAGAGGCAAGTTAGACACGTGTCTGTTGCATGGGAACAAGAGAAGACCAATCAGTCCCTCGGTCCCATCTCTGGGATACATGAGGAGACCGTTCAGCATATCCACCTGTTATGGAGAAGTATGAGAAGACCCATCAGCCTCTCAAAATGTTACACAGCAACAGGAAGATTCCATCGTCTCCCAATCTTCTAAAGCATCAACTTGAGGAGGTCATTCTGGCCTTGGAGATGACAAAATGGGAACTCCAGAAAGATGTCAGTCAATCGCGTTTGTACACCAGCAGGATGATGAGTTCATTCAGCCACACATGGATCTTTCACAGCAATTGGAGCAGACGTTTCAAAGCCTTGTGCCTGTTAAACAGGAATTCAAATAAAACGTAAAGGCTGTCGAAAGGGAAGAACTTATAATAATGGTATACATTAGGGACTAAAGTGTAACAATAAACTATTATAATTTAAGGCTAATTGTTAGAGTCCATTGTTCAGGACATTTGCAAAGTTAAACTACAATCCGTCAGAGTCAACATGGTTTTACAAAGGACAAATCAAGTTTGAATTGTTTGCTTGGAGTTATTTGAAGATGTCACAAACAAGGTGGATCGTGGGAGATGGAACATATCTGGTCTTCCTGAAGGCATCAGATATGTCGCTTCTCCAAAGAGTAAATGGTAAGATCACACAACAGGGGTTTAGGGGTAATTTATTGGCTTGGATGGAGGATTGGTTAACCAACAAAATGCAGTCACATAGAATAAATGTGTCATTTTATTTTGCCAAATGCAATTTGTGGGGTGCCATTGATTTCAGTACTCATGTCTCAACCATTTGCGATCGATTACTGTACTCGGTTGATGGGATATAAAATACGATGCCACATTTTCAGTTGATACTAACATCGGTGGGAAATTACTTCGGGATGATGATGCAAGAGATTTTAAAACTACAGGGATAGGTTGGGTGAATGGGCTAACATTTGGCAAGGACACTTTAAGTGAATAAATATGGGGCTATTCAAGTTGGCCAGTATAATAGAAAGACAAATTATTATCTAAATGGAGAGAAAGTTCAAAGTGCTTAGGTGCAGAGGGGTCTGGGTGTCTGCCTTTATATCACAGAAAACCTGCCTGCGGGTCCTGCAAGTAATGAGAATTGCAAGCATAATTTCAGTGTTTAGTTATAAAAGGGTAGAGTAGAAAGGTAGGGAGTGTTGTTGCAGCTATGCAAGGCATTAGTGAGGCTGCAACTGGAGTACAGTTTGGGTGTCCTGCAGAATGAGGTATTTGCATTGGAGGCAATTCAGAAGAGCTTCATTAGATTGATTCCATATTTGAAATATTTGCTTTATGAAGAGAAATTGAGCAGTTTAGGCATATACTCTCGAGTTTATAAGAATGAAAGACGATCTCATTGAGGTCTGTCAAATGCTAAAAGTAATTGAACGTGTAGCTGTGGAGTGGATGTTTTTCATGTGGCGCAATCTACAACAAGAGACTAGAGCTTTAGGATGGAGAGATGGCAGGAAAGTGGAACAGAGGCCGCGTTGACATCAGCCTCATCAAGGGGTTGGATTCCTCACAGATGCTCCTTGTTCTTATTCAACCCTTTCTGTGTTGCACAGGAATGGGGGAGGACTGGGCATCATACAGGAGCAGGCACTCAGGATAAATCAGTCTCAATCAGTTAGAGGGAATGTAACCGGTGGAGTCACACAGTGACCAGCGCTGGGTTCTCAATTATTTACAATCTATATTAATGATCAGGTGGATGGAACAGATATGCAGATGCTGAGTTTGGTGATATCCCTGTGGCAAGCAAGAGATTAAATTATCAAGACAGGGTGGAGAGTCTGCAAATAGATTCAGAGAGGTAAAGGCAATAGATAATAGTTTGGCAGGTGGAATTTAACATGATATAACCTGTCATTCCATGTACAGGAATAATGGAAGGAAATATGATACTGAAGTGGAGTGGGATTAGAGGATATAATGATATTGGGTACTGGGGGTTTCCCGCAGACCCGTTCAGACATGGGAGGTTTTGCTCCATCCCTGATCGTCTGCTCCCAGACACTCCAAGTGACCCCATTGCTCTCTGAACACATGGAATACTTTGATGTGGTTGCTTGGTGGTGGGGATAATGTTTTGAAACGTGTATCAAGGGGACAGCCTTTATGCAAGATATATTCATTTCTTTCTACATGGAGACATGATGACGATGGGAATGGCTGACTGCTTCTGAATGAAGAGGCCATGACTGCTCCCAGGGCCAGGGGATGTATTCACCAATACGAAATACTGTGATGGGCACACTGTTACATTAATAGAGAGAGAGAGCTCCTTCGGTTCTTCTACCTTTCTCTATTGTCATGGGTACTCTGCAGATGCCATGTACACCATCGGGAATCCCACTATACTGGAAACACCCGGCAGTTCCCTGCTGTGGGAGAAACAATGTATTTACCTCATCCACTATATATATCCTCCATCACTCAATGGTGACATTGATGTTGAGATACTGGGAAATGATTGATATGTCACCTAGTACTGCCTGGAATGTTATGGATCATCGAAGCTGAATGAAAGTGTGACCCTAACAGCCACTGGCAGCACCATTCTCCCCCTGGTGTGAAGCTGCAGGTCGTGTTGAAGGAGGTGACACCGCTCTATGTACAATCAGTGTCCCCTTACTCTCTGCTCTTTGGTTAAGTGGAGCTCGGGAAACTGTTCCTGGAAAACCCCGTTTGGATACAGCAGATCCCCTTCCCCACATACATTCACTCTGTGGTTTCAGAGCTTCCCCTCTCTGCAGCCTCTGCTCCATTTGGTATTCATGTTACAGACCCAGATGCTGTGTATACAGTCCCCATGCTCCATCCAGAGTTGGGGCACCAAATCTTCAGGTCTCCCTGAATGTCTGAGGCAGCTCACAGCACAACCTCCAGCAAACCATCCCCAGCACCTCCACAAAATTTTCAATTACAGGAGCCAGTCAGAAACCCCTTAGTACAAATGTTGTGAACCAGTTAGATCCCCGCAAAATATTTTAAGAAGGCCGTTTAGACCCAAACCTTTCCTTATTTTGAATATAGATGTGAAGTGTGCGTTTCAGATACGTTGCGACTGGTCAAACCACTCAACATTAAGCAAAATATAATCTATTCAAACGCTTCAGTTAAAATACAATCAAAGAAAAGAACGTTTTGGGATAGCTTAAATGTTGGAACTCTTACACAAACAATAGATACTGTACCTTCTTGGTTTACACTGCTTGGCACAAAGATATATTCAAATACAGATCCTTCCAACAGTTTTCCAATCCAGGAGAAAACAACATCAACAGAGATCTCAGAGAAAAGCAGCTGGGGATCATGTATTGAAACTTCCAACCCTTTTGGGATCCCCAGCAGCTTCTGAATGCTTCAGCTAAAAACAAAATGAGAAACCCTGGTCTGGGAGAGCTGGCCACTGCCCTTCCATTGTTACCACCGTTTTAATGAAACCTAAAATCTAAATTATTTACTTAAACTGATTTCAGACAGCAGTTCTGCACCTCTGCCTTTAAAACCTCTCTCAACAACAAAAAGATCCAAGAGAAAATAACCTTTTTACAGTGATGGTATTCTCACAACTCCATCTTTAATAGAATCATCCATCAATATACAAAGGTGGATTCATTTTAGACCACCTAATCTCACTCTATTAGCAGACAGGAATGAATATGCTTTACACTGACTCTGAGCTTACAAATGTTGACAACTAGTTTCGATTTCAGTCATTTAACTCCTGCCACACAATGCCTTTGTCTTTCTTCATCCAAGTCGCCACAACGTGTCAAAACTTAGGTTTTCCCGCCCTGTCACCTGTATAATTTCAAACCGAATGGCAGCAATAATAAGCTCAATCGAAACAGACTGGTATTTTTCTCCCTAAACTTCTCCAAAAGGTTTAAGGGGTCACAATCAGTGATAAAGATTTGTCTCATGTATGTTATTCGCAATGTAAATGCTGAAATGTTGTAACGCCAACACAAAGCTCAAGGCCTCCTTCCCCATTGTGGAATAAATCTGTTGATGTTTCCACTGGACACTCCAACTACACGTTACATAATGGAGCACTTCTCATCTCTCCAATAGTCCCCCTGAATGACATAGCTCCTCATGTCTCAGCATAAAAGGATTACATACTTCTGTACATCTTAATGCTCTAACCTCTTTACCTGCTACTCCTGGCCTATGCCAGTAAACCTTACTCTCACAGGTATATGTTTTAAAAAGATCTCGCACATTCTTCTCAATCCCTCACAGAAACAAAACTTTGATTTCTGAACTCAATTATCATCATCAGCCATTTCAGCTTCTAATCTTGCCATTGATACTCTCTGCTCTTCCTCACGAACTCTCACGACTGCAGGAAGTCAATTGTTGAACTTCTCCAAAATAAGAATCTCTCTTAGATTTGTTCTGTTTTTCATACCCTTACCCACCTTTCAAAATGACTTTCAAAAACTCAATGTCCGTTTAACCAGGGACCCTTTTTTAGATGCTGTCTATTGGCTTCTGGCCCAAGCTCATATGGATTTCAGATGGCTTTCTTCACTACCCCATACTGGCCAGATACATCCTACGATAGGGATGCAAATACCGAGCAACTTTGTTTGGATCAACTAAATCCACATGGTCACTGGGCACTGCATTTGTTTAGCCACTTTCTCAAATGAAATTCAAAAGGTTTCCCCATCCTTCTCATTAAATTTAGAGAATGCCTGGATGTATTTAAACAGAACCCCATTAGGCCATTGGTAACAATAGGGTTGCTCATCCTCACTATCCTCCTCATCCTGCCGACCTTCTACCTTCATCACTGCCCTCTATGTCAACTTTCCACTCTAATTGCTAACATTTTAAGTTAAAACTCTCTGCTTTTCTTCTGTCCTTTCCTCTCTTTCTTCTTCATTTCCTTTTCTTTTATTTCAACTTTTCATCAGAATTCAAACTGTTTCAATTCCTTCTCATGTTCAAAGTGCCTCATTTGAATTTGAATTCCAGCCGTTTCCCAAGAGTCTGATGGCGGTTCTACCAAGTGTAATTGCCGAGCTATAGCTGTAATTATCTCTCATTTTCTCACAGACAAAAGCAAACCCAACTCCAGTTTGTCTGTCAATTCCTACAGCTTTGCCTTCATTACCTTTTGTAAAACCCCCAACTTTACTTCTTCCACACCCAGAGAACTCTTAATGACTGAAAGAATCTTTATACACAAAACACTGTTTCACCCAAGCGAATTCAACATCCACAACAAAAGACACTGACAACTACCATACACGACCTTTCAACCCAATAGTCTCCCGGTGCATACTCTCCAGTGTCTGCATGAGCTTATTCTGGATTCTCTGGTTTCCTCCAACAATACTAAGATATGCATGTCAGGTAAGTTGGCCATGCTAAATTGCTCATAGTTTTCAGGGATGTGTGGGTTAGGAGCCTTTGTCGGGGTAAATGTGTAATAATAGGGTAAAGGAATAGGTTACTCCTCGGAGGGTCGGTGTGGACTTGTTGGGTCGAATGGCCTAATTGCCACTGAAGGGATTGTAATTCTAAACCCAATATGGTATTATCGATTTAGAACCAGAGAAGAGTTCCCAGTTTGCTATAGACCAACCTGACTGCCTCAAACTATTTTAAGAGGGTTGCTTGAATGCCAAACCTTTCTTATTTTAAAGGTAGATGTGAAATGGGTGTTCCAAATGTGATGTTACTAGTCAAACCACTCACCATTAAGCAAAACACAACATATTTAAACACTCTAATGAAAATCCATTCAAATGAAGAGGAACTTGGAATAATTTAACTATTGGAAACCTTAACCGAATAATGGTTACCGTATCTTCTACAAATGAATTGTTCCAATATACCACCATCCCTTAAACACACCCCTTTGCAAAAAGGAACATTCAGGCAGACATTCTTGCATACAGTTCTCCAATCCAGGAGGAATCAGCATCAAGTCAGGTTTCAGAGAGAGTAGCAACTGGGGATAAGTTAATAGGCCGTTGTTACTACTATTTATGAAAAACCCTAAAAGTGTCGTAAGTTATTTACTTGAGCTGTTTTCAGTCGGCAGTTTGGCCTTCAAGATCACTTATTTAAAAAAGGAGAAAATAACTCTTTTTAAAAAGTAACAGCATTGTCGCACAATTTAGATGCCTGGTCTTTTACTCTTGGGGCTTCCTCGTGCTACTGATCACAAGGTCACCTGAGAGGGACAAATTCAGGTACAGACCAAGTTACAAGGTTGTATCTCATAACTTCTGAAACACCCCTGTCCGTGGACCATCACGTGGGACATACAGGGAAGTGAACAACAGCCTGACACACACCATTTCACTGTTTCTCAGCTTCACAATGCCAGCACTCCATACACTAGGGAGCCAAAAGCAAAGGCCAGGGAAAGATACAGAGGGACAGAAAGATTCACATTTAACACAGAAACAGCCAGTTAATTAACTGAAAAATGTTGTGGAAATATGGAGAAAAAGGCAGGGCATTGGGACTAACTGGAGAAGTGAGAATCTTCGAGAGAAAACTTACAAGAATGACAACATTGAATAAAGGCATTGTCAAATCAGCTGAAATGGTTTGTTACATCAAATTCTGAATCTACATCACAGAACACCACAAACAACATAAACTGGGACAAGATGACAGCCCATCATGGAGAGCTGTGCAGACCATGCTAGTGTGTTGCTCAGTAAACTGCACTAAATGCCCAGCGTAGAGAGTATTGCAAACTTTACTATCATATGCGAACCATACTCGCATCAGATTACTGCCGACAATGAGGAGATTTGCTGTGTGTGTGTGTGTTCATCAGAAACTGAGGGAGAGTGCGTGTGTATGCGCGATTGGCGTGGTTGAATGCGAAACTCATTGTTTGAGAAGGAACGCCCATGGAGGAAATTATTTTAAATAAGAACAACTGGCAGACGTTCTGTTAATCGACAGAGAGAGAACGAGAGAAGTTTCATGGACAGATGAGGTAAAGTGTTAGAGAATGTTAAAATAAAGGCATTGCCAGACACAATAGCAATATACATCGGCGTGCACATGAATGACAGATGGATGGTGAGTTTGATGTGAGGTCGAATCAGATTTGCTTCAGCAGGTTTGAAGCCAGGAGTGTCAGCAGCAGATTATTAACTTTATTAAGACGGTATTTCATAGCTCAAGGTTCAAACAGCAGATGGAATAAACCAGTGAGATATATTCTGGGCTAGTGAGTATTTCAAGTTTGAAATGGTCAGGGAATGGTGTCAAGAATCATCTCATGTTCAAAGGGATCTCCCACAGTTGTGACTTGTCTGCTTCAGCAGCAGATATTGGCCAGGGATGGGATGGAAACAGTGGAAGGAAGTGAAGTTTGTAACCAGAACAGTAGAGAGTGACCTCCATGCTCTTAATATGTAAATAACAAAGGCAATAATACAATAAATTGTAGTTCGCAGCTGGAACTGAGTAAGTCAACATAGAGACCCATGAGTAACATTGCCAGAGCAGAGAGGGAGACAGTAAGTGAACACATTCATTGATGAAGTTATTAGTGGTCTGTAGAGTGAATTTATGGATTGAAAGTTTCAACAGGAAAATAATAGTGACAAGAAGTGTAGACTATATGAAAGAAGAGGTGTATAGAAAAAAAATCTGGTCAGTGATACTTACCAGGAACATCAACGATATCCAGGAAACGATAATAAAAATATTCAATAATGAGAAGAGCGAATAGATCCGCAATGATAATGACAAGCAATAAAATGCAGAAAGATACCAAACATAATGTGATAAACTCCTGTCTATCAGATTCTGATACATTTTTGGAACATTCCAGTCTAATGTTCTCAGATTCTGATCTCTCCTTCCCGTCTGTCCACATCTGCTGATCCCTATCAGTGCTGTGATGCTCCGATCATTTTATGGGATAACACATTGAACGGCGCACATTTATCATTTAAATATGGAAACCTTCCACTGGAATAATTAGAATCCATTGAGATTTGCATTAATCACAGTCACTGAACAAACTCTGGGAAACCGAGCAAAGGCTACGACAACGGATGAATGGGCACCACACAACAATCAACAGACAGGAGTGTCCCCTCCCAGTTGGGGAACACTTCTGTGGTCCAGGACCTTCAACCTCGCACTTTCTGGTTACCATCCTCCAGGGCGGACTTCAGCACAGGCAGCAGCGAAAGGTGGCTGAGCAGAGGCAGATAACTAATTTTGATGCACATAGTGAGGGCCTCACCCGGGACCTTGGGTTCATGTCACATTAGAGGTGACCACCATTGCACTACACACACACACACACACACACACACACACACACAGACACACACACTATACGCACACATACATACGGACACACATGTACTCAGACATGCATACAGACACTCACACGCACCCTTACAGACACAGGCACTCCTATACACACACATACATACGGAAACACATATACACAGACACTCACGCACACCCTTACAGACACACACACTCCCACACTCACACATTCATCCTCTCAGAGACTTAGACCATTCTACACTCATGCACACACATATACACTCTCTCTCACAGACACTTACAATCCCCACCCCAGACACGCACACACACTACACACTCACACATGCACCCCCTCACAGACTTAAGACACTCTACATCACTACATACGCATATACATTCTCTCTCACACTCACAAACCCCCCAATCCAGACAGACACAGACACAGACACACAAACCGACAAAGACCCACATGAACACATATATTTTGTGGGATGAATTTGTACCTGCAGAGTTACATTGTAATTTGTTCAAAAACTTCGTGAATTCGTGTAAAACCCTGAGCTCACAAACTGCATGGAGTCATGTAAAATTCTGTTATCTCACTTTTCAGATTAGAATCAATCTACACATCATGGCATAGACAGAGAACACAGGGGGCTAACACCTTCAACATATTGTCTCGCTAACACTGAGTGTCACAGCTACTCCGAGAATGCAACATTTTCTTTTTAAAAATAGGTTTTGTGATTTACACAATTTAAAGAAGTGAAACTATCATGGTATTCAAACAAGTGAAAAACTCAACAGACAATCAAGGTATTTTTCAATGAATAATTTCAGTTACATCACACTGTACATTTTTGCTATAAATTCTGTTTCTTCGAAGTGTGTCCTCCACTATTACCTGATGAAGGAGCGGCGCTCCGAAAGCTAGTGTGCTTCCAATTAAACCTGTTGGTCTTTAACCTGGGGTTGTGTGATTTTAACTTTGTACATCCCAGTCCAACACCGGCATCTCCAAATCATGACTGAGCAAACAGGTTCAATTAACCAGTTCCACACATCACTTTTCATATAACTACAAAAGAGAATATTTACTGGGTTTGGATGGAATGGATGAGGGTTGCTGAGGGATGGATCATAAATCTACAAATCTTTTTTTAAACTTGGATATGAGAGTATTAACAGAACACTGCAGGGGTCTATATATGTTCCACACTGTTTATGAAATGGGCTGTTATAAAATAACAGATCGGCTGCATAAAGAAAAGTCGGGTGGGCAAGTTTCTAGATTCCTTATTGACCAGTGTGAGGCTACTCCTGGTTTTAAGTGCCTTGCTACCAAATCCTTTCATAACCTTGAGACAGAGCATTGAGACTGCTGCTTAACAACAGGCCGAAGCAATTCTGTCCCTCTGGGCCTCTTACAGAGGGAGAATAGAAGGTCATTCAGCCCAGATTAGCCTGTTGCTACTTGAAAAGGTGGTAATCTTGAATATTGGCGCATTTTGCCAACAAGTAGAAAGTGAGGACTGCAGATGCTGGAGATCAGAGCTGAAAAATGTGTTGCTGGAAAAGCGCAACAGGTCAGGCAGCATCCAAGGAGTAGGAAAATTGACGTTTTATGCTTTTCCCGCAACACATTTTTCAGCACATTTTGCCAACAGAATCATTCAAAACAAAGAGATGTGTTGCTGCAGCTGTATGAGGTGTCAGTGAGAGGGCACCCGGAGTACATTGTGTTGGTTGTGTTTCTGCAACTGAGAAGGGATGGACATCCATCAGATACAGTTTAACAACTGCTCGTAATCCATGTGTTGCTGTGTCATTTAATGTCTCGGGTCTGTTACACAAGGACAGGAGAGGAGGCCATTCAGCCTTTCCAGTCTATTACAGAGGGCCACGAGGAGCCCATTCAGCCTCTCGAGCCTGTTACAGAAGGGCAGGAAGTGTTTCTTTAACTTTCTGTTACACATAAATATTAGTTTTAAATTAGTTGTGGAATAGGAAAGACCTGATCTAAACGTTAAAGATCTAACTTTGAACAAGGCCAATTTTGAATATTTTAGGCAAGCCCTGTGAAAGGCAGATTGGAATACCCTATTCACAGGTAAATGGATGGTTGGAAAACGCAAGACCATCAAAACCTGGTTTCAGAGAGTCCAGAGCCAACGTGTTCCTATTAGTGAGAGGGGCAAGGCTGGTGGGTGCAGGGAGTGCTGGATGGTTAGTTATATTGATGCTCTGGTCAAGGTAAGGAAGGAGGCATATGTCCGGTAAACAGAGCTGAGATCAAGTAAATCCCGAGAGGTGTATAAGGGCAGCAAGTGCATAGTCAATGGGCAAATCGGGCCAGAAAAATGTGGACATGAGATGGCTTCAGAAATAGGGTTAACGAGGCATTGAAGAAATTCTACAAATCCGTTAATGGCAAAAGACTAACTAGGGAGAGAACGGGGCCCCTTAAAGCTCAGTAAGGCTACCTATGTGTGGAACCACAGGAGATTTGAGAAATACGAAACAAAACCTTCTCCTCAGTATTTAATGTGGAGGAAATTACAAGGGCGAGAGAATGAATAAATATATCATGATACATTGAAAAGTGTCTATATTACAAGGAGGTGTTTGACATTTTAAAACACATAAAGGTGGGACCTGCTCAGTTGTATCCCAAATGTATGTGAGAAGCTAGGAAAGAAATTGGTCAGCATTTTGCTGATGTATTTATATAATTGATTTTCACAGGTGAGGTGTCAAAAGACTGGAGGGCTGCTAACATAGTGTCATTATTTAAGAAAGTAAGGGAAAAAAAAAACAGGTAACCATAGATCGGTGAGCCTGATGTCAAAATTGACTAAAGTGTTGGAGGGAATTTTGTGGGAAAGGATGTGTATGCATTTGAAAAGACAAGGACTGAAGAGGGCTTTGTACATTGGAGATCACGTCTCACTGACTCGGTGTAATCTTTTGAGGAAGTGATGAAGATGATTGATGAAGGCAGTAGAGTGGATGTTGACTTTATGGAATTCAGTAAGAAAACCAAAATGGTCTACATGGTAGACTGGTTAGCAAGGTTAGACTGGCTGGGATCCAGGTAGAAACTCGCCATTTAGATCCAAAAGTTTCTTGAATATTGGAGACAGGGCGTGACAGTGGAAATTTGATCATTAGAACTGGAGACATGCGACCAGTGGCGTGCCACAAAGATCAGTAGTGAGTCCACTGCATTTTGTCACTGATACAAATCATTTGCATTTGAGTATATGAAGTATGGTAAGTAAGGTTGTAGATAATTACAAATTTGTTGGTGTAGTCGACAGTGAAGAATGATCTCTCAGACTATAATGGGACCTTGTTTAGGTGAACCGAGTGCCAGATAGAGTTTTTTTTATTTAAATGTGAGGTGTTGCATTTTGGCAAGACAAATCAAGGCAAGATATATAGGTAGGTTTCTGTGGAAAGCTGAAATAAAGGAGAACTCCATAGAAATGATCGAATCCCTACAGTTAGGAAACAGGCTTTTCGGCCCATCGAGGCCACACCGACCCTCTAAACAATATCCCACTGGACAAACACCTGCCCTATCCCTCTCAGCCTGCAATTCCTATGGGTAATCCACGTCCCCTACATATCCCTGGGTATGGTGCGCAATTTAGCATTGCCAATCTACCCTTAGCTGTATATCCTTACACTGTTGGAGTAAAACATAGCACCGGGAGGAAACTCACGCAGACACACGGAGAATGTACAACTCCACACAGCGAGTCATTCAAGAATGGAATTAAACCCAGGTCACTGCCCTGTGAGGCAGCAAAGCTAGACTCGTGGTGCAGGTTCTCCGTTCCTTGAAAGTGCCGTCACAGGTAGACAGCGCAGTGAAGAAGGCATTTGGTGATCTTCCCTTTATTGGTGCGTGCTTTGAGTCGACGCATTTGCATGACATGTTAACTCTGTACAGGACATTGGTTTGGCCACTTTTGTAATATTGCCTTTAATTCTGGTCTCCCTGCTGTCGTGAAGGCGTTGTCAAACTTGAAAGGGTACAGAAGAGTTTTAAAAGAATGTTTGCAGGTTTTGGAGGATCAGAGTGACAGGGAGAGTTTGATTAGGCTGGGGCTATTTTCAAGTGTTGAGCCTGTGGGGGGACCTTAAAGAGGTTTATGAAATCATGAGCGGCATAGATAAGGTAAACAGTCAATGTCTTTTCCCAGGATAGACGAGTCCAAAATTAGAAGACAAAGGTTTAAGGTGAGAGGAGAAATATTTTAAAAAGGGACATGAGGGACAATATTTTCACACAGAGACCGCTGCGCGTATGGATTGAACAGACAAAAGAGGTGGTGGGGGCAGGTAGTTACACCATTTAAAAGGCATTTGGATGGATTCATGCATGGGAAGTGTTTAGAGGGAGATGGGCCAATTGCTGGCAAGGGGGATGAGGTTAATTTAGGATATTTGGCGATTTGGATGACCAGACGGAACGATCTTTTTCCGTGCTGTACATCTCTGAGAGTCTATTGACTCTTCAGTGTATAACACGGGAACAGGAGGAGGCTATTCAGCATCTGATTTCTGCCAGTCGGCTTGTTTGCTCAATCACAGAGAGTCAAATACAAAAATACATCATTCATATTTTGATGAAGTTTTACAGAAACAGTAGAATGGCCTTTCATCAAGAAAAGCTGTACAGAATGTGAAGAGGCCATTCAGTCCCTCACCTCCATTCCACAGGAGCAGCAGGTGAGCACAGAGCGATTGGAGCCTGTTACTCAGGAGCAGGAGGAGGACATCTACTTTCACAAACTTGGGATCAGGAGGGAATCATTCAACTGCTTGGAACTGGGGCACAGGGACAGGAGACAGTCACTCAACGGTTCGAGACTGGGACACAGGAACAGAAGCCAGTCATTAAACTGCTCAAAACTGGGGCACAGGGAAATCTGGAGGCGAGTGAGGCCCGAGGATCCTGTTACGCCGGAATAGGAGGAGGTGACTCAGTCCCCACCAGTATGGGACACTGGGAGAGAAGGGGAGTTTGCTTGGAACAAACAGAAATATATGAATAAATTGCATTAGTGATCCATTCAATCCTGCCCCAACATTCACTATGACCACGGCTGATCTGATGGTGATTCCTTCATTCCATTTTACGGAGACTGTACTCTCTGCAGCCTCTGCTCCATTTTTTTGGTCATGTTGCAGACTCAGATGCTGTAACAACAGTCACTATGACTCATCCAGAGGGATGGGTCTAACCGGATGAGTCAAGATTTGAAGAGTCCAATCACAAGAATTAAAACACAAAATAAAGGCATTACCAGATGTTTAGTTCTCTCATATTCGCAATCCAAATCACCTAACCAGCCCATCCATTACATATTCAGGATGGAGCACTGTGTAGATCCGGCTAGTGTCTGCTGAATGCAACCCAGCAATGTGCAGACTGAAACTCTGTGCAGCCCACACCAATGCTGGATATATAATCCTGGGCTAAATGTCCAGCGTGGGGGGCTGTGCAGACCGCACTGGATCATTCATATATAAACCCAGATTGTTGCACTGTTCGGCAACACTGTGTTAGATCACTGCCCATTGTAGTGAAACATGTAACCAATGCTGAAAGTGACAGGATGTGCAGTTCCCATCCATTTACAGCTCCATATCTCCACTGTGCCTTGACAAGGGATGCTGCGAATGTGAAAATCACTGCGAGGAAGAGATGTAAATGGAAACAATTTAAATACCATTAGTTCTGATTAAGGCGCGTATCACTCTAGTATTTAAAGATGAAATAACTGAGATAATATCCAATGAGATTTTGTAAATGATGCAAACAATAAGAGGGGGTGGTAATGTTATAGTGATTGCGCTATAAGCCTTCAAATAATCAATGGGAATTAGAAGAACAAATATGCAGGGAGACTGGTGAGACTTCCAGGAGCAATAGGGTTGTCATAACAGGTGATTTTAATTATCGTAACATAGATGGGGACTTCCAGAGGGTTAAAAACTTAGATGGAGCGTAATTTGTTAAGTGTGTTCAGGAAAGCTTCCACAAGCAGCATGTACAGGGTCCTCCTGGGGAAGGGACAAACTCGACCTACTGTTAGGAAATTGGGTAGGATAGGTGATGGACGTAAAGTGGGGGAGCATTTTGGGAAAAGTGACTCGAGCTGTATTAATGTTAAAATAGGTATGGTAGGGACAAAATTGGTCCACAGATTAAAGTTCTAAATTGGGGCAAGGTGAATATTGTTGGAATTAGACAGGGGATTGCAGGGCTTGATTGGAGTCGTGTATTTTCAGGTAAAAGGATCCCGGGCAAGTGGGAGGGCTTCAAAAGTCAGATAGCTCGAGTTCAAGGTCTGCATATTCCTGAGAGGGTGAAGTGAAAGTGAGGCTGGAAGAGAGAACCCTGGTTGACAGGAGATATCGAAGCTCTGACCATAAAGAAAGGGCGAGTAACTCAGGTACAGGCAGCTGGGACCAAGGGAATCTCTGGATTTGCACAGGGGATACAGGAGTTCACTGAAGAAGGAAATCAGCAGGGCTAAAGTGGGCTATGAGCCTTGGCTGAGCAGATTAGGGTGAATCTAAATTCAGTATAGTAAAGAAAAAGAACAACTCGAGAGAGATAGGACGCCTTAAAATCCAAAATGGGCATACATGTGTAAAACCTCAAGAGATGGGTGAGGTCCTCAATTTCCCCTCTGCGTTTATCATGAAGAAAGACATGAAGACTTGCGACCTTTGAGAGGTTAGTTGCGATATCTTGGCACAGTCCATATCACAGTAGAGGTGCTGTTGGACAAATTAGAATGCACAAAGTCAGATAAATCTCTTGGTCCTGACCAGATATATCTAAGAGCACTTTATAAGGCGAGAGAAGATAGTTCAGGGGCAAGGTCCCAGCAGACCGGGCAGTAGCAAATATTGTGCCCTTATTCAGAAGTGCTGAAAAGAAAACCCTGGGAAATATAGACCAGTAAGCTTCACACCTGTTTTCGGTAAACCACTTGAGAAGGTTCTGAGAGATAAGATATGCATGCATTTGGAAAGACAGAGTTTGACTTAGAGCAGTCAGCACAGCTTTGTGCGTGGTAGATCATGCCTGACAAATTTTGATAGACTTTTTGAGGAAGTGACCAGGAAGGTTGACGAGGGCAGGGTGGTGGGCATATTCTATATGGATTTCAGTAAGGCCTTTGATAATGTTCCACATGGTAGGCCGCTCTGGAAGGTTAGATCGCATGGACTCCAATGTAAACTGGCAAATTGGCGACACAGTTGGCTTGACGTTATGAAGCAAATGCCTTTGGTGGAGGTATGCTTGTCGGACTGGAGGCCTGTGACTAGTGGAGTGCCTCAGCGGTCGGTCATGGGTCCATTGCTGTTTGTTATCTATGTCAATGATTTGGACCAGAGTGCACAACGCAAGTTTGCAGATGACGCTAAATTAGGAGACATCATTTACAGTGAGGAACGTTATCAGAAATTGCAGCAGTACCTTGATCAGCTGGGGAAGTGGGCTGAGAAATAGCAAATGGAGTTTAATATAGATAAGTGTGACGTCTTGCATTTTGGAAAGTCAAATCCAGGTAGGAGTTTAATGACGAATGATAGTGCCTGAAGACATTTAGTGGAACAAAAGGTCGTTGGAGATCAGGTGCACGGTTGTCTGAAATTTGAGTCACAGATACACAGGACAGTGAAGAAGGCTGTTGGCACATTGGCCTTCATCAATGCATTGAGTAAAGAAGTTGGGACGTTATGTTGCAGTTGTACAGGATGTTGGTAAAGCTGCAGTTGGAGTATTGTGTTCAGTTTTGTTCACCTTGCTCTGGAAAGGATATTATTGAACGAGAAAAAGTGTAGAAGAAATTTACAAAGATGTTTCCTGGGCTAAAGGCTCGAAGATTTAGGCAGAGATTGAACGGGTCAGAACTTATTTCTTTACAGTGTTGCAAACCGAGGGGGTGCTTATAGAAGTGTAGCTCTTATAAAATCATGAGAGGTGTGCATGTGGCGAATAATTCAAAAATTTTCCCCAAGTTTGGTGAATCGAGTACTAGAGGACATCCATTAATGTTTGGAAAGGATAAAAAATGTAAAATGGAAACTGAGAGGCAACTTTTTAACATAGAGTGTAGTACGCATATGGACTGAGCTGTCAGTGGAAATGATTGAAGTGGGTACAATAACAACATTGAAAAGGCATTTGGACAAATACACAGGTAGGAAAGGATTAGAGGGATACAGAACAAGGACAGGGGAATGGGATGAGTCTGGATGGACATTTTGTTTGCCATAGACCAGCTGGGCCAAATGGCCAGTCATACTGGCAGTCTCGTGCAATATGACCGTAAATCAGTGTGTTTTGGGGTGGAGACAGGGTGGGGGAGTATACACCGAGATAAAATGCCATGGAAGGATATATTCACAGGTTCAGAATGCTGAAATGAATTCATTCCGATAGTATCATGCAACACGGGTCAGTATTTCGAAGAATTATGAGTGAAAGGGATATTGCTGTGAGTTCAGGCAATGGAGAGTTTTGGATAAGCATTTGTTCTGCAGCTTTGTAACTGGGAATGAGGACAGCAGAGTCTTCGCCTCACTGGGCTGAATCTAACAAAAACCTGTCTCAGTGACATTTTCATTGAGTGTGACAGAGGGGTTGTCTGCACGAGGCCAAGCTACTTTCCTGGTGCTATCTAACCAAACTCACCTCATTAACTACCCACCCCACCCCATGGTGTCCCTTTCATTCAATGCCAGCCCGATTCTCCCAACCATCATGACTGGTGGTACTCACAGTCGCCTGGATGCCCCTGGATATTCCGTGATCCCTGACACTGGTTCCATCTTTAAAAGGCCAATGGGCACACGGTTGCGCTTTCTCAGTTTGGAGCTGCCTTGCACATTTTCCCCAAGCATGGCAGCGAAGGGGCAATTACACCACGGTTTGTCGACAGCAGCATGGAGGTCCTGGTGGATGGGCTAGTATGAAGGGGACCATGCTCTTCTCAGAGGGGGCCACACTACCAGACCGACCCAGCATGGTCTGAGCTCACCACCCAGCTCAGTGCAGTTTCTGGGGTCTGACGAACTTACCAGTAAAACAGGACAAACATCAATAACCTTCCCCACTCTGTCAGGATAAGGGTCACCATATTTTCTCTGCTCCCTCACACTCACTGTATATCTGTTATAGCACAGACCCCCGAACAAGGCTCATGCTCCACCACTCTCACTACTGCATAGAGCACCTTCCATCTCTTTCTCTCTTGTATTTCTAATGCCTCCCACACAGTTATAGAATATTATGGGGAATGCCAATTATGGAATGTTCCAATTATTGTTCCAACTTATTCCCAGTTTCAGGAAAACGGCAGTGCCCCAGTGTGTAACATGTAAGAGGTTGGAGTAGAGATGCACGTTTCTCAAATCACACACAATTAAAATCCATCATGAGGCTATTCAGTATTTCAAACATGCTCCAACATTCAATACGTTTGGGGGTGATCTGATGGTTTTCTTAGCTCCATGTTACAGGAACTTTTAGTCATTCAACCCCCAGGTTCCTGTTACTGAGCAGACGATTCTCAGACACTTCATACCCCGGGTTTCTTCTCGCATGTGTTCAGAAGGCATTTCCCATGGGGACGGACTCTGCTTACAATATAGTTCAGCTGATTTATAAATTCATACAACAGTCAGCATGCTTTCCACAGACCAATCAAAAACATGCACTTATTTTATGCTTATCGATATCCAACCACAATTAGTCATTCTGGTTATTTCACTGGTCTCACCTTATTGTATTCAGCCAAAGACAGCTTCCAAACACTTGTCTCATTATAAAATATGATCTCTAGCAGAGAACGTTTTTGTCTGAAATACACCTTTTCCCTTGTCATTAAAATTTCTCTTGCCCTTTGTCTGTGACTGATTCTGTGTGTAACAGTTACACAGTCTCCCGCTCAGTTGGCTGGATGGTTGGTTTGTGATGCAGAGGGAGGCCACCAGCGCAGGTTCAATTCCCCACACTGACAGAGGTTACCATGAAGGGGATGCTCTCTCAACCTCACCCCATCACCCGTGTTGGGACCTTCATTGTAAAGCATGAGTGATCTCTCTAAAAAAGAGTTATTTGGGACTCTAATCTATCAATGTTTGCATTTGAATTTTTTAACATTTATTTTATTGAAAAATATATTTTATTATTTATATTAAACCAATAACAAAACAACTCAAATAACTGAACAAAATTACACCCATGTGCATGTATATACAAAATAAGTTAAAGTCTCTAAACGGACAGAAGAAAAACAAAAATAAACAATAAATAATCAATAAATAATATGGCTCAGCATAACAAAGTGATAGCTCTCGTTCTTCGAGAGCATGAACTGATACACATTCATACATTCACAATTCTTAATATGTGGTTCATTAGACAATATCGTCATGGCTATACAAAAGCCCTGTTTAGAGTGTCAGATCAGCCTGTATCGCGGTAATCCAAAAAGGGTTGCCATATCTTATATAAATCTCTGCTTTTAGGTGCACTATGTTTGTGAGAATGTCCAAAGGGATATTCCCCATGACGAGCTTATGATGACACAACAGACCCGGAGGTTTTTCAGACATCCAACACAACAGAATATTTTTACTAGCACAGGAAGTATGTGGCAGATACTAAAGGAGTATTGTGCATCAGTATTTACTGTGGAAAAGGATATGGAAGATATAAAATGTAGAGAAATAGATGGTGACACCTTGCAAAATGTCGATATTACAGAGGAGGAAGTGCTGGTTGTCTTGAAACGGGTAAAGGTGGATAAATCCCCAGGACCTGATCAGGTGTACCCTCGAACCCTGTGGGAAGCTAGAGAACTGATTGCTGGGCTTCTTGCTGAGATATTTATAGTATGGATAGTCACAGGTGTGGTGCTGGAAGACTGGAGGTTGACTAACGTAGTGCCATTGTATGAGAAGGGTGTTAAGGACAAGCCAGGGAACTATAGACCAGTGAGCCTGACGTTGGTGGTGGGCAGGTTGTTGGAGGGAATCCTGAGGGACAGGATGTGCATGTATTTGGAAAGGCAAGGACTGATTAAGGATAGTCAACATGGCTTTGTGCGTGAGAAATCATGTCTCACAAACTTGATTGAGTTTTTTAAGCAAGTAACAAAGAGGATTGAAGAGGGTAGAGGGGTAGATGTGATCTATACAGATTTCAGCAAGGGTTTTGATGAGGTTCCCCATGGGAGACTGAATGGCATGGTTAGATCTCATGGAATACAGGGAGAACTAGCCATTTGGATACAGAACTGGCTCAAAGGTAGAAGAAGAGGGTGGTGGGGGAGGGTTGTTTTTCAGACTGGAGGCCTGTGACAAGTGTAGCGCCACAAGGATCCGTGTTGGATTCAGTACTTTTTGTCATTGACATAAATGATTCAGATGCGAGCATAAGAGATACAATTAGTAAGTTTGCAGATGACTCCAAAATTGGAGGTGTGGTGGAGAGCGAAGAGGGTCACCTCAGATTGACCAAATGGCCAATAGGCTGAGAAGTGGCAGATGAGGTTTAATTCAGATAAATGTGAGGTGCTGCATTTTGGGAAAGAAAATCTTAGCAGGACTTATACACTTAATGGTAAGGTCGCAGGGAGTGTTGCTGAACAAAGAGACCTTGGAGTGCAGGTTCATAGCTCCTTGAAAGTGGAATCACAGGTAGATAGAATAGTGAAGAAGGCGTTTCCTTTATTGGTCAGAGTATTGAGTACAGGAGTTGTAAGATCATGTTGCGGCTGTACAGGACACTGGTTCGGCCAGTGTTGAAATTTTGCGTGCAATTCTGGTCTCCTTCCTATCGGAAATATGTTGTGAAACTTGAAAGGGTTCCGAAAAGATTTCAAGGATGTTTCCAGCTTTGGAGGATTTGAGCTAGAGAGAGAGGCTGAACAGGCTGGGGCTGTTTTCCTTGGAGCGTCGGAGGCTGAGGGGTGACATTATCGAGGTTTACAAAATTATGAGGGGCATGGATAGGGTAAATAGGTAAAGTCTTTTCCCTGGGGTCAGGGAGTCAGAATGAGAGGGTATAAGTTTAGGATGAAAGGGGAAATATATAATAGAGAACTACGGGGCAACTATTTCACACAGAGAGTGGTACATGTATGGAATGAACTACTAGGTGATGTCAGGGAGGCTGATACAAGTGCAACATTTAAGAGGCATTTGGATGGGGAAATGAATAAGAAGGGTTTGGAGTGTTATGAGCCAGGGATTGGATTGGTTTGGGATATGTGGTCGGCATGGATGGGTTGGACTGAAGGGACTGTTTCCATGCTGTATATCTCCATGACTCGATGATTCTATGACTTATATTATTATCTATTTTTTGGTGCACCATACTGGTGAGAAAGTTCAAAGGGATATTCTCCATGATAAGGTTACAAAGTCTCAACAGACCCGTGGAGTTTTCAGACATACAACACAACATAATATCTTTCCTAGCATACAAAGTAAGGATATATTTTTTTCCCATGTGCACCTGTGTAAGATACTCTGGGCAGGTCCAGGAAAAGACAAACCAGGTCCATCTCCAATTCGGTCCCCATGACCCACTCTACCACACCTAACACAGTTCTCCAATATATACAAAGCCTGCAGCAGGACCTCATGCAATGAGTAAGAGTGCCTGTAGTCATTCTGCATTTAGGACACGCTGAAGATAATCCCACTTTGAATTTTGAGAGAAAATCTGGTGTCAGATAGACCCTATAAAGATTTTTCAACTGCATGGAATGGGTTCTATTACAGATCAAACTCCTTCGAACATTTTCACAAATATCCTCCCATGTCTCCGAAGAGATCTAAAATCCCAACTCTATCGCACAGACGTCACAAAGCTGCACAGCATTGTCTGCGGGGATACTCTCCAACAAATGGTAAAGGGTCCTGACAGAGAGTGTATTCTTTACAATAATCCCCTGCTTCTCTGTATCGGATCTATATGTGGTTTTTAAAATTGTGTTTTTTCATCAAATCTATAAGCTGGAAAAAAAAGTCTCTACTAGGTAGTTCATACTTACGTGTTATTTGATCAAACGGTATCATTGTTTCTCCTTCAAGTAACACGTGGTGGCTCAGTGGTTTGCACTGCTGACTCAGCGCACCAGGGGCACGGGTTTAGTTCCAGCCTTGGGTGACTCGCTATGTGGTGTTAGTATATTCTCAACTGTGTCTGCGTAGGTTTCCTCCCACAGTCACAAACATGTGCAGGTTAGATGACTTGGCCATTGCTCAATCGCTCATAGTGTTCCAGGATCTGTAAGTTGTGGCATTAATCAGGGTAAATATAGGATGGTAGGGGAATGGGTGTGGGTGGGTTACTCTTCAGAGGATCGAAGTGGACTTGCTGGGCCCAAGGACCTGTTTCCATACTGTAGGGATACTAATAATTCTAAATCACCCAAGCAAGGTATCCCCTTCGCTGCCCACAGTTTAAACCTGGAATCCATTATCCCCGGTATACCAATTAAAGAGGTAAGAAACATGGTTTTGGCTGTATTGCCTCGATCTGACGCTTTGTCCTTGAAATGTTAACAGTATTGATAATCATTATTTTATGACAATATTCCAAAATGTTGTCATAACAACAGACTAATAAGGGTTCACTTTGTCTGAGAGGGCTCAATGTCTAGCCATATCGATTCCGAGACCTCAGCGGCCCAGGCACTAACATACGATGAAAAAAAAACTTAATTGATTGTTTTTAATCGGGGAGATCTAACCGACACATCCCGGGTACTGCGGGCAATTCAGCAAGGCCAATCCACTCTAAGCTGCATATCTATGGACGATAGGAGGAAACGAGAACACTGGGAGGAAATCCACACAGACATGGGGAGAATGTTCAAAATCCACATAGAGGGTTGCTCGAGGTTCGAACTGAACGCAGCTACTTGGTGACGGGAGGTATCAGTGCTAACCACAGATCCACCATGCGCATCTGTTAGTGCTGTTAGTTACTTGTGGCTAACGAAAGAAACCTTGCCTGACTTGTTCCTGTCACTGAACCTGACTCAGTCTGAGAACTTTATCATCGGCCATATCACCAATCTGGTTACATTTAAAATTTGGTGTCAGCAGTGGAGGAATGGGACGAGAAAAGGAAACAGTGACACCCACCAACATCTGTCAGAGCAGGAATTAGGATAAATCCACAAAGTGGGATTTTAGTCAAGTGGGAATTCTCTTTCCCAGAAGTTTGGCGTGGCTGGACCTTTATATTACATCGAAGCTGGCTTTGTCTGATTTTCCATGGACAGGTGAATCAGGGATAATGGTGCATGGAAAGAAACGTGCAGCTGGGATCACAATGTGATGAGCCATGACCTTATTTACTGATGGAGTAGTGTGAAAGGGCCGAATGGCCCACTTGTGTCCCTCAGCCCTATGTTCTGATGTTCCATTCAGCCCTTGAACATGCTAAACAGGGAGAGATCGAGGCCAATCCGATGGTTAGGTGTAGTTTTGGACATGTACTTGGAAAATCCAGGCTGGATCAGGAAGTGACCACCACCCCACCCCCAGTCCCTGTTTACGGGCTTCCCCTCTCTGTAACTTCTGCTCCAGATGTGGGTCATGTTGCAGACCCAGATACGCTGGGAATACAGCCACATATCCCACCCAGGGTTAAAACAACAAATCCTCTGCTCTCCCTGAATGCAACATTGTACAACACGATTTCCAGCAAAATAATCCGTTACTTTCCAAAAGCATAACATGTGAAATTAATAAATAGGAACAAGAGTAGGTCAATCAGTCCCTCAAGCTAACCCTGTCATTTAATAAGAACATGGCTAATCTACTCCAGGGCTCAACTCCACTCTCTTGCCGACTCCTTGTATCCCTCCACACCTCTCTGAGAAAGGGAATTCCAGACATTCACTACCTTCGGAGAGAAGACATTACTCTGAATCTCAGATTGAAATTGATGTTCCTTATTCAGTATCTATATCATCGAGTTCGACACTTTGCTCAAGAATGAAAAAACTTCTCAACATTTACCTTCTCCAACCCCTTCAGTGTCTTGTAGTTTTCAGCAGGATCACTCCTCATTCATTTAAAACCCAATGAATTAACGCCTCACCATCCTAGAGATTCTCAATAACACAACCCTTTCATCCCAGGAAACCACCTAATGTACCAACCGAGTTACTTGCTGCATCATCATGCTGACTTTATGTTTCATACCCAGGAAGACTCCAATGCCTTTCCTGTTCCTTTTCTGGAAGTCCTCTCCATTAAGTAACAGCCTGCCTTTTGATTCTCAGTGTCATTCTCAAACTCGGATGTGTATTGCACTCAGCTCCCTCCTTCAGGCTGTCAGCATAGATTGTAAATAACTGATGCCATCAGACTGATATTTGTGGTACTCCAGCAGATAAACCTTGACCATAAAGATACATTAATCCTGACTCTCCGATTTCTGTGTTAAACAATCATCATCCCATGTTAATACAGTATCCGACGTCCTGGAGCTCCTGTTTTGTGTAAGAACGTTTGTTTTGTAATACCTTGTGGAAAATCTCTGGAAAGCCTGGTGTCCACCAGATCCCCTTTATCAAGTCCGCTTGTTACATTTACAGGCATCTCCAGAAATACTTTGCATGATTTTACAGGGCAAAGTATCATTTCCCTTTCACAAAACCACCCTGACTCTGCATGAAGCTTTTCTAAATGTCCATGCTTGGCAGGTTTTCCAAACTATACGAGTCCCATCTGTTTTCATTAGGTCCATGTGCCTCTAAATGTTTCCCATTCATATGTTTGTCCAAATGAGTTTTAAATGTTGTCGATGTCTTTGCATCTCCCACTCTTCCTCTGGAAGCTCATTCCATACCCACACCGCCCTCTGTGTATAAAAGCTGCCCCTTAGTCCCTTTTAAATCTACCCTCTTTCACCTTAAACCTATTCCCTCTATGTTTGGATTCCCCTACCCTTTGGAAAAGACTTTGGCTATTCACCCTATCCATACCTCTCATGATTTTATATGTTTCTATAATGTCACTCCTCAACATCCTACACTCCATCTGATGCTAACTTCAAGAACAAGCGTTTAAAGATAAGCACTGCAAAATTGAAACAATATTAAAAACGACAGGTAACCAACACTCAGCCCAAATGTCATGCTGTGATTTGTTTTTCTCCATGTTACAATACTAAGGCAGCATGAAACGCTTACTAGTGCCAATAAGAAGGCAAGCACCTGAATTCCTTTGTCTAAAGGGGGTGGTGATCACGACAGTGAAAACGGTTCTTTCGCCAGATTTATATAATACCACATGTTCAACATTCTCCCTCCTGGCCTCCGTATGACTTTGTGTTGTTGTGTCTTCTTTATCTGGCATTCAATAGAGAGAACCCCTTTCCTCCATTACCACCTTAAATTCGACCCGTTATACAGAATCTTTCCTTTCACCACTGCTAAAAGCCCGTTTTTCTTTTGCCACACACTCTTTTCCCTGCCACCCATCCTCCACTTCCGGCAAGGGATTAAAAGACCATTTTGCAATTTGAAGAATTGTCACACTGGACTGGAAACGCTAACACTGTTTCCCTTTCTCTACAGATAGTGACAGACCTGCAGAGTTTCTCCAGAAATGAATAGGCTCAGAACAATTTTTCAATTAAATAAATAAATATGGAATACTGGAAATAAAAATAAAAAACCTTTATAGAAGGTTCACTGGACCTGAAAGTTTAACTCTGCATTCACTCCAGAAAATTCTGCATCATCTTTAGCAATTTCTTCTCCAATTTCTGTTTATGAACAATTTCCAAAGACATATTGTCAAAGATGCCCAAACATCCTGTCCAACATGGAGTGTTGTACACTGGGAACTGAACAGGAACACATGGTGACAAGTTCCTTAACTCTGAAACTGCATAAGGCTGGCATCATTGACACTGCAGAGTTCTGAATCATGGTCACGGAGAAAAACAGAAGGAAACACATTCACTTCAAATACAGAAGATGGCATTACTGAAAGGAAAAGATTCAGATTAGTACCTTAAATGGATATTGTTTATGTAACAAATTGGAGACGTGACACCAAGGAAAGACTTCCAGCAGAATGAGAAAATGAAAATGGAAGTATTTCCGCATCAGGAACCAGAGTAGGTCACTGAATACAGGGCTGATGGGTGAATGGGTCTCGGTGTGAACTGGGGGGCAGTCAGTAGCATTGAATTGTAGATATTGCAGCTAAAACTTGGTTATCATCTGATGCTGCAGATTTCAATGACAATCTGTAACCTTTCCCCCAGGATAGTCCATCCGTCTACCATTACCATCAAGCCGATCCATGGGTCAGTGACGAATGTAGGTGAACATGGTCGGGTCGGAATCACGTGCACCTAAACCTGATGACAATCCATTAAAACTACTGCACTTGACTGGTTACACTACAAACATCAGGACTAACACCTGATACAGAGAGAGAGAGATGATCCCAAGACCTACAAATCAGATCTAAGCTCTGTCGTCCTGTCAAATCCATGCATAAAAGTCGATGGACCATTTAACAACTTACTGGAGGAGAGGACTCCACAAATATCCCCATCCCAAATAATGCAACAGCCCGGTGCATCCATGTAAAAGATACAGTATCTGCACCATCCTCAGCCAGAAGTGTTGAGTCGATTACCCACCTCACCCTCACTATGATACCCTCAGAATCACAGATGCCCGTCTTCAACCAATTCAATTCACTGCACGTGACATGAAGCAACAGCTGGACACTGTAGGTACGACAAAGGCATTTGGCCCTGACACCATTCCTGCAATAGGACTGAGGGCTTTTGCTGCACAACCAACCGTGTCCCTGAGGAAGCTGTTTCATTCCAGCTCCAACTCTGACAACTCCCTGGCAATGTGGGTAATTACTCAAATATGTCCCATCCCCTAAGAAGGGAATAATTACAATTAGACCAATTGCCACGTCCTCAGTCCCATCACGATGGCCAAATTGGTTGGGGTTATTTTTGATAGAGCTGTCAAACAGTACAGAAATAATCGGTTCAGTGTGGTTTCCGATAGACCCCCATGTGGAGATGGTGTTGTTGTGGAATTGTCATTGGATTGCTAATCCAGACCAGGATAATTCTCTGGAAACTGGTGCAAGTTAAAAACAATTAATAAAACATCGTGATCTATTATCTGGTGTCAGTCATATTGATCTTGTGTTCAATGTCGATTATAGATGTCGATCTCATTTCCCAGTGTACTTTCAGGAAGTGAATCCCCCGTGCTTTCCTGTCTGGCCTAAAAGTGTTTCCAGACACACAGACATGTGATACACTCTTCAATGGTCTCTGAAACGGCCAAGCAAGGCACTCAATTGTATCAAACTGCTCCGAGGTCTTAAAGGATAAACCCGGAGAGAACAGCCGGCACCAGACTCGTTATCAGAAAAGGGAATGGGAAACACAATCCTGTCGACCCTGCAGAGACCTCCTTCCTAACAGCTGAGAGCTTATGACAACATTTACAGAGCTTTCCCACACACTGCACAGAAGCATCGGGAAAGGAATATGTCATACAACTCATTGAGCTTTCCCTATTCTAGTTAATGGCCAAACATCTCCTCAACGCAGTTTTCCCCATACAATATACATATCCCTTAATATGTTTAAACATTGTGAAACATAAAATGAGAACTGCTGGAGTCCTTTCAGCCCATCAGTTTTGCGCCTCCATTCTATGTACAGGCAGTTCACCAATAACATGTGTTGATTAAATACATTTCGGCTGCAATGCAATTCATGAACCTTTTTCTATAAAGTGAACTGGCATTCACTGTGACGCGATTCCTTGTCGGGCACCAGCTGACCAGCAAATCCTGCCTCAGAAACCCTCTGTCTACAAAAGGTACAATCAATGTGTTCAGCAAAAACAGGAATGCAATCCGCTCTGCAGGCCTTGAAACTGAGCCTGAAACTGGGAATTGTAGTCTATGTTTCGAAAGAAATCTATTTCAAACTGTGGGGAGAATGTTGGAGAGAACTGGAATTCTCCGTCGGCATCACATGGTCAGTCAGCCCCCGCGCGCTTTCTGGTGAAGATTGTCGTGAAAGATATCGTGCACCAGTGAGTGACTGTCGTGTGAAAGTGTTGCATTTACAGCGCTGTTCCATTACAACATGTAATTTAAAGATTTATTTAGACTGTCCTATTGCTTGTTAGATCAAATTTAATGTTTGGTTTTTACTGATATTTTTGGGGGTTCGCCAATTACCCTCTTTTTTCCATAGACGCCATTATTAATATTGCACGATTTTGTACACCATAATGTTGCACAGGAACACAGTTATTGCGTTATTTGAGAACAACCTGGAATGATAGCTGATTTTCTATCTTCACACCATACTCCTGCTCTCTCCCAGTCCCTTTAGTTTCCACAAATCCTTATTTATATTCAGCCCCTTGACTTCCACAGCCTGATCTGGGAGAGAGTACCCCTGGTTCTCCAGTCTCCGAGTGCAGACATTTATTCTCATCTCAATGCAAAGTGGCCTGTCTGTACCTAATATTGTGGCCCCTTGGTTTCGACGTCCCAGCCACGGGAATTACCATCCCTGTTTCTAATCTGTCTCGCCCTGTCAGAGTGTTATATATTTCACTGAGATTTCCATTCATTTTCCTAAACCCCATGGAATACAGGTCCAGTCGCTGCAAACTCTGCTCCCACAAGAAGTCTGTCATCCCAGAGATCAGTCTGGTCATCCTTTGCTGCTCTCCCTCAATGTCAGGTTTGTGGTCTGTTAGGAAAAGAGACCAAAACTGCACACAATACTGCACAATGTTCGAGATGGGGTCTCACCAAGGCCCTGAACAGCTGCAGTGAGATACATTTACTCCTGTACTCAAATCCCCCTGAAATGAAGGTGAATACAGCATTTTTCTTCCTTCCTGCTTTCTGCTCCTGCAATATTGCTTTAAGTGATTGGTGTACAGAGAGATCCAGATTCATTTCAAAGTTACAGTTCCCCACGTGCTGGGCCTACATACAATGGTCAGCGTGCCAATGCCATTCCCAGTATTGACTTCTGGCCTCAGAACTCACTGTCACACATGGACTCGGAGGGCTACGCAGAAATAAACAAAAATGCAGCTTAAGTTCATTTATAGTGCAACATTTTTCAACCACTCCTTTTTCAAATGAGAGGCTGCCAGTCCATTGTTCCCATCAATGTACACAACATCTCAATCTCCCCCATTACTCTCCATCTGCCACGTATTTGCCCAGTCACTCCACTTGTCTCAGTCACCTTGGAGCTTTTTTATATCCTCCTCATCCACTCAAAGTCTGACATTGTTTAGTGCTGTCAGCAGACTTGGGAATTTTGCATTTGCACCCATCATCCAAAGATATGATGTGTATTGGGAAGAGCTGGAGCCCAAGACACGATCCGTACAATATCCGCTAAGCCTTCCATTTAAAAATAAAATATGGTTTTATTCCGACTCACTCTTTCCTGCCAGCTCTCCCATTCTAAATCTATGACCATTTATTAGGCCGAGTCCCATAGGATTCGAATTTGTGCAATAGGCTTGTGGCTTTATCAAAAATCTTTCTGTTAATCCACTCGTATTGCATTGATACCTCCTACATAAATTTCCAAAAAGCCACTTTCTCAAATATGATTCCCATTTCATAAATCTCTGATGACATTGTCAATGCCCATTAATTTCAGTCCAATACTTTCTCTAAACTGTTTAGTTGCTATTTACATTCTATTCCCCTTTTCTCATAAGACTGAAATTCCCTAGTATTGCTTGGAATTTTTCTTTTTTGGTTTTGTTTTCTTCTGTGAAGGCATAATTAAAGTATTTGCTCCATAGTTCTGCTATTTCCCGGTTCTCAATTATCTGGTATCAGACTGTCAGAAATCTGCAACTTTTTTCTCTTAATTTTACCATTGACATATTTCCAGAAAATATTACAAGTTCTCTCTTATCAACTTTGTGAAGATAATCTTCAGAAACCCATCAATTCCTACTTTAAGCTACTCAATGATTGACCTTCCACAGCCATACAATCACCTAAGCACAGACTCTGTACTACCAGAAATACAGCAAAGTCTACATTCGGCCCACTTTCCGACACAAGACCTTAGCCGTCAATCTTAAAGCATTTGAAGTGCACAACAGTGTCGTTTCTAATGGCTTGAGGTTAGCATGACAACTGCTCAAGAAGTGCATTCCAGACCCCAACACGCTCTGGTTGAAAAACAATTCTCAAATCTTCACTAAACCGTAAATCCTTCACATTTAAAGTGTGTCACTTTGAGTAACAGCAACGGCAACTGTCTATCCACCCTGTCCATGTACCTCGTAATCCTATCCTTCTGAATCACAGACCTCGCAGCCTTCTCTCCTCCAAACTAAACAACCTGAGGTTATCCAGCCTCTCTCCATAGCTGATATGCTCCATCCAAGGGAACATCTCTGCACCCCCTCCATGACAATCACATCCTTCCTGTAATGTTGTTCCCAGACCTACACACAGTATTCCATCTTTACCTCACCAAAGTTCCGCATAGTTCTTATAATCTAGGCCTCGATGAATAAAGGCTATGTTTACATTCCCCCAGCCTTTCCCAGATTGTGTATTAACCTGTGCAGGCACATTCAGCGATGTCTGGAGAAGCACCCCTGAGCTTTCTAGTGTGCTGCCATTCGTTGAGTACTCCCCTGTCTGGGTCTTTCTTCCAAAGTGCATCACCTCATAGTTATCAGGGTTACATTCCATCTGCCATTGATCAACCCATCTGACCATTCCATCAGTATCTACCTGTAACATAAGGCCTTCCTCCTCACTGCCAACCACCCGGCCAATCTTTGTATCAAATCCAAACTTATTTATTACACACCCCACCCCTCGTCCATATTCACAGCTGCATCATTTATGAATACCACAAATAATAAGGTTAAAAATCTCTCAACATCAGTTACATCACGTGGTTGTGCACTTGATGAAGAAGCAGCGTATCGAGAGCTCGTGCTGCCGAATAAACCTGTTCGACTATGGCCTGGTGTTATGCTATTTTTACATTTGTCCAACGCAGCCCAACAGTAGCATCTCAGAATCACAAATAATAAGGGACCCAGCACTGGTGCCAATTGGTACAACATTGGACACTCGCCTCCAGTCACACAAACAGCCTTCTACCACTCCCCGCTTTCTCCTACTACTAAAGTTGATTTAGATGCAACTTGGCAAGTTACTAATGAGTCCCACGTGTTCACTGGTTTTCTGTTCCACTTGACACACTTGTAGATTATCTGGGGATTCACTGTAATCTTGTCCATAAGGCCATAAGACATAGGAGCGGAAGTAAGGCCATTCGGCCCATCGAGTCCACTCCGCCATTCAATCATGGCTGATGGGCATTTCAACTCCACTTACCCGCATTCTCCCTGTAGCCCTTAATTCCTTGTGACATCAAGAATTTATCAATCTCTGCCTTGAAGACATTTAACGTCCCGGCCTCCACTGCACTCTGTGGCAATGAATTCCACAGGCCCACCACTCTCTGGCTGAAGAAATGTCTCCGCATTTCTGTTCTGAATTTACCCCCTCTAATTCTAAGGCTGTGTCCACGGGTCCTCGTCTCCTCGTCTAACAGAAACAATTTCATAGCGTCCACCCTTTCCAATCCATGTATTATCTAGTAACTTTCTATTAGATCTCCCATTAATCTTCTAGACTCCAATGAATACAATCCCAGGATCCTCAGTCGTTCCTCATATGTTAGACCTACCATTCCTGGGATCATCCGTGTGAATCTCCGCTGGACACGCTCCAGTGCCAGTATGTCCTTCCTGAGGTGTGGGGTCCAAAACTGGACACATTACTCCAAATGAGGCCTAACCAGAGCTTTATAAAGTCTCAGTAGTACAACGGTGCTTTATATTCCAACCCTCTTGAGATAATTGAAAACATTGCATTCGCTTTCTTAATCACGGACTCAAACTGCATGTTTACCTTTGGAGAATCCGCAACTAGCACTCCCAGATCCCTTTGTACTTTGGCTTTATGAATTTTCTCACCGTTTAGAAAGTAGTCCATGCTTGTATTCTTTTTTCTTTATTTCTTTTGTCCTGCCTTGCCCCTGTGTTAGTCAGTCGTCTCCACATGCAGACTTTCCTCCTTATTGCAGTCTTCAATGGTTTGTCCCTTATCCTGTCATTATTTGCCTTGAATGTGGATTAGACAGCCTGATAAATTTTCTGTTAATTTCCAACTTGCCGTATGTTTTGTGAGTTTTCTAAGTTCACAGTGACCCACCGCTGATTCATTGAAACTCTAGAGAACATAGGCCGAGCTTCCTCATCACGCAATCTCGCCATCTGAGGGATTTATTTGGATAATGTCCATTACACTTCCTCTGTGGTCAGTATATTCTTTCTTTGATTTAGTCACCAAAACTGTTCTCAATACTCTAGGTACAATCTCACCAACACTCTGTGAAACTGCTTCAAAGTGTCTTTACATCTATATTCTGACTCCCTTAAAGGAAGGCAAACCAAACTTTAAGTCTCCACTTACATATATTCCTCCAAATACCCTTCACATCATTGTAGTTTCGAACTCACTGTGTGAGTTCTTATAGAAAGCCTTCTGATAACCTAAAATATGCCAATTCTACTGGATCCTCATTATCTATGCTGTAAGAATCAACTTCAAACAATTCCAAAGTTTGTCAAGTATGATTTCCTTTTCAGAAATGCATACTGAGTCTCTCAAAGTTTGCTGTTAATGTCTAAATATCCAATATCACATCCTATATAATATATTCCAACAATTTCCCAACAAATGTCAAGTTAATTGGTCTGCAGTTCTCCACACTATCTCTTCTTCTCTTTGTAGATTCTTCGATCATTCATCTATAGTGCTTGGATCACGTTTACGAATGTACATTTATCTACATCAGCTTCTGGACTCTGCAGAATGTACAGGAAAATAGAACGCAGTCATCGACAATGCAATCAATACTTCTATTTGTGATTTATGTCTGAAGATTTTGGTATGAAGTACATCTGGTTTGTCAAGGTTAGCAATGCTCAATCCGGCTGCATGTTTAATATTGCCTTGTTACTGATATGAATTGACTTTATGTCTTTACTTCCACAAGTCCTATACGATCACTCCGTATTTCTGGGTGATTTTCTGGATCTTACTCCATTAAGACAGATGGAAAGTAACTGGGCATTTGTTTTACCATTTCCCTGTTATTCACCACAAACATGTCTCCCCCGATTACAAATTTCCACATTTGACTATGTTTTTTTTTCTTTTGAATTATAGATCATCGATGTTTGCAGTCCTTGTGTTCCTGTTTGTTTGCATGCATGTTCGCTTTTTGATTTCCTGATCAGTTTCATGACCCTCCTTTTCTGGATTGCAATTTTCTGAGAATTCTTTGGATTCCACAATGTCTGGAATTCTTCTGAAGTCGCTTCCTGTGATTAATATATTCTTTAATTTGTTATGTTAATCATCGAGTCACTTACTCACTCTTTGGTATTTTCACCTGAAATAAGTCGACATATCTTTCAGACTATGCAGTATTTCTATAAATCTCCTGGTCCTGACCAGATATATTCAGGAACACTGCAGGAGGACAGAGAAGTAATAGTGGTGGCCCTGGTCGGTACTTTTGTATCATCAGTAGCCAACGGGTGAGGTCCCGGAGGATTGGAGGGTAGCGAATGCTGTGCCCTTATTCAAGAAGAGCTACAAAGAAAAACCTGGGAATGAGAGACTAGTAAACCTAACATCTCTACTAGGTACTTTTCTTGAGAAGACTCTGAGAGAGACGATATACGTGCATTTGGCAAGGCAGGGTGTGATTATGAGCAGTCAGCACGTCTTTGTGCGTGGGGGATCATGGCTCAAAAATTTGTGAGAGTGCTTTGGTGAAATGACCAGTAACTTTGACAAGGGCCTGGTGGTATACGTAGTGTATATGGATTTCAGTAAGGCCTTCAGTAAGGTTCCACATGGTAGGCTGCTCTGGAAGTTTAGATCATATGGAATTGAGGGGGAGCTGGCAAATCAGATCCACAATTTGCTTGATGGTAGGAAACATACAGTTAAAGTGGAAGGATGCTTGTCGGACTGAATGCCTGTGATGAGTGGAATGCCTCAGGGGTCGGTTCCGGGGGACAATTACTGTTAGTTTTATCCATGTATATTGTATGTACATATATATTGTTTCATATACACACATCTATGATTTAGATCAGAATGTACAGGCATGAATTATAAGTTTCAAGGTGACACAAAAATAGGTGGTATCGTGGACAGTGCGGAAGATTATCAGAAATTTCAGAAATTACAGCAGTGCCTTAATCAAGTGAGGAAGTGGGCCGAGAAATGGCAAATGGAGATTAATACGGATAAGTGTCAGTTCTTGCATTTTAGAAAGTCAAATCACGGTAGGAGTTTCATGGTGAATGACAGGGTCTTAAGGAGTGTATTGAGATAAAGGGACCTTGGAATTCAGGTTCACGGTTCTCTGAAAGTGGATTCGCAGGTAGATAGGGCAGTGAAAAAAGGCACTTGGCAAACTGACCTTCATAAGTCAGAGTAATGAGTATCGAAATTAGGGAGTTATGTTGCAGTTATACAGGATGGTGGTGAGGCAATACTGGTACTGTTATGTTCAGTGTAATTCACTTTGCTATAGGAAGGATGTTATTAAACTGGAAATAGTGCAGAAGAAAATTACAAGGATGTTGCCCGGACTCTATGGTCTGAGATATAGTGAGAGGTTGGGCAAGCTAGGAGTTTTTACTTTAGAGTGTATGAGACTGAGGGGGATCTGATAGAAGTGTATAAGATCATGGGAAGCATGGATAGAGTGAATGCACTCAGTCTTTTTTTCCACATGATTGAACAACCCACGAACTAGAGGGCATCAATTTAAGATTCGAGGGGAAAGAGTAAAAGGGAACCTGAGGGGCAATTTCTTTGACACACAGGGTGGTATGCACATGGAATGAGCTGCCAGCAGAAGTGGTTGAGGGCGGTACATTCACAAGATTTAAAATGCATTTGGACAAATACACGGATAGGAAAGAACAAGAAGGATATGGGGCAAGTGCAGGGAAATGGGGTTAATGTGAATGGACATTTTGTTCGGAATGGACCAGTTTGGGCTGAAGGGCCTTTCTCTGAGCTGTCGGACTCTATGACTCTCACAATCATTGCTTCTCCCATTGAATGTTATATCATACTTCCCCAATTCACTGGAGCGTAATTAACCCTCTAGCCTCCAGGCTTCCATGATGCGTGACCAGAATGTTCAAACATTCGATATTGTATTCAGACGCTGTGTAAAAATGCAACATATTGATGTCACTATTCCTCCAAAGCTGCTTCAGAGCAAGGTTATTAATTAGTCCTCCTGACAACACAACACCAAATCTGAAATAACCTCCTGTCTAGTTTGGTTCACAACATACTGTTCAACTGACCTGATACACACTTACGGAAGTTTATCTTCACAGTATTAGTAGTCACTGCAGTTTCGGTGCAACTTGAGACCATCCATTATTACTGCAGCACACACGATTATTTGTTACTCATTCACAGGATAAGGGTGTCGCTGGATAACCAGCATTTATTGCCCATGCCAGAGGGCAGATAAGAGTCAGCAGTGTTGCCTTGAGTCTGGAGTCACTTGCAGGCCACACCAGGTAAGGACAGCAGTATCCTTCCCTCAAGGACATCAGTGAACCAGATGAGTTTTTCCAACAATCGACAATGGATTCCTGGTCATCATAAACCCTTGATTCCAGATACATATTGAATTCAAATTCCACCATCTGCCTTGTCAGGATTTGAATTCATGTCCCCAGAATATTACCTGGGTCTCTGGGTTAAGAGCCCAGTGATAATATCACTGTGTCATTGCTCCCCCTTGAATATATTTGCATACATAATTTCCAGAGCATATGTTGTAAAGTATTTATGTGACAGATTTTGTTTTGATATATTTTACACGAATGTTTGCTTCCCCTTGCTATTTGTAAGATCCACCCAAACTGATTCTGTGGGAAGCGAGGGAAAGGGTCTGAGGCGTTATTCCTGATAGACTTGGACAAGACGTTCAGGGAGACTCAACTCAACACTGAGATGATCTGAAGAATTGGTCAGCAATACAGGACAGGCATCAATATTCTTTCCCCTCACTTTGCCAGGATAAGTGTCACCATATTCTTTTGCTCCATCACACTCACTGTATATCTTGTTATAACACCTACCCCCGAACAAGGCTCACACTCTATCTCCAAATAAGGCTCGAGCACGACCACACTCACTGTTGAATTCAGCACCTACCTTCCCTCGGTTTTTCTGTCACTGACACAATAGCCCCGCACACTAATACCACTGCATTGATACAACACTGTGGTCAGACTCCCTCCGGACATCTCACCCTTCCCCCTTCCCCTATACCAGCATTAACAGCAGGGACACACCCTCACACCTTCCCTCCTCTTCTCTCATCCCAGGAGAAACATCCTGGAATAGGACATAAAGGGCCACTCAGGGTGTTAGAGGGCCCGATATCTGTTCCCTCACCCTCTACCTCGACATGTGGGGAGGATCCTGGAAAGAGCCAGAGAGGACCAGGACACCTTGTGTGGAGATTCTGAAACATAGACATCCCACCAGCCAAGTAAGCTGCAATGTTCAGTGAAGAGCAATTATCTATTTAAACTCACTGGCAGTTCCAATCACATCTCTCTCACTTTTCAGGCTTAGTTAAAAGATGTCTGATGGAGAAAGAGCGTCTGCAATGGGATACAGACAGAGGAGGGCAGGGCATCTGCAATGGGATACAGACAGGGGGGAGGGCAGAGGGTCTGCAATGGGATATAGACAGGGGGATGGCAGAGCGTCTGCAATGGGATACAGACAGGGGAGGGCAGAGCGTCTGCAATGGAATACAGACAGGGGAGGGCAGAGCGTCTGCAATCGGATACAGACAGGGGAGGGCAGAGCGTCTGCAATGGGATACAGACAGGGGAGGGCAGAGCGTCTGCAATGGGATACAGACAGGGGGAGGACAGATCAAATGCAATTGGATACAGCTGGGGGGAGGGCAAAGCGTCTGCAATGGTATACAGACAGTGGAGGCAAGACTGTGTGCAGTGGGATACAGACGGGGCAGGGCAGAGCGTCTGCAATGGGATACAGACAGGGGGAGGGCAGGGCATCTGCAATGGGATACAGACAGGGGAGCCAGAGCGTTTGCCATGGGATACAGACAGGGCAGGGGCAGTGTGTCTGCAATGGAAGACAGACTGGGGGAGGGATGCAGCTCTGCAATGGGATACAGACAGGGGAAGGGCAGAGCGTCTGCAATGTGATATAGACAGCTGAAGGCAGTGCGTCTGTAATGGGATACAGACGGGGAGGGCAGAGCGTCTGCAATGGGATACGGACAGGAGGAGGGTAGCGCGTCTGCAATGAGATACAGATAGGAGGAGGGCAGAGCATCTGCAATGTGATACAGACAGGGGGAGGGCAGAGCAAGGGCAGTGCGTCTGCAATGGGATACAGACAGGGGGAGGCAGAGTGTATGCAATGGGATACAGACAGGGGAGGGTAGAGCGTCTGCAATGGTATACTGATGGGTGAGGGCAGAGGGTCTGCTATTGGATCCAGATGGGGAGGCAGAGCATCAGCAATGGGATACAGACGGAGGAGGGCAGTGCTTCTGCAATGGGATACAGACAGGGGGAGTGCAGAACATCTGCAATGGGACACAGACTGGGGGAGGGAATAGCAACAAGCAATGGCATACAGACAGAGGATGGCCGTGAGCAAAGCTGCAACAGAAAAAAAACCAGTGCAATATAAATGTGATGGAAATTTTCTGTTTTGTGGAAAAGACGAAACAGCAGAAATTTATTTAAATGCAAGGAGAATGCAGAACTCAGTGTTACAGAGGGATTTGTGTGTCTTAGTACATGAATCACATCAAATTAACCTGAAGAAGTAGCAAGTGATTTGGAAGGTAAATGTCGTGATCCTGTTTCGTGCAAGGGGTGTTGGGTATGATCGTAGCGATGTTTTCTGCATCAGTACAGGGCATTGATGAGATTACATCTGTTGCATTATGTGTAGTTATAACAGCCTAAACTGAAAAAAAAAACAAAATTGCTTTCGAAACGTCTCAAAGATGTTTCTCTGTATGCATTCTTGGGATGAAGACATTACGTTGTGACGAATGAACAGTTCGGCCTGAGAATGATGGATGTTTTATTGGCCATATAAGATATTGAGAAGAATGTAGTTGGTGAATACCAGATGGATATTTCTCATTGTGTGGGAGAATAAAACTGGGGAAATAAGTTAAGAATAAGTCAGTTTCAAAGGAAAGGTCATTAGACAGTAAAATTGAACTGTTAATTCTCTTCCTCCATGCTGATAGTCAAGCTGAGCTTTTTCAGCAATTACTGTATATGTTTAAGAATATTCATTTTAACAAAGATATTGTGAAGACATGAAACACTTATTTTTACATTATGCAAGCACATATTAACAGATCTTCAAAACAAGTAGAACCATTTATTGTTAATTAATTGATACTGCAATAATGCACTGACCTGGAGTCGAGAATGTGATGGAGTCATATAGTTCAGACAATGTTCAAGAAGAGCTCACAGAGTCCAGTGTGGGACTGGTAACGTTACTGATTTAACTTACAGATGGAAAATGTAGCCAATCTTTGGAGAAACATTCTATTGCTCCCTTTCTGTTTCCCTATCTCTCATCACAGCAATGTGTGGGAGTGAAAAAAAGCCCAGTCGTCTTTCCCACTAATGGAGGATTCCTGATGAGGATTCATTGGAATCTCCCCATTACCTGAAGCAAAACAATTCAGCCAAATTCAACAGTTTCAAGAAGAAATCCCATTGTCAGAAGGCTGTGCAAGCAGAATAACAACAGAAGTAATTATCCGACTCGATAGTGAACAGACAGGAGATTCTGTGGCTGCAAATGGGAATCCGGAATGGTGTGTAGCCTCCCACATGCCCAGGGTCCAGGATGTCTCAGAGTGGCTGCAGAACGTTCTCACTGGGGGCTGGGGGGGGGGGGGCAGTGGGGGAAGCATCCAGAAGTCATTGGGCACTTTGGTACAAAGGACAGAATGACACAGGTAGAAATAGTGATGACATCCTGCAGAGTTATTGTAGAGAGCGAGGGAAGAAGAATAAAAGGCAGGGCTAATATCTAGTTTACTTCCAGTTCTCTGTGCTAGTGAGGGTAAGAATAGGATGATATGGCAGATGAAGGGGTGGCTAAAGAATTGATGCAGGGGGCAGAGATTTTTGGATTACTGTGAACTTTTGTGGGGAAAGGTGACGTGTTCAGGAAGGACGGGTTGTACCTGAGCTGGAAGGGGACCAATATCCTGGCAGGCAGGTTTGCAACTGCTGCAAGGGAGGGTTTCAACTAGATTGGCTGGGGTGGGGAGTGGTGGGATCCTCAACAGCAGGGAGACAAATGCGAGGCTGGAGGGAGATACAGTAATCAGAAACAGTAAAATGAAGAGACAGGTCAGGCTAGACAACGACAGGGAGCAAGGAATGCCTGTTGGATTCAATTGCAACTGTTTCAATGCAAGATGGCTGACAGGTAAGGCTGATGAACTGTGGACATGGATCGCTGCATGAGACTGGGATATTATAGCCATTACTGAAACATGGATAAGGGAGGGACAGCACTGGCAGCTTGAATTACCAGGGTACAGGTGCTTTATACGGGACAGAGATGGTGAAAAGACGAGACAGGGAGTTTCATTTTTGATTAAGGCGAGTAACACAGCAGAAATCAGAGATAAAATAACTGATGGATCATCCTGTGAGGATTTGTCTGGGGAGCTAATAAATAAGAAGGGAATAGTGATAGTATTTGGATTGTACTATAGGCCCCCAAATAGTAAACGAGGAATTAGGGGAACAAAAATATGTAGACAGACTGGGGAGACTTGCAAGGCCAATAGGATTGCATTAGTAGGAGATTTCAATTTTCCGAACATAGTCTGGGAATGACAGAGAATTAAGGACTGAGATGGGGTGTATCTATTAAGTGGGTTTAGAATAGTATCCTCAAGCAATATGTAGAGGGTGCAAATCGGGAAGGGACAAAACGTGACCTACTCTAAGATCTAGGGCAGGGCAGGTGACTGAGGTGACAGTGGGGGAGCCCTCTGGGACCCATGACCATAGTTCTATTAATTTTTAAATAGTAATGGAGAAGGACAAAACTGGCCCACATGTTCAAGTTCAAACTTGGGGCAAGGCGAATTTTGATGGAATGAGACAGGAGCTTGTAGGGGTTGGTTGGAGGAGTTTGTTTGCAGGCGAAGGGACCTCCTGCAACTGGGAGGCCTTTAAAAGTGAAATGTCTACAGTTCAAGGTCTATATGTGACTGTGAGGGTAAAAGGCAACGTTGGTAGGAAGAGGGAACCTTGGATGGCAGGAGATAATGAGACTTTGAACAGCAAAAAGGAGGCGTGGCTCAGGTCCAGGCAGCTGGGATCGAGGGAATACCTGGAGATGTACAGGGGATACAGGAGTTTACTAAAGATGGAAATCAGGAGGGCGAAAAGGGGGCACAAGATAGCTTTGGCTGTGAAGATTAGGGTGAATGCAAAGAGGTTAATTAAGTATATTAAAGTATAAGGAATAACTAACTGAGAATATGATCACTCAAGATCCAAAGTAGACATGCATGTTTAGAACCATAGGAGATTGCGAGATTCTCAATGAATATTTCTCCTCTGTCTTTACCGTGGAGAAATACATGAAACTTGGGAGGTTAACAAAAGTCGAAGTGTTATCTTGGGGTGAGTCAGCATCACAGGAGAACATGTGTTGGATGCATTAGAATGTATGTAGGTGGATAAATTTCCGGGTCCTAAACAGATGCATCCAAGAATACTGCAAGAAGTTACAAAAGGAACTACGGGGACCCTAGTTGATATTTGTGAATCATCGTTAGCGACAGGTTAGGTTCCAGAATATTGGAGATTAGTAAATGTTGTGCCATTATTCAAAAAGGGAAGCAAAGAAAAATCTGGGATCGATAGACCAGGAAGTCTCACATCTGTGGTACGTAGGCTGCTTGAGAAGAGTCTGAGGGATGAGATATGCATGCATTTGGAAAGATAAGGTTTGTTTAGAAATAGCTTTTTTGAAAGATTCCCTACAGTATGGAAACAGGCCATCTGTAACAACAAGACCACACCGACCCTCCAAACAGTAACCCACCCAGTCCCATTCCCTTAACCTATATTACCCCTGACGAATGCACATAACACTATGGGTAACTTAGCATGGCCAATTCACCTGACCTATAGATCTTTGGGTTGTGGAAGGAAAATGGAGCACCCAGAGGAAACATACACAAACACAGTGAGAATGTGCAGTCTCCACACAGAGAGTCACCGGAAGCTGGAACCAAACCCGGATCCATGGCACTATGAGGCAGCAGTACTAGCCACTGAACTACCATGTCACCCTTGCTTTTTTTCAACACAGTTCAATGACACAGGTACAAAATCTATTCTGCCCTTCACCCATGATGCACGTTCCAATATCACATACCATGAATAATTTATTGACCACTGAAAGTGTCATATTATTATTATTTATTAGTTTTATATTATTAATTTTATTAATTATTATTAATAGTTGTTTTTAGACTGGAAAGATTGCATGGCTTTGTGAGTGGGAGATCATGCCTCTCAAATTTGTTTGAGTTCATTGATGAATTGACCAGGGTTGATGAGGGTAGGGCGGTAGACTGTGTGGTTTTCAGGAAGGCCTTTGATAAGTTTGCCATTGATAGGCTGGTCTGGAAGGTTAAAATCTCATGGAATCCAGAGGGAGCTGGCAAATTGGACACACAATTGGCTTGATGGTACTAAGCAGATGTTAATAGTGGAAGGCTCTTGGACTGGAGGCATGTGACACATGAAGTGCCTCAGGGGTCTCTGCTGGGCCCGGTGCTGTTTGTTATCTGTATCAATGATATTCTTGCGAATGTACAAGGCATGTACAAGGCATGTACAAGGTTAGGAAATTTGAAGATGACACTAAGATAGGTTAAAAATCACACAACACCAGGTTATAGTCGAACAGGTTTAATTGGAAGCACACTAGATTTAGGAGCGACGCTCCTTCATCAGATAATTGACAATCACCTGATGAAGGAGCGTCGCTCCGAAAGCTGGTGTGCTTCCAATTAAACCTGTTGGACTATAACCCGGTGTTGTGTGATTTTTAACTTTGTACACCCCAGTCCAACACCGGCATCTCCGAATCATGACTAAAATAGGTGGTATCGTGGACAGTGAGAAAGTATATCAGAAATTGCAGCAGGACCTTGATCAAACTGGAGAAGAGGACTGAGAAATATTTTGGCAACGTTAGATCAAGGTAGGAGTTTCATGGTGATTGGTAGGACCTTAAGGAGTGTAGTTGAGCAGAGGGACCATGGAGTTTAGGTCCACCATTCTCTGAAAGTAGGGTCATAGTTAGACATGGTAGTGAAGAAGGGTTTTGTCACACGAGCAAGCATTGGTCAGGACATGGAGGAGAGCCGTTGGGAAGTTATGTTACAGTTATACAGGATGTTGGTGAGGCTGCACTTGTAGTGTTGTGTTCAGTTTAGTCACTTTGCGACCGGAAGGATGTTTTTAATTTGGAATGTATGCAGACGGAATTTACAAATATGTTGCCAGGACCCAACAGTATGAATTATAGGGAGAGGTTGGACAAGCGAGGACTTTTTTCTTTAGAGTACAGGAGAGGGGTCTTATAGAAGTTTACATGGTTAGTGTGAATGGACCCAACCTCTTTTTACTAGAGTTGGGGAATCAAGGAGGGGAGAGCATCAGTTTAAGGTGAGAGGGGAAAGAATAAAAGGGAAACTAATGGAAACTGTTTTACACAGAGAGTGGCACACAAGGAGTTGAATCATTTATATTAATGATATTTAAATGGCATTTGGGCAAGAACATGGACAGGAAAGTTCGAGAATGCTATGGGCCAAGTGCTGGGAAATGAGTTTTGTGTGTTTTGATATTTGGGTCAGCATGGACGAGTGTGGGCCAAAGGGCCTCTCTGCCTCTCTCCATGCTGTAGGACTTGATGACTGTACAAATAGAACAGCATTTGGGTCAAACTCTCATTTTTCCTTAGGTCATAAGTTCGAATCAGATTTGGACAATGTTCTTTCAAGTTAACTTTGCAGATATTTTGCTTTTCAGTTTGTTATCAATAATACGAATGTGTGTGCGCATGCGTGTGTGTGTGTGTCTGTCTGTCTGACTGTCTGTGCGTGTGTGTGTCTGTGTGTGTGTGTGTGTGTGTGCGTGTGTGTGTGTGTGTGTTTCTCAGTATTTTTCAAAGGGAAATATCACTGTACATATTTGCAATATCCTCTCGTCATTCCTCTTTCCATCATAGTTTGTTTTGGTCATAGACATGTTGTTTTAGTAAATTAAAGAAATCTGCCTGACTTGTTCCTAACACTGACCCTGAAACACTCTGAGAACTATATCATCGGCCATATCACCAACATAGTTATAATTATTTTTTGTGGGCAGTGGAGGAGTGGGGCTAGAAAAGGTAGAAGGGAGCCAAAACAACACAGGGAATTATCGACTCAATCAGCCAACGTCAGAGACGATGGAGAGGATTCTGAGGGATAGAATTTGCATTTATTTAGAAAGACAAGGAATGATTAGGGATAGTCAATATGGATTTGTGTGATGGAAATCATGTCTAATTAATGTGATTGAGTATTATGAAGAGGTGACAAAGAAGATTGAAGAATACACTATGGTGTACAATTTTTACACAAACTTCAGCAAGGCATTTAATAAAGTTCCCCATCGTAGACAGATTACTAAAATTAGGTTACATGTAATCTAGGAAAAGCTGACCAATTGGATACAAAATTGGATTGAAGGTAATGGATTGTTTTCCAAACTGAAGTCCTGTGGCCAGCGGTGTTCTGAAAGAATCAGTGCTGAGCTCACTGCTTTTCATCACGGATAGAAACAACTTTGATGTGGTTATCGGAGGCATGGTTAGTAAGTTTACAGATAACATCACCAAATTGGTTCAGTGGACAGTGAAGAAGATTATCTCAGAATATAACGGGATCCTTGAACATCAATGAGCCAAGGACTGGCAGATGGATTTTAATTTAGATATTTGTGAGGTTTTACATTTTGGTAAGTTAAAGCGGGGTAGTGCCCTGGGAAATGTTGCTTAACAAAGAGACCTACGGGTCAAGATTCATAGTTCCTTGTAAGTGGAGTTTAGAACGGTACAGTGGTGAGGAATGTGGTTGACATGCTTGCCTTAATTGGTCAGAACATTGAGAATAGGAGTTGGAGTAACGTGTTGCGCTTGCACAGGACGTAGGTGAGGCCACTTTAAGAATACTGCATACATATCAGTTGACTCTTTTTAAGCTTGAAAGGGTGCAGAAAAGATTTACAAGGATATTCTGGAACCTGAGGGTTTGAGCTACAGGGAGATGATGAACAGGATGAGGCTTTTTCCCCTGGACTGTCAGAGACTGAATGGTGACATGACAGAGGTTTAATAAAGTCCTGAGGGGCATGGATAGTCTGATTGGACAAGATCTTTTTCCCAGTGTAGGGGCTTCCAGAACTGGACGGCATAGGGTGGAGGTGACAGGGAAAAGACTTAGAAGGGACCTGAGGGGAAACCTTTTCATACAGAGGCTGGTGGGTGTACTGTCAGAGAAAGTAGTGAAAGCGGGTACAATTACATGTTTACAATGTAACTGGATAGTTACATAAATAGGAATGTATCATGTGATGTGGGCCGAATGCTGGCAAGTGGGACGAGATCTGATTAAGATGCCTGATCGGCATGGACAAATTGGACAAATGGATCTTTTTCCACGCTGTATGATTCTCTTATTCTCACAGCGGGATGAGGAAGAATTCCAAAAGGGCCATTCGAATGGGAATTCTCTTCCCCGGAAGTTTGTGGTGCCTCTCTGATTACAAGTATTCACAGCTGAGTTAGCTAAAGATTTGACAGAAAAGTGAGTCACGGATAATGGGACACAGACAGGACAATGAGGCTGAGACCACAATCTGATCAGCCACAATCTTTATGTCTGGTGGAGAAGGCTCAAATTCTCTAATGACCCACTCCTGCTCCTCAGTCCCATGTTTCTTTGTTCCATTCAACCCCTCTAACCTGCTAGACAGGAGCAGTTAGAGTCCACTTATTGTTATAGCATGGTGCACAGAAATAGAGGAAACAGTTCGGTCCATCGAGACTGTCCCACTCGGTTTGGGAGATTTGGAAAATGTAATTGGAAGACCCAGGCTGGATATGGAAGATGTTGCTCATTTCTCTTTACAAAACCTCCCCTCTCTGTATCTTGTGCTTCATTTGTTGATCATGTTGTAGACCCAGATTCACTGTGAATACAGCCCCCAAATCTCACCCCGTGATGGCTCACAAAATCTACGGGTCTCCCCGATTGCAATATTCCATAAAAGACCTTCCAGGAAAATAACACATATGAACTTTCCAATAACAGAATGGGAGAACATCAGAAACTGGGGCAGGTCATTCACATCCCAAGCCTGCCTTGCCCTTCACTAAGATTAAGGCTGATCTGCTCCAAGTCTCAAATCTTCTTAATGTCCAAGTCTTCTTGATCACTTCCATAGAACACAGAACAAAGAACAGTACTGATTTGGAGATGTCGGTGTGCGACTGGGGTGTACAAAGTTAGAAATCACATAGCACCAGGTTATATTCCAACGGGTTTAATTGGAAGCACACTAGATTTTGGATTATCGCTCCTTCATCAGGTGATAGTTGAGGGGTCGATCGTAACACAGAATTTATAGCAAACATTTACAGTGTGATGTAACTGAAATTATACATGGAAAAACTGATTGTCTGTTAAGCCTTTCATCTGTTAAAATACCATGATAGTTTCACTTCTTTTATGTGTAAATCACAAAACCTTTATTTAAAAAAAAATGCATTCTCAGGTGAGCTGTGAACAATGGTGATAGCAAGGTAAAATGTTGAAGGTGTTGGCCCCCTGTGTTCTCTGATGTTTAGATTGATTCTAAGCTAAAAAGTGAGATAACGGAGTTTTACATGAATTCATGCAGATTTTGAGCTCAAGGTTCTACATGAATGCATGCAGTTAGGACCTTCAGTCCTCGATGTTGTGTTGTTTGTCCTATTCTAACCTACATGCTTCCGTTCACTTTGTTCCATGTGCCTGTCCAAGAATCTCTTAAGTTTCCCTCACGTATTTGTCTCTACTACACTGATGGTAGTGCATTCAACACACCCACCACTCTCTGTGTAAAGAATCTACCTCTGATATCTCCCCTAAAACTTCTTCCAATTACCTTAAAAAATGCCACCTAGTGATAGACATTTCTGCCATTGGAAAATGTCTCTGGCTGTTCACTCTCTATCTGCCTCTCATCATCTTGTACACCTCTATCAAGTCCCCTCTCATCTATTTTTCCTACAATGAGAAAAACCCTTACTCCCTCGTGGTTTTTTCGTAAGACTTCTAGTCCAGGCAGCATCCTGGTAAATCTCCTCTTTACACTCTCAAAAGCTTCATTATCCTTCCTATAATGAGGAGACCAGAACTGAACACAATATTCACTGTGCGGTCTGAGCAGGGCTCTATCGAGCTGCAGCATAACCTCGCGGCTCTTAAACTCAATCCCCCTGCAACTGAAAGCCAACACACCATACGCCTTCTTAACAACCCGATCAACTTGGGTGGCAGCTTTGAGGGATCTGTGGACACGGATGACAGGATCCCTCTGTTTCTCCACACTGCCAAGAATCCTGCCTTTAACCATGTATTCTGCGTTCACATTCCAGCTTGCAAAGTGAATTACTTCAGTTTGAAGTCCATGTGCCACTTCTCAGCCCAGCTCTGCATTCTGTCGATGTCCCATTGCAACCTACAATAGCCCTCCACATTCTGTACCACTCCAACCACCTTTGTGTCATCGGCAAACTTACTAGCCAACTCTTCAACACCCATATCCAAGTCATTTTGAAAATAACAGAGAGCAGAGGTCACTGAACTGATCCCAGCGGGACACCGCTGGTCCCTTTCAGTGATCTAGCTCCCCTAGATCTCTGTGTAAGTGTGTTCCTGAGATTCACTACCTTCTGTTTGAAGAAAACCTTCTCTGCTTCTGCACCATGACCTATTGATATGAACGAAAGAGGTAACGCAGGGGCTCAGGTAAGAGAGACTGACACTGAATTCAAGGCAGTATTTGACTGAGGATGCCATCAAGGAACCTGAACAAAATCACACTTACTGAGAATTAATTATGACCTCTACACTGCTTGGAGTCATTCATTGCACAAGGGAACGTGATTATCATTGGTGGGCATCAATCATCTCAGCCGTGGGGCACATCTGCAGGAGATCCTCAGTGCAGCTTCCTCAGCTCAGGCATCTCCAGTTTGTCATCACATAATCCCTACAGTGTGGAAGGAGGCTATTCAGCCCATTGAGTCCAAACTGAGCAGATTAGATTCCCTGCAATGTGGAAACAGGCACTTCGGCCCAACCAGTCCACACTGACCCTCCGAAGAGTAACTCGCCCAAACACATTTCCTTCTGACTAATACACCTAACATGATGGACAATTTAGTATGGCCAATTCACCGTGCGTGCACATCTTTGGACTGTGAGAGGAAACCGGAGCACTCGAAGGAAACTCATGCAGACAAGTGGGGAATGTGCAAACTCCACACAGACAGTTGACCAAGGATCGAATCAAACCTGGAACCCTGGTGCTGTGAGGCAGCAGTGTAAGCTACTGAGCCACCGTGCCAGCAGAAGAGGGGCATTCACTGAAGTCTACTAAGTTTTCAGGACAGGTTGTCCCTATTCAGCTCTTGAAACAATCTGTGACCATGTATAGCAAGACTCGGATAACATTCAAGACCGTGTTGTTAAAGTCTGGTTGACATTTATGTAACAGCACAGTACATTTCCATAGTAAAAGGCCAATTTCATTCAGCAGCTCAATCTGGTTTCACGAGAATGTGGGGCAGCCATTCATCCCATCAAACCTACTGGGCAAAAGAAGGATAGCCCTTTCAGTCCCTACTGCCTGTTGCACAGGAAGGTGGGAGTCTGCTCCCTCCCACATGTCACGTACATGGGATCAGAAAGAACCATTTCACACCCGGAGTCACTTACAAAGCAACAGGAAGAGGTTTTTCAGCTTGTCAAGCCACTAACACAGGAACAGGAAAGTGTCAGAGATGCTCCAACATCACAAACAAATGGAGCAGGGGCCGCACAGACAGACTGCTCCAAATTGATCCAAATGGCTTTAATACTCATGGTACATATGTGTTACTTTAACATGGGTTTTCTGGCAGTCGGAATGGAGCCAACATTTTTTAGCCATTCTCCAAGTTATCTTCCATCTCCAAGAAGGCAGACCCATGGTCTCCGTGGAGGTGGGAAACCGGTGGGGAATAACTAACTGTTTCAGAATGATGGCATTTTGACTGCTGACAGGATTGTGTACAAAGTGACATTCAATGCAGTGTCACACAGTAACTGTGCATTAAAGTGCTCAGAGTTCATTCAGAGCCTGCACCTCTCTGTCAATCGACATGATGGTTCTGCAGAGGCATGTAAACTGTCGTGAATCAAATATCCAATGAAAAGTATGACATTAACACCCCATTCAGCTGTTTGGGTCATAATGAGTTTCTGTCCATACCCATCAAGCTTCAACTTCGTATTCTCTCACAGCGCTACAGATTAAGCACATCGTTACTGCACTCTCTCCTCATGGTAACATCATGCTAGTGTTTAGTCTGGTCAAACTTCTTTGCACTGTCTCGGTGACAAGGAGATCATTGATTATAAAGCAGACCAAATCTTTACACAAAGCACCAAATACTACCTCAACAAAACACGATCACTGGAAAGATATTCTAACTTTTGTACTTCAATCATTTTGCCTGAAGAGCCACATATCATTTACTTCCTGCCCCTGTATGAATTCTGTCAGTGACTTATGACCAAGGACATTCAGGTCTTTTTCAACAAAAGCACTCGCCAACCTCTGTACCATTTAATAAATATAAATGTACATGATGGTATTTGTTGTTCACACCTGAATCATTGTTATACCTTGTGAACAGCTATTGCCTAAACACTGATCCTGCTGCCACCCGTCAACCCTTCAGTCCAGAGAAAAACAGTATTCTTCTTGTATCTCCGTTACTCAAATTTTAATCCATGTGGTATATATTCCACCCCTACCTACCCATGGACTGTAACATTCCCCACTCACCTGTATGCAAACATGTCAAGCGTCTTCTAAAAATACAAATACTCCAATCCCATTGCTTCTCAACTTTCGATGTCACAACGGACAATCTCCACAAACAGGTTTATCAAAGATCATTTCCCTTTCCTGAATCTAGGCCGAATGTACCAAATCATATCATTATTCCCCAAGTATCTCGTCGTCATGTTCCTTCTAAAAGGTTCCAATTTTTTTTCTCACAGCTGACATCAAATTATTTTGTTTTCTGTTTTCCCTCTCCATCCTGTTTTAAATATTTAGGTTGACAATAGCTGCTGTCCAGTCTGCAGGATCCTTTCCAGAATCTAATTAGCTTTGAAGAATAATCAGTAATTATTACACTAGCTCTGTTCTCATCTCAATCACTCTGAGAAGAAACTCATCAGATGCAGCAACTTATGAAACTTCAATTCAATTAGATTTTCAATAACATACACTTCATTAATTCTGATTTCCTTCAGTTTCCAATTTTTACCAGTCCCTCTTTTCCCTAATATTTGTGGAAAGTAGTTTCTGTACCTTCCCCTGCGGAGATGGAAACAATGCATTCCTCTCAGCAGGCAGACGGTTTCAGTCAACTCGTGAATACACTGGAGGACTGCACTTCAGAGATGGTGGATATATTACCCACTGCTGCCTGAAAAGATCCAGAATCAATCCAGTTTAATTCATCGTGAGTGTCAGCGCAGTCCTGCTACTGGTGTGAGAACACAGGTTATACTGAAGGAGGGGATACAGCTCAGTGATCACCTCAATTTTGAGACAAGCTGGTTTTACACTTTACACCTGAATAGGTGCAGCTTAGACAAATCTTCCTGGAAATCCCAGAGAGGAAAATATAGTGCCTCGCTCCTCCCTGTTGATACAGCTTCCCTTCTTTGTAGTCTCAGCTTCATTTGTTTATCATGGACCCAGACACACTGCAAATGCAGTATCCAGTGTGGGGTTCCCAGACCATCAGGGCTCCCTGAATGAACCCAGTAGCTGACATCACTATTCTGAGAACACCACCCACAGAGACTCCACTGACTTTCCAGATGGCAGCAGCAAGTGAATTCCCCACACCTACAATGCATCCATTCACTACTGAAAATGCCTCGGTCTCCTCAGTTTGTCTAGGAGACAGTGAGGACTGCAGATACTGGAGATCAGAGCTGAAAAATGTGTTGCTGGAAAAGCACAGCAGGTCAGGCAGCATCCAAAGATCTGGAGAATCGACATTTCGGGCATAAGCCCTTCTTCAGGAATGCGGAAAGTGTGCCAAGCAGGCTAAGATAAAACGTAGGAGGAGGGACTTGGGGGAGGGGTGTTAGAAATGCGAGAGTTGGAAAGAGGTTAAAGTGAGGGTGATAGGCCGGAGAGGGGGTGTGGGCGGAGAGGTCAGGAAGGAAATTGCAGGTCAGGAAGGTGGTGCTGAGTTCAAGGATTGGGATTGAGACAAGGTGGGGGGAGGGGAAATGAGGAAGCTGGAGAAATCTGAATTCATCCCTTGTGGTTGGAGGGTTCCCAGACGGAAGATGAGGCATTCTTCCAGCTGGAGGAAGAACTCCTCATCTTCCACCTACGAACCCTCCAACCACAAGGGATGAATTCAGATGTCTCCAGCTTCCTCATTTCCCCTCCCCCACCTTGTCTCAATGCCAATCCTCGTACCCAGCACCACTTTCCTGACCTGCAATTTTTTTCCTGACCTCTCCGCCCCCACTCCCTCTCTGGCCTATCACCCTCACTTTAACCTCTTTTCACCTATCGCATTTCCAACACCCCTTCCCCAAGTCCCTCCTCCCTACCTTTTATCTTAACCTGCTTGGCACACTTTCCTCATTCCTGAAGAAGGGCATGCCCGAAACGTCGATTCTCCTGATCTTTGGATGCTGCCTGACCTGCTGTGCTTTTCCAGCAATACATTTTTTAGCTGCTCAGTTTCTCTTCCTGGCTGAGAAAGCTCTTACATCTCCACACAGACGCACAGTAACAGTTCCTGTCTCCAAATAAACAGTTGACAATGGCACATTACGTTTCTCTATATCTCAGCGACTATAAGTATTGCTGATGGAGTTGATCACCACACTCAGAGACAAGAGATAGAGGGAAAATAACTCACGGTAAGCAGGGAGATCCTATAATAAACATGATATTCAGGAATATGTGAAAAGGGGAAATGGTAGAATAACTTCCAATTCTGTTTTCCTTCCAGTCCATCATCAGCAATCCTTTTGCTTGCTTTTCCTTTCTCTCTCTCTCTCTCTCTCTCCATCTCTCTCTCTTTCTCTCTCTCTCTCTCTCTTGATGGACATCATCCCCTCAACACAAACCTCCCGCTCACCCTTCCTACCATCCCTGATATAATAATATTATTTCTCAGCTGCATTCAGTTTTGATAGGTTCACTGAACTCGAAACATTTTTTTTCCGACAGACTGCCATACCTGCTGAGATTCTCCAACATTCTTTCAGAAGGGGAGAATTTTATTTCAGATCACCAGCATCCACATTTCCTTGATTATTTCACCTTTAATGTTGTTGCTTCGCAGGATGCCAGCATCACTGGCAAGGGCAGTATTTATTGTCCATCCTAGCTGCCCTTGCCCACGCGGACATATGTCAAGGCAATATGGAGGCAACTAAATTGTTGTGGATCTGAGGTGACACTTAGTTCAGACTGGGGAAATATGTTAGGCTTCTTTACCAAAGGTTATCAATAAAATAAGAAAATAAATCCTGATGGTTTATGCTTGCCATGAGTGAAATTAGGTTTTATTCCAATTTTTGATATTGGAATTTAACTTTAGTCATCGGCTGTGGTAGGATTTCAGACAATGCTTTTTGAGTCATGACTTGCGCCTCTGAATTACACAGTAAGTGACATTATTACTCTGTTTACGAATCTCTGTTGTGAAGTAACTGTAGAGACAAGAACAAGCTTGTGGTCAAACTATTTGTAACTGGAAGAGAGGTCAGAAGAGAACTGGAGCCATAAAATCTGTCATTAACGAAGGGGTAGATGATGGCGAAGTCAGCAACAGAACACAGGCAGAGGTGGAGATTGGGGATATTATGAAGGTGGGTGGCGGCGGGTTTGATCACACAGAGAGAATATGGAGACATAAAACAGTTCACTGTATAAAGGAAACTCAAGGTTCCGTACAGTCTTATTCCTTCTCACATGTTTATGAGTAAGTACTTTGGAAATGCATGAGAAGGACGTGGCGTTTGTGACTCCAAGTTTATGTATTTGTTAAATATAATCAACCAGAATAGCAATAACATTCAGCATTATTTATAGAATCGACAGAGATAGACTTACCAGGAACACCAATAATAGCGAGGATGGGATAGTACCCAGCTTGACTAATCAGCAGTACGGCTCGTATTCGCAACTGTAACCATGCCCAATCCTGAGAAAGCCAGGAAAGACCCAATAATAAACTCCTGTCCATTGTTATAACATTCAAGTGTAATGTTCTCAGATTCGGATCCATTGTTGGAACATTCTAGTCTAAAATTCTCAAATTAAATCAATTGTTGGACCATTTTAATGTTCCCAGAGTCTGATTTCTCTCTCTTCCTCTGTAGCTGCTGATCTCAATCTTGTTGAGGTTGACTCTGCGCCGAATACTATGACATAAAGTTTGAAAGAAGGCTCTAATCATGGAAGAGGGAAAGCTTCCAGTGACCCAGGTCGGTCCAGAAAGACTGATATTAATCACAGTCACTGAACAAACAGATCAAGTTAACCCATTTCACGGCACCTCTGATATATCACAATAATTGGTGTGGGTGGGATTTTGATATCGATGATTATTGGGCTCATGGCACCTCTCCAGTTGTAAACATCGACGTGGGGGAGAGACATAATTCTTTCTCTTCACAAGCTCGATTATTCTGCTGTCTTTTGGCAATATAGGAATTGCTGGGCTCCCGAGGCCGTCTGTGTCTGATCACCAGGCCCGCTGCGTCTTTTTGTTTATTTATGTTTAACTTTGACTTTTGTCTGTCCAGCATTTAACGGCTTAGGTGGGTTTAGGCATTTTGGAGAGATGCCTACAGAGCATAGACGGTGTAGATACAGTCCATTCCTTGTGTTCTTGCAGCCACGGCCTGGTCCTGTGGAGTGATGGTCAAACTCTCACAGAACCAGGACTCTGAATTTTACCTTTCACCAATTATTGCTGGGGTCTCAGCAGGGTTGGAAGGCAGGAAATCTCTCCCCGATTCTACACACTCTGTCTGTGATTTCTCTCGGAACTGTCTTTTGATGTTCTTTTCTCCTGGATTGGAGAACTGCATGTCAGACAATCTGTTTCCTACATATGTTTTTTGACCTTTGTGTGCTTATTGGATGATACCATATTGGAGCAGTTACTGTATAGTAGTTAAATAAACTATTATTCTGCTAAGTTTTCGAACAGAATTAAGTTATTGCAATTCGTCTTCCTTTTGTTGTCTTTTATCGACAGTCTTCGAATAAATTGTGTTTTGCTTAATGTCGAATATTTTGACCAAGTAAATTCTATCTCAAACACAGCACCTTACATTTACCAGCGGAATGGGCCGAGCTGGAGGAGTGATAATCATGTCAAGAATTATAGCGGTTACCCAATCCACCTCTCAGATCCAGCCAAGACACGTATAAGCCCAGATGAGGTACCTCCTCAACATGAAGCGCTGCGTAGACCAGGCTAGAGTACTGCTCAGCAATCCGTTCAGGATCGAACACTGTTTAGAGCTCACAAGTTCACTACTTATGTGTCCAACAGTGTACTGATCTATAAATTTGGACTAAATGATCTGTTCAACACAGGGCGCTGTGCAGAACACACAAAGGCATTGTTCTATACACACGGACTGGATATCTGTGCAGCATGGGGAGCTGTGCAGTAAATAGCAGTGAATTTATCTTTAAATGTGGAGCAGTTACCTTCCCAGCATATGCAGCTGTGTGCACCAATCGCTGCATTGCTGTGTAACACTGTATTAGATCACTGCCCAGCGTGGAGAACCTTGCAGCTCATGGTGGAAGCGACAGGATGTGCAGCACCTCTCCATTTACAGCTCCATACGTCCAATGTGGCATGACACAGGAGTGCTATGGGTGTGAAACTCACTGCCAGAGCGGGATGGTGGGGGAATCAGTTTAAATACCAACAAATGGGTGGAACTTTGTTAAAAGCGAGGGGAAGATTGAGAGAGAATTTCAGAGAATGATCTGATGGTAGGTTTTAAAATTGTGAAATGAGAACATTTTGATAGCATCTTGCAATATCAACCACAGTTTCTAGGAATGATGGGTGAGCAGGATATTTGTGTAAGTTAAGATGATTGAGAATTTTGGATAAGCATTTGTCCTGCAGCGTTGTAACTGGGAGTAGGATCAGCAGAGTTTTCGACTCACTGGGCTGAATCGAACAATAATTTGTCTCAGTGCCATTTTCATTGAATGTGTCAGAAGGAATGTCTGCACGAGGCAGTTAGTTTCCTGGTGTTATCTTATCGAACTCACCTCATTAACTACCCACCCCACCCCATGGTGTCCCTCTCATTCAACGCCAGCACGATTTTCCCACCCATTATGGCTGGAGGTGCTCACCATCGCCCGGATGCCCCTGGATATTCAGTGATCCCTGGTACTGCTGCCATCATAAATAGGCCAATGGGCACACGGTTGAGTTTTGTCAGTTTGGAGCTGCCCTGCACAGTTTACCCGAGCATGGCAGATAAAGGGAAATTACACCACAGCTTGACGACAGAGGCATGGAGGTCATGGTGAATGGTCTAGTATAGAGGGGGACCATTCTCTTCCCAGACCATGGTCTGAGCACACCACCCAACTCAGTGCAGTGGAAGTTAGGAACAGCAAGGGAACAGTCGCCGCATTTGGGGGTTTTCTATAGACCATCTAAAAGCAGTAGAGAGATTGAAGATCTCATAGGCGGGCAGATTCCAGAAAAATGCAAAAGTAGTAGGGTTAATGTTATGGGCGATTTCAACTTTTCCAATATCGACTGGAACCTCCTAAGTGCAGATGATGTGGATGAAGCCGTTTTTGTCAGGTGTGTTCAAGATGGTTTCCTTGCTCAGTATGGAGACAGACCAACAAGGGGAGAGGTTATTTTGGATTTGGTGTTCGGCAAAGAGCCAGGACAGGTGTCAGAACTCATGGTGGGAGAGCACTTTGTTGAAAGTGATCACAACTGCCTCACATGGAGCATAGTCTGGGAGAGTGAAAGGAGCAGTTTCCGAAGGAAGATATTTAATTGTGGAAAAGGAAATTATGATGCTATCAGACAGGAGTTAGGAAGTACAGACTGGGAGCAATTGTTCCACAGAAAGGGCACAGTGGGCATGTGGAGACTGTTTAAGGAGCAGTTGTTGCGAGTGATACACAAATTTGTTCCTCTGAGACAGGTAAGATGGGGTAAGATTAAGGAACCTTGGATGACGAGAACAGAGAAACTTCTCGTCAAAATGAAGCAGGCAGCTTACGGAAGATGGAGGAAGCAAGAATCTAACACAGCTTTAGAGGATTACAGGCTTACTAGAAAGGAGCTCATAAATGGGCCGAGGCGAGCCATGATGGGGCACGAAAAAGGCTTGGCAAGAAGGATTAGGGAGAATCCAAAAGCATTTTTCTCATACGTGAGGAATTAGAGAATAATCAGGGAGAAGGGAGGGCCAATCAGGGATAGCATAGGGAACTAATGCGTGGAGTCTGAGCAGATATGGGAAGCCCTAAATGAGTTTTTTGCTTCAATTTTCACCAGGGAAAGGGAACTTGTTGTAAATGAAAACTTAGAGGAGCTGGTCCTGATCAAGATTGATGAAATTGATGTGCTAGAAATTTTGGAAAACATTAAGATAGGTACGTCCCCAGGGCCAGATTTATCCTAGAGAGCTCCGGGAAGCGAGAAAGGCGTTAGCTAAGCTGCTGGTGAGGATAATTGCTTCCTCAGTCTTCACAGGAGTCATACCGGAGGATTGGAAGGAGGCGAATGCTGTTCCTTATTTCAAGAAGGGTAATAGGGAAATCCCTGGCAATTAGAGACCAGTCAGTCTTGCGTCAGCAGTCAGCAAAGTTTGGAAAAAATTCTGAGGGATAGGATGTATGACTATTTGACAAAGAATTGTGTGATTAAAGCAGTCAGCATGGCTTTGTGGGGGGCAGGTCATTCCTCACAAATCTGATTGATTTCTTTGAGGAGGTGTCAAGACAGGTCGACGACAGTCGAGCAGTGGACGTGGTGCATGTGAACTTCAGCAAGGTATTTGATAGGGTTCCCCATGGAAGGCTCATTCATAAAGTCAGGAAGTATGGGATACAGGGAGATTTGGTTATCTGGATTCAGAATTGTCTGGCTAGCAGAAGGCAGACAGTGGTTGTAGATGGAAAATATTCTGCTTGGAGGAGTGTTGAGAGGGATCCCACAGCGCTATGTCCTTGGGCCTCTGCTCTTTGTAGTTTTTATAAATGACTTGGATAAGGAGGTTATGGGGTGCGTTAGTAAATTTGCTTATGACACAAAGATTGGAGGCGTCGTCGAAAGTATAGAGGGCTACTGTAGGCTGCAGCGTGACATAGATAGGATGCAGAGCTGGGCTGAGAAATGGCAGATGGAGTTCAACCTGGATAAATGGGAAGTGATTCATTTTGTATGGTCAAATTCGAATCCTGAATATAGCATTAAATACAGGATTCTTGGCAGTGTGGAAGAACAGAGGGATCTGGGTGCGCAAGTGCATAGATCCCTCAAAGTTGCCACGCAAATGGATAGGGTGTCAAGAAAGCATATGATGTTTTGGCTTTCATGAACAGGGGGATTGAGCTTAAGAGCCGCAAAGTTTTTCTGCAGCTCCACAAGTCCCTGGTGAGACCACACTTGGAAATTGTGTCCAGTTGTGGACCCACTACTATAGGAACGATGCAGAGGCTATCGAGAGGGTGCAAAGAAAGTTTACCAGGATGCTGCCTGGCCTGGAGGGCTTGCTTTATGAAGAAAGGTTGAACAAGCTTGGACCTTTCTCTTTGGAGACAAGGAGGAGAGAGGAGATCTGGTCGAGGTGTACAAAATAATGAGAGGAATAGATAGAGTCAATACCCAGAGACTTTTCCCCAGGGTAGGATTGACTAGTATGATAAGTCATAGTCTGAAGACATTAAGAGGAAGGTAAAAGGGAGACGTCAGAGGTAGGTTCTTTTTGCAGAGAGTTATGATTGTATGGAATGCATTGCCAGCTCTGTTGGTGGAAGCGGAGTCATTGGGAACTTTTAAGCGACTGATGAACATGCACGTGGATAGCAGTGAGGTGAGGGGTGCGTAGGTTAAATTACTACATTTTACATTAGGATTAAATCTCAGGACAACATCGTGGTCCAACTGGCCCGTTCTGTGCTGTACTGTTCTATGTTCTATGTTCTATTTAGTATATTTAAAACAGACACAGATAAGTTCTTGATTGACAAGGGGATCAAAGATAACTGACAGGAAGCAGGGAAATAGGGTTGAAAATCTATCATTCGTTATCAAATGGCGGAGCAGACTTGATGGTCCGAATGGCTTCATTTCTGCTCGTATAGAGTTGTGGCCTGATAATATTTCGGTCCTGGATGGCACGGTGTCTCAGTGGTTTGCACTGGTGCCTCACAACATCAGGTAACTGGGTTCGATTTCCTCTGGGTGTTCTAGTTTCCTGCCACAGTTCAAAGTTGTGCAGGTTAGGTGAACTGGTCATGCTGCATTGCCGATTGTATTCAGGGATGTTGATGTAAGGTGCAATAATCAAGGGTGTACGTATAGTATTAGGGTAGAGAATGGGATTGGTTTGCATACTCTTTGGAGGGTCAGTATAAACCTGTTGGGCTGAAGGGCCTGTTTTCACACAGTAGGGATTCTAAGAAAATGCAGACTGCTGCAATGATCCAATGAAGCACAACCCAAGCTCGAGTAACAGCTCACTTTACACTTTGATGCGTTACAGTCTGTCGGAGTTAATATTCAATTCCATAAATTCAAAGCCTGAACCCATTGTGGTTGTTCTCCACTTTCTGTACACTCTCCCTCCTGGGCTCCCTAAGCTCGTGTCTTGTTTATGTTCCATTCTACAGAGAAAATCAATTTCTAATATTTACACATTTATTTACACCCATTATATACCTGTGTCTCTTTCACCACAATTTCAAGCCCATTTGTCTTTCACACTGGGCCTCCAAACACTCTTTCCCACCTCTGCCAAGATACTAAAGCGCTCACTTTCCAATCCTTTACACGTTTGAAGAAGATTTAAACTGGACTTGAAACATTAACATTGTTTCTCTGTCTCTGCAGATGTTGCCAGTCCCCTAAGTTCCTTCAAAAATGAAAAGTTACAAAACACATTTTCAACAGAGCAAAGATCATTGGATACAGGAAATCTGAAACAAAAACAAAAATTGTTGGACTTACTGGGTGCTTTGAGGAACAGTCATAGAACCCGAAATATTAACTCTGCTTTCACTCCACAGATGCTGTCAGACTGGTCAGTATCTTCAGAAATTTCTGTTTTTGAACAAGTTTCAAGCATGTGTGTCAAAGCTGCTCACACGCCCTGTCCAACATGGAGAGCCATACACCGGGAAGTGAATTCACTTGCTCTGAAACTACATAAGGCTGTCATCACCGACACTACAGAGCTCTTAATCATGGTCATGGAGAGAAACGGCGGGAAACACATTCGCTTTAAACAGAAGATGGCATTACTGGAGCGGAAAATATTCAGGTGAAAACGTTAAATGCTTTTGAGGATTGCGACAACTGGAGGCATGGCATCATGAAGATACCCAAACAGGATGAGAATTTTTAAAAAAGGAAGTGTTCCCACATGAGATACTGGGATAGGGCACTGTGTAGAGGGGAGGAGGACGACCGTGTCCCCGTGCGAATGAGGACAGGCAGCAGAATTGTATTGCAGATATTGCATCTCAAACTGGGCATTCATGTGATGCTGTAAATCATAGCAGCCGTTGTAGCACCAGCAGAATCATATTCAACCACAATATAATCTCTCAGTCTACCATTACCATGAAGCTGATCTCCGCTTCAGTGATGAGTGTGGGTGAACATGCTACGGTCAGAACCGTGTGTACCTGAACCTGATGATAACCCAATCAAGCTACTGCACTTACTGCTTACATTAACAAACAGCAGCGGTAACATCTGATAGAGAGGGCGCCATGATCCCAAGACTGTGACCAGTTCTTTTAAAACCAGCTATGAATTACTGCTGGCCTGTCTACTCTTCCTCTTTTCTGTTAGAAAAATCCTTAATTCATTTGTTAGAGACAGTTCAAGAACTTCCCTCCTATTACCATTTTGTTTACGTCTTTAAAATACTTACTGTGCCTTCCCCTGTGAGGAAAGATGTAAAACATGGGTGTAAATTATCTGTCTGCCGTGCAGCCAATTCTTCAGTCACACCCTCCAATTATCCTCAGTATACTTTCCTAATTAATTTCACCTAAGATCGCACACTCATCTTGAACTTTTTTTATATGCTTGGAAAAGATCGTGCTGCTTGTTTTTGTATTTCTTGCCAATTTACTACATCATGTCTTTTCTCCCCTTTTCCTCGCTTTCTTGATTGATACAGCCATATAGTGCACAAACAGACCCTTTGGTCCAACTTGTCCATGCTGACAGGGTTTTCCAAACTAAACTCGTCCCATCTGATTGCATTTTGTCCATATGCCTCGAAACCTTTCCCATTCATATGTTTGTCCTGATGAGTTTTCAATGTTGTAGCTGTACTTGCACCTCCCACTCTTTCTCTGCCAGCTCATTCCATATACACACATCACCCTCTGTGTGAAAACATTAACCCTTCGTCCATTTCAAATCTCCCCTTTTTTACCTTAAACCTCTGCCTTCTATGGTTGAACTCCCCCGTCCCCGGGAAAAGACCTTAGCTGGTCACTCTATTCATACCTCTCATGATTTTATAAACTTCTACCATGTCACCCCTCAACCTCCGACACGCTGTCTGACACTAAGTTTACGAACAAACATTTACAGATAAAGCACTGAAAATTTGAAACAGTATTCAAATGACAGGTAAACAACCTTCAGCCCAAGCTTCATACTGTGATTTATTTTTCTCCATGTTATAATACTAAGGCAGCAGGAAACTGTGACGAGTACCAGTAAGAGGTCAAACACCTGAATTGCTTTGTCCAAATGGGGTGATGATCTCTACAGTGAAAGCACATCACTGGCATGAACCATATAAGAAGGGCAATTTTTGTACCACACTGTCAGCGTGCAGTTGCCTTTAGCAGAGTGAGATGAAGGCTGAGTATACTTTTGAAATTTGGATCACAGTGTGAATTCAGTGCAAAGGGGGAGAGGGGTCTTCAATAAGGTTTACTCAAAGATGGAAACTTTCCTGAGTGAGATGTGAGTGGGAGGTGTAAAACAGCATGAATGGAGAGGCCAAGCCACACTGAGACCAGAGGCAAAGTGGCAGCACAAAACGCAGCTTGATGCTACTGCAGAGTAGGTAGACTTGATCAAAGAGTTTCAGGTGAAGTGGGGAGGGACCATAAGGTAAGATAATGTACTCTGTAATTTGAGAGGGAGAACCTGGAATCAGGAAGGGGACACGAGCAGGGAAGAAGATGGAACAGCAATGGCAGCAGTTTCTGGGGGGAATTCAGGAAGCACAGCTGAAATTCATACCCAGCATCTGCTTCTGGTCCCTGAAATAAACATCCTAAATCTGACCCTCCACTCATGCTCATCCATAGTATCCTTGAGAGCCTTTGTCAACCATGGGTGCTTCATCTTCTTATTGAGGTCTTCTTTTGAACAGAAACAATAGTTACTGAGCGGTTTGGGATATCTACTTGAATGTCTGCTCACGTATACTCACTGACCTTCCTCTGGGTCTATTTTCACATTCCGCTTCAGACCAGATGTGAGGCAGAAATCCTCAATTTAGATGTCTGGTTATTTTCAATCATTCAGGAGGCACTTCTGCCTGTGGCTGAACACAAGATCAGCGGAGGCTGACTCAATTCTCCAAGTTTCTGCATCTCTGTTGTTTCTGTTTAACGACGCCACATTCCTGTGAGCTGGGTCTAACGTGACCTCCTTTTCCATCAAACCAGAAATCCCCGAACTCTGGTGGACAGGGCCTTCAGCTATGACTGTCCCATCTTCCACGGTGTTGCCCTCAATCCGTCCCCTCCCTCCCAGAACAATGATAGATTCCTCCTTGTCCACACTTCCTCCTGCGCGAGAATCCACATTCACATATTCATCTTACGCCATTTCCACCATCTCCAACAGGACAGCACCATCAAACACAACTCCCCCTCCCGCCCACTTTCAGTATTTCACAGCGACCGTTCCCTCTGTGTGACCGTCCATCACCCCGAACGTTTCCCCACTCCCCCATCGCACCATCCCATGCAATTGGAGAAGCTGCAACACTTGTCCATTCATCTCTTCCCTCCTCACTATCCAAGGCCCCAAACATAGCTTCCAGGTGAAGCAGCATTTCACTTGTAACCTTTCAATCTGATCTCCCGTCATTGCTGCTCATAATGCAGTCCTTTTTATTGGCGAGACCAAATAGAGATTGCTTTGAGGAACACACCCACTCTGTCTGTAGAAATAACTCTGACCTTCTCATTGCTTCCCATTTCAATAACTTACATTGCTCTCATGATAACATTTCGGCCCTGGGTTGCTGCAATGTCCCAAGACAGCACAACCCAAGCTCGAGTAACAACGCACTTTAAAGTTGCGTACGTTACAGCCTGTAGGAGTTAATGTACAATTTCATAACTTCACAGTCTGACCCCATTATAACTGTTCTCTAGTTTCCGTACAATCTCCCTCCTGGCCTCCCTATGACCTTGTGTGGTTGTATCTTCTTTATCTTTCACTCAATAGAGAGAACCCCTTTTCCCCATTCACATCTTAATTTAAAGCTATTTCACATGATCTACTCGTTCACCACTACTAAAAGCACGTTTATCTTTTGCCACACCCTCTTTTACCCGTCAAACCACTCCCCACATCTATCAAGGGATTATAAAGCTTATTTTCCAATCCTTTTTCAGTTCTGAAGAAGTGTCATACTGGACTTGAAACGCTAACTCTATTTCTCTGTCTCTGCAGATTATACCAGACCTGTTGAGTTTCTCTAGAAATGAATAGGCTCAGAACAAATTTTCAATTAAACAAATAACTATGGAGACTGGAAATTAAAATGCCAAAATTGCTGGAGAAAATGGGAGCTTTGTAGAAGGTTCACTGGTCCTGAAAGATTAACTCTGCTTTCACTCCACAAGATGCTGCCAGACCTGCTGAATTTCATCAGCAATTTCTTTTTTTGAACAAGTTCCATAGACGTGTGTTAAAGCTGCTCAAACGCTCTGTCTCACACGGAATCCACTGGGATGTTACCGATAATGCAAGGTGCACAGATTACTTGATCTGAAACTGCATAAGGCTGGCATCACTGACACTGCAGAGCTCTTAATCATGCTCAGCTAGAAAAACAGAGAGGAACACATTCACATCAAACACAGAAGATAGCATTGGGGGAATGGAAAAGATTCAGATGCATAGGTTAAGGGTTTGAGTAAAGTAACAAATTGGAGGCGTAACACCAGGGAGAGACCTTCAGCAGAATGAGAATAGGAAAATGGAAGTGTTACCACATCAGAAACCAGGTTAAGACATTGAGTACAGAGCTGATGGGTGAATGGGTCTTGGTGTGAACTGAGGGATAGTTAGTAGAATTGAATTGAACATATTGGAGCTCAAAGTGGGCATTCATGTAGTGTGGTAGAATCAAAGCAGCAGCAGAATTGTATTCAACTACAATCCGTTTCTTTCAAGTCCTGCCTGGAGATACCTTCAGGTATTATCGATGTAAAGGAGGTGACCCCTCCAGTCAGACATTGTATTTTAGGCATGCGGTCTTGTTTGAAGTCTGCATATGTCTTCACCTGGAATCAGACTAGGTTTATTTACAAAGTAGGAGTGAAGAAAATATCATTTTGACTGACTGTCTATAAATCATACTTTTTTTGAGAAAATATAATGCATCTGGAAATACGAACCGGCAAATGAAAATTCATCTTACAGATTAGATGTGTGTGTGTGTGTGTGTGTGTGTGTGTGTGTGTGTGTGTTGTCACGCACGTGCGAGTGTGTGATTGAAAACAAGGTGGAGTGTCTGTGGGAGGGAGAGAGTGTGTGTTTGTCAGAGAGTGAGGGGGAGTGTGTGTGTCTTTGGGAGGGAGAGAGAGTGTATGCGTGCGTGTGAGAGAGGGGAGAGTGTGTTTGTGTGCGGGAAGTAGAGGGTGAATTTGCATGGGTGTATTTAAAGGGGAGAGGGAAAGGATGTGTGTCTCCTCGTTAAAACACAGGCAGGTTTGGCAGATCTCTTTCCACACAAACACACTGTGGTTCCAGTTCTCCCCCTCTTTGCAGCCTCTGCTCCATTTGTTGTTTCTGTTGCAGACCCAGATGTTGTAACTACAGTCCCCATTCTCCATCCAGAGTTGGGTCACCAAATCCTCAGGTCTCCCTGAATGTCTAAGGCAGCTCTCAGCACAACCTCCAGTAAACCATCTCCATCACCTCCACTAACCTTTCCATGACAGGAGGCAGTCAGATACTTCTCAGCTCCTGTTCCTTGACAATAATACTCGAGGGGTTTCCTCATGGTATGGACTGCACAATCAACTTAGAGGGACAAACACAGGCCATCAGAGGTCAGGCACAGGCCAAGTTTCAAAGACGTGTCTCAAAGCTGCTGGAACCCCCTTTCCAACTTGGAGCAACAGCCCGCCACATACCATTGCATTTTTTCTGAGATTCACAATGCCAGCACTTGATACACTCGGGAGTGAAAAAAACAACACCAGGGAAAGGTACAGAAAAACAAACAATTAATTAACTGATAACATGTTGTGAAAATATGGAAAAGGAGACAGGGGAGTTGGAGTAACTGGAGAAGTGAGACAACGGTGGGTCCAATCACAAGAATAGGAGCATTCAAAAAAATTATTGCCAGCTCAGTTGAAATGGTTAGTTACATCAAATTGTGAATCTGCCTCCCAGAACCATCCAAGACACCATAAACTGGGACAAGGCACCAGCCAGAATGGAGAGCTGTGCAGACCATGCTACTGGACTGCTCTATAAACTGGACTACCTGCCCAGCATGGGGAACAGTGCAAACCTTTGCCAGTATATGGCTACTATACTTGGACTACAGAAATGTCTTGTACGGGAAGATGCGTAACCCATGCAGGAAGTGACAGTAAATGGACTCCCACAAATGTATGGCTCAGTATCTCCACTGCCGAAATATAAGATAAGAGATTGTGTCTGTGTGTGTGTATGTGTGTGTGTCTGTGTGTGTTGGTGGTAGTAGATATGAAAAGTATTATTTGAGAGAGAATAGACATAGAGGAAATCAGTTCAAATGTGAACAACTGACAGGGCTTTGTGTCATTAACAGAGGGAGACTGAGGACCGTGTTATAGACAGAGGTGACGATGTGCTTGTGAATATTAAAGTAAAGGCTTTCCCAGACCCAACAACAATATAAAGCAATCCGTACAGGAATGATGGGATTTTGGTCTACGTTTAGATACAAGCCATGGAATACCGACTCAGATTTAGTTAAGCAACAGCAGATTATTGGCTTTAATAAGATTGTGTTTCATAGCTGAAGGTTCAAACAGCAGATGGGATGAACCAGTGAAGTATATCGTGCAGATGACAATAGTTAAAATTAGGAATGGTCAGGATATGGTAATCAGCTTGTGGCCAAAGGGATCACCGTAGTTGTGACTCGTCTGTTTCAGCCTCAGTTATTGGCCAGGGATGAGATGGAGTCAGAGGAAGGAAATGGAATTTGCATCCAGAACAGAAGACAGTGACCTCCAAGCTTTCAATATTTAAATAGCAAGGGCAGTGATGCAATGCATCCTGGTTCATACCTGAAAGTGAGTAGGTCAACCAACAAGGCCCAGTGCCAGAACTAAAGGAGATAAAGAATGAACAATATTGCTTTGTTGTGGTTTGGAGCGTGAATACTTACAGAGTAGAGTAAATGAAAAGAACAGTAATACAGTCGCACATGGTTAATGCAAATAATATATCAACAGTGAAACTTACCAGGGACACCAACAATAGCCAGGATAGGATAATAAAAACATTGAATAATGTAAAGTACAAATCTGATCCGCGATGATAACGGCCACCAATAATATGTAGAAAAAAACCAAACATAATAGGATAAACCCTTGTCCATTGTTGTAACTTTCCAGTCTATTGTTCTCAGATTCTCATCCATTGTTGTAACATTCCAGTATAACATTCTCAGATTCTGATCCACTGTGAGAACTGTCCAGTCTAATGTTCTCAGTTTCTGATCTCTCCCTGTCTCTGGAGCAACCGATCCCTGTTAGTGCTATCGGTGGTGCTCCCGCCCATACTATGGGATAACATATTGAATCGAGCCCTTTTATCATTAAAAGATGGAAACTGTCCACTGGGATAATTAGAATCCATGGAGACTAACATTATTCACAGTTAGCAAACAAACACGTTCAGTTAACCAGATCCTTACATCATTTTACATAACACAATGAAAGGGAACATTTACTCGGTTTGGATTGAATGGATGAGAGTTGCTGAGGGATAGATCATAAATCTTGCAATCTTTTTAATCTGTCTTTCCTATATATGGGAGTATTGTCAGAACACTGCACTGTTGTATATGATTCACCCTGTTTATAAAAGGAGACAGGAATAAAATAACAGACGAGTTGCATAAAATGTTTGGTGGAGACGTTTCTAGATACCTTTGCGTAATGTTGCTCCAAGTTTGAAATTCCCTGTTCTCAAGTCCTTTCTTAACCTTGTGACATCATTCAGAGCATTCAAACTGCTGCTCAGGAACAGGGAGAAACAGGAGGTAGTCACTCAACTGCTCGATTCTGGGCAGAGGAACAGGAGGCAGTCTTTCAACTGTTCCAGACTGGAACACAGGCACAGGAGGAGTCACTCAACTGCTCGGGACTGGGACACAGGAACAGGAGGGAGTCATTCAACTGCTCGAGACTGGGATACAGGAACAGGAGGCAGTCACTCAACTGTTCGTGACTGGGACACAGGAACAGGAGGCAGTCACTCAACTGCTCGAGACTGCGATACAGGGAAATCTGGAAGCCAGTGAGGCCCAGATTTCTGTTCCCCAGGAACAGGAGGAGGTGACTCACTGTCCACCACTGTGAGACACTGGAAGAGAAGAGGAATTGGCTTGGTACTAACAGAAATATCTGAATAATTTGCATGAACGAGCCATTCAATCCTGCTCCAACATTCTTCAAAACCATGGCTGATCTGATTGTAATTCACCCATTCCAGTTTACAGAGATTTCCCTCTCTGCAGTCTCTGATCCATTTGTTGGTCATGTTGCAGATCCAGATACTGTAACTACAGTCACCATGCTTCATCCAGAGTTGGGTCACCAAAGCCTCTGGTCTTCCTGAATTTCCACAGCAGCTTAAAACACAGCCTCCAGAAAACAATCCCCGAACGTACAAAAACTAGAGTTAAGTTAAATGTCAGTCAAAGGCAAATGAGAAGCCTGGTCTGAATCACTAACAGTTGTGAGGATTCCTCATGTAACTGAGCAGATGATCAGCCGATAGTGATTAACACAGGCGTTCAACGAATAGGAACAGAGCAAGTTACAAAGGTGTGCCTCGAAACTGTTAAAACCCCAATATCCAACATGGAGTACAGGCCAGGACACTGGGAAGTCAACGAAAACGCAAGCAATGCTTTTTTGAACACTGTTTCACAGCTTCTTAGTGTTGGAAGCTGATGCTCTTGAGTGAGCAACATTCAAGGGCAGGAAAAGATATAGGACAGTTATTCACATTGAAACTGGACAGTTAAAACTAGATGGTGGGGAAGCAGTTTCAACACCAACAAATGGGAGGGATTTGGGCAATAGACAGAGGGAGAGAGACTCTGAGTCAGTGTTATGGAAGGATGTGTTTGCAGGTTTCAGAATGCTGAAATGAAGACATTTCGTTCATATCTAGCAACATAGGTTAGCATGTCCGGGAATGATGAATTAATACGATATTGGTGCAAGGTCAGATAGAGTCAGAGTCTCGGAGATGTACAGCACAGAATAAAATGCTTCAGTCTAACTCGTCCATGCTGATGGGATATCCTAAATTAAACTAATCGCATTTGGCCAATATTGATGTAAACCCTTCCTCTTCATGTACCCATCCAGATATCATTTACATGTTATAATTGTAAAAATCCTCCACCATCTCCTCTGGCAGCTCATTCCACGCATGCACCACCCTCTGTGGGAAAAAGTTGCTCCTTAGGTCTTTTTAAAAATCTTTTCCCTCTCATCGGAAATCCATGCCCTCTAGTTTTGGGGAAAAAGACCTTAGCTATGCACACTATAAATGCTCCTCACGCTACAGGAATAAAATAACCCAATCATCAAAGTTTGTGAGAACCCAATCTACTCGAACTCTCCCTATAGATCCAATCCTGGCAACATCCTTGTAAATCTTTACTGACTCCCTTCAACTTTCACAATATATTTCCAAAAGGAAGGAGACCAGAATTGAATGCAGTACACCAAAAGTGGCCAAAGTAATGTGCTGTACAGCAACAACATGACCACCCAATTCATATAGTCAAAGCACTGGCCAATAAAGGCAAGCATACCAAATGCCTTCTTCACAATCCTACCTAACTGCGACTCTACTTTCAAGAAATTATGAACCTGCATTCTAAGGTCTCTTTGTTCAGCAACACTCCCCAGGACGTTAGCATGAAGTGTACATGCCCTGCCCTGATTTGCATTTCCAACATGCAGCACCTCCCATTTGTCTAGATTAAAAACCACCTGCCAATTGTCAGCCCATCTGCCCATCTGATCAAGATTCCATTGTACTCTGAGGTAAACCTTCTTTGCTGTCCACTGCACCATCATTTTTGGTTTCATCTGCAAACTTAGCAACTGTTGCTGCAATGATCACATCCAAATGATTTATGTGAATAGTGAAAAGCAGTGGAGCCAGCACTAACCCTTGTGGTACACCAACGGTAACAACCCTCCTTTTCGAAAAACAATCCTTTACCACCACCCTCTGTCTCCTGCCTTCGGGCTAATTCTGTATACATATGGCTAGTTCTCCCTGTATTCCATATGAACTAAACTTGTTAACCAATCTACCATGCAGGAAGTTGGCAAATACCTTACTGAAGTCCATACCAACAATATACACCTCTGCCTCTTAGTCACTTCTTGAAACATACTCAGTCAATTTAGTGCTTCGATCCATGTGGCCTATCACTTATGAGTCCTTGCTTTTCAAAATCCAGGCAAACTTTGTGCCTCATAATCCTCACCAACAACTTGCCCTCCACTGAATCTGGCTCACTAGCTTTTCCTTACCATCCTTCTTAAACATTGTCAATAATCGCATCAAGTTCACAAGCCTCCTATCTTCTGGTACCTCATCTGTGACAATTGACGGTACAAATATCTCAGCAAGGGGCCCAGCATTCACTTCACTCGCTTCCCACAGAGTTCTCGGGTCCATCTGATCAGGTGCTGAAGATTTTCCCAACTTAACGGGTTTACGAACTCCAGCATCTCCTTCTCTGTAATACAGGCACTTTTCAACATGTCAAGATTTATTTCCAAAGTTCTTTAGCTTGCATATCTTTCTGCCCAGCCAATACTGACGCACGATGCTTGTTTAGTATCGCCTCCATCTCCTGCAGTTTTGCACATCGGCAACCTTGCTGATCTTTAAGTGGCCCAAAACTCTCCTGAGTTATTCTTTTGTCCTTAATGTATGTGTAGAGTCCCTTTGGATTCTCCGTAACCCTATTTGCCAGAACTATCTCATGTCCCTTTTATGGCCTCCGGATTTCCCTCTAATGTATATTCCTACTGGGTTTAGACCTTTATCGACAGTCACTTTAAATTTGGAATTAAGTGCCAAATGACGATGATGAATCCATCTACATCCTAGACAGGAAGTGTGGACTTCTCTGAATGTTCCTGTCACTGCTCTAATACAGAAACGTTGGACCTTCCGTACAACATATGCTTCAGTAATTAATTTATATAAAAATTGACAAACATCTTAATGCAGGTTTATTTGCTGTAAAGCAGTATTTTTTATGCTGGGAGATCGGGCGGAATGGGACAGCGGCTGTGGAGACTGCATGGGCAGTACAATGATATTCCCCAGTCATCATCACTCTTAACGTCAGATAGAATTAAATATAGTTCACAACAAGGAACGAGCCAACGTTTGGAAGATGCAATGCTGAATGACAATGTGAACTGAACAGAATAATTTTAAATGTGATAAAGTGAACTATATTTAGTATACACACAATTTAATCATTGGGAGTAGGGTCACCACACCTGAAGGATTAAATTTGATTTCTCTTCACAGATACAGCCAGACTTGCTGAGCTTTCCTTCCAACGTCTGTTTTTGTGTGAGATTGATCATATTGTTCATATCTGGCAGGATGCTTACAATTAAAAGCTCATACTAATAACAAAATGCGCAGGGCTACGGGGACAATACAGGAGAATAATAGTAGAGATATCGCTCATTCCAAACTGGAAGAGACAATGGGCTGAGGTTTCACCACCTTTGTTTTAATAATTCTATGTTATGCATTGAAAGCTTTTGGAGATTGGGGAGACAAGCTAGTTCAATGAAGGACACGGAGTGTTCCATCATCAAAAACCTATCCCTATTATTTCATGAAGTTCAACTGCATCTAAAATGTATTTTCAAACAAAATATATTTCCTGAGATTTACAAGATGTTCAGATTTTCTTTTTACTTTCTATCTTAAAGAAGAAACAGATTTCGGCTGTAATTCAGGTGTCACAGACACACCAACTGTAATAGAAACATGAAAGGACCACATTGTCCAAATATTACCAAGGTCAACATGTAGACCTGTCAAGAAACATGAAATATAGAGATAATGGAAACATGAAAAATAAACAGAAAATGCTGGAGAAATGAAAAATATGAGGAAGTATCTGCAGAGAGCAGCACAATTAACATATGTAATATGATGTGACACTGTTCTGAAAAGTCCTATTAGAATCAAAGGTTAATTTTTTGCATCTCTGCTCAGATGTTGCCATATTTACTGAGTTTCGCTCCAGCTCTTTTGATTTCTTTCTTCTTTCTGAACTGTGACAAAGTGTCTGATCTGAATGATAGCAGCAAAGCTGTTATCTTAGTTGAATCTCGAGTAATGTGTTATTGATTTTAAATGAGAAATTACAAAGTTCCTATGTTTGACAGGGCTCTAAATATCGGTGACGTATTGCATTGTGAGACCTTGCGATGAAAATGTTGAAACAAAACTGAAGTTGCTGCAAATGCTCAGCAGGTCAGGGAGCATCGGTGCCGAGAAATCAGAGTTAACGTTTCAGGTCCAGTGCCCCTTCCTCAGAACTGATAGTAACACGGAAAATGTTGGTTTATATGCAGAAGAGACTGGATAGCTCTTAATGGAGACTGTTAGTAGCTAACAATAGGGTGTGAGTAATGGAAGGCTATGTGACAACTCGGCCTGGTGTATGGATAGGGGGCTCGGACTTTGGGGATTTCAGGCCCGAAAATTATTGAACTTGATTTTGAATCTAAAGGGCTGCAAGGTCCGCACATGGAAAATGAGGTGTTGTTCTTCCAGCTTGCGCTGAACTTGCCTGGAACACTGCAGCAAGCCTGACACAGAGAAATTGGTCAGGGAACAGGACGGACTGTTAAACTGGCAGGCAACAGAAAGCTCAGGGTGTTTTGCAGCGGTACAACTTGGATGTTCTGTGAAGAGGTCACCCAGTCTACCCTTCATTTCCCCAATGTAGAGGAGACCACATTGTGAGCAGCGCATGCAGTTGACTGGATTGTGGGAAACGTTGGTAAGGGGCTGCTTCTCATGGAATTTATGGCTGGGCCCTTTGATACTGATGAGGAGGGAGGTAAATGGGAAAGTGTGACACCTCCAGCAGGGGAAAGTGAAGTGGACCTGTGGTGGGAGTGAATAAAGAGTAGACCAGTGTATCCTGGAGGGAATGATTCCTCCAGAGGGTGGACAATGGAGGAGAGGTGAATATGTGCAGGTGGGGGCATCTCGCTAGAGGTGGGGGAAATGCAGGCTGATGATCCTCTGCAAGTGAATGCGGCTGAGATAGTAGGGAAACTCTGTTGCGAGAGAGAAGGGGAGGGGCAGGCTAGAAGTGCAGGAGATGGGTCAGACTCGGTTGAGGACCCTGTTGACAACAATGATGGGGAATCCTTTGATTGAGGAACAAGGTGGACATTTCAAAGGCTACCTTGTTGAATTTAGTATCATCAGAAGCAATGCGGTGGAGATTGAGGAACTGGGGGAATGGAATTGAGTCTACAACAGGAAACCAGATGTGAGGACATATTCTCCAGGAAGCTGTGGGAGTCGGTGTGTTAATACTGGATATCAGTGGCTTGTCTATCCCCAGAAATGGAAGCAGAGATGTTGAGGAAAGGAAGGGAGTAGTCAAAGAGAGACCAGGTGAAAGTGATGGAGGGCTTCAAATTCCAAGCGAAATCAATGAACCTTTCCAATTCCAGACAAGAGATAAAAGTCGCAGCGATGATATCATCTGTGTATCGGAGAAAGAGTTGTGGGTGGGTGCTAGAATAGAACAGGAACAGTGAATAGTCGATGTACTCCAAGAAAAGAACAGACATAACTGGGGCCCACGTGTGTATCCATGCGGTTCCTCTGTGCGGCAAGTGCAGGCTGAAGCAATGGGTATGTCCTGGTAGCTCTGTTTGTGAATTTTTGTAAGGAGATAGAAGCGAGATCTGCTATCAGAGGACCATCAGCTCGGGGGCAGTTAGGGGGAAGGGGGCGAATGGGGCAGGAATCTCCAGATGAAAGGTGGTCAAGTTATCATAGTTGATATAATGGTTTGAAGTGCCATGGTAGGGTCATGGTCCAGGGGAGATTAGAGGAGGTATCTGAGAGTGGGCGTTCAAACTCTGCAATGTCGAGGTCAGTCCACCAGGCTACAGCAGCATCACCCTTATCGGCACAGGTTGAATAACACAGTTATGGTTGGATCTAAGCACATGGAGTGTCGGCTGTTCGGGCAGTGATAGGTTGGATTTGGTGAGGGGAGTGCAGAATAATTAAGACAACCAATGTCATGTTGAGATTTCTCAATGAACCGATTTAGTTCAGGTAAAGACTAGAAGGAGGGGTGATTCCAGGAGGAGGGAGAGTGTTGCAACCGGGTAACGGGGTCTATGGGGCAGGGAGAGGAATCTTGCTGAAAGAAATGTGCATTGAGGCGAAGACAGCGGAAGAGCTCAACTAAATGTCATGCCTAAAATTCATTAAAGTGGGGGCAGAGAGGTAAATTTCAGACATTTGATTAGAACAGAACATTCAGCATCAGAGAGTGAAAGTTCAGTAGGGATGGTGAATAAACGACAGGAGGTGGAATTGGAGGAGGGGATGGAGTCAGAGGCAGGGTATGTGATGTCAGGAAGGTTCCAGAGGGTCAAGGGCATCTCCACGTTGTTGCAAATTGTGTGCCCGGTACATCTGGTCAGTACGGCGAATGAGCCGATGAATAAATTAGAATTGTGGAGTGGCGCAGCCTTGAGTTAATGTGATGCGATACTGCTGGACAGAGAAACTGTTGAACTCAGTAGCACTGAAATCGTTCGATCAGTCCTCAGAAATTAACTGATTGAAAATAATTGGGAAGGTAATCTTACTGTAACTTCCTGATTTCACTGAAGTGACACTCAAGCAGCAAGATCTTACTTTTCGGAGACTTTCGATCAACCTGTGAAAATATAATATGTCTTGATGTTTTTATCAAGACAAATTTATCCATGGTTTTGGAAGGCACTAGCAAGGGCAGAGTTTATTTGTCATTCCCAATAACTCTGGGGAAAGTGTCATTCTTCTGTGAGGAAATTACCAGCGCTGAATTTCCTGCGATTCCCAGTGACCACAGTTTCCTCAGGATCCCTGATGTCACAAGAGTCAAATACTAATTTAATGCAACGCAAGTTACTCTGACCTCACCTCAACTGACATTGGAAAATTAGTTAAATGAATAAAGAACAAAAGGACAGTACACGGCCTGATTGAGCAATGTGCGCACTCTACTCACAATGTTTAAGGGAAAACTGATGCATTGACTTCTGATTCTGAGGAGAGGTTTATCCTATTTGTGATGAGGCCATTTGGCTAAGTGCTGTTAAGAGATAACAAGACACTCCACTCTGTACCATGGGGAACAAAACTAGCCTGTGCACGGTGCATCAGACAATGACAGAAATGCACTATTGTCTGTTCCTATTGGTCATTGATCATCTCAATCTCATCATTGACTGATGACAAATAACAGCATAGAAGCCAGTGGCTCCCATCATCCCAGTTGGAAAGCAAAAAGGGGAAGGGATGGCCAGAAAAAGTGGGAGTAACTGGGGAATTTGTGTAACTTACAGTGGGAGTGGCAGAAGAAGAGTGTGAAGGGAGATTATCAGTGGAAGAGTATGTAGCAGCAGAAGGGGCAGTGCAAACGAAATAGGAGTGTAAGAAAAGAGTAGGACCGCGGAGGACGAATGGCAGATGAAATTTTAGTGACAGTGAAAAGCTTGTTTTCGAGGAAGTGAGATTGGATGAGAAAAAAAAATCACTGTTCAAGAAAATCGGGATCTGGATTCCATTCAAATTAAGTAAGGATTTCTTGTACTTTTCCTTCTATAACTTGATTCTTGTACACGTTGTACATGTACTGTATATTTCGATATCTTCATCAACAGCAGACAACATGTTTTTTTCTCCCCTACTGTGGTGTTTCAACATTTTTGATTTTTTTTCACAGTATGTATTTGCTTCCAATTCAAGGTAGACATGAGAATATGATTTGATCTTCTGCAGTTTGCCCCAACATAGAACTTAATTGAACATTTATCCTCATCACACTCGCTGATTTAAACAAACAATGAATGAGTCCATGTCCATCCTGCAGATGAAACATTTCTTCAGCTTTGGCTATTGTAGGGAATGTTCGAAAGAACAGTGCCACGCAAAATACTAATATTCCAGCGCAAGGTGCCAAAACGCACTTTTTTCCGAAATTATTTAGAAGGTTTAGAAATAAAATATGCAGAGGGACAGAGTGTAAAAGGTGAATTCAACTCTGTGTCGAAACTACTATTTATCGAAACTCCCTCATAAAATATGTTACCTACATCACTCATAAATTCACCAAAATAGGAAAGGCAAGAGACTGGAATTGTCAAATCATCCTCTGAATAACATTTGGAGAACAGGAAGGAAATCACGATTTGTTTGCGATATTCAGAAATGACGATTGTGAGAATGTGGAAGGTGGGGAGCAGTGGAATTATGATCAATGTTGTGGATGACACAAAAATAAGCTGGGTGGATCACAGCCAGGAGTAAAATGTAAGGCTACAAGAGGATATAAACAGATTATTCAGATAGCTAGATCAACGGTCAATGAAATTTAACACTGATAAATTGGGAAGATGAAAGTCAGAAGTAACAAGACAAGTGAGTATGAAAGAGGAGGGCTAAATTTGCTCGTTTCTTTCTTTGCAGCAGGGAAGGTTGAGGAGGGAACCTAGTTCAGATGTACAAGAACATATGGGGTATGGAGAGGATGAACAGACAGCAGTTGTGTTCCTCGGTCAAATGATCAAAAACAAAGGGACATACTTTTAAAGTGAAAGGCAGGGGATTGAGAGAGAATTTGTGGAATGTGTTTCGAACTGAGAGGGTGGTTTGAATCTGGAATGCATTATCTAGTAGAGTGGTTGAGGCAGGTAACCTCACAAACGTTGAAAAAGCCTTTGGATATGCACTTGCTGGCACAGGCGTGTTAGGCCTGGTTTTCATTGCATGATTGTGTGCAGTGGCAGCCATGGACACTCTGATATATTCTGAAGCAATAAACAATGATAGTTGCTGCTTTGTTCCTTTGACTGAACTCAGTAAATGGCTACATCACAAAACAGCATTATCTCATGGAGCTCAGCACTTACTCAGCCAAAGGCAGCCCAGCCATCTCAGGGAACATTCAGGGTAATTCATATGCTCAGTGCAAGCATTGTCCCATATTAGCACCAATATTATTCTAGCTGTTTGCCACCATTATTATAGCGACAGCCATGACATGAACACAGCTTTCCCTTCATTATAATACAGACCTCTAGCAATAAGATTGCTATTTCTCTGAAGCATAATAAATTCTTTCCCAGGTATTCACTTTGACAAACAAGTTTTCCTGAGTTTTGCTGCCAGTTGTTTATCACAGAATTCCTCAACTCACTCCACCTCAACCTCTTTCCCCTTGAATATTTTCTTGTTCACTGTCTCCATTATCCCATACTCCTCACTCTCTCACATCCCCCACACTCTCTATCCTTATTTGTTAATTCCTGAAAAACCTGTGCCTCATCACGATCATTTATTCCAACTCCCAACTCACATTTTGGACTGATTTGATTCCTTCTCTCGGCATGGTCATTAGACTGGCCATGCCTGATGTCCTAATCATCTCTACCTTCTGCTCAGTTCCTGATCTGCTGTTTGGTTCTCACCCTCCTGGTTTATTCAAATCCATCTAACTTGCACTCGCAAACCTCCCCACAAGGATGTTGGTGCTTGTCCAGTTAAGATGCAACCTGTCTTTTTTATACAGGTCCCACCTGTCCTGGAAGAGATCTCCATGATCCAAAAATCTGAAACCATTAACCCTGAACGAGGTTTTTAACAACATGTTAAGCTATACTGTGTTCCTCATCCTTCCCTCTTTTCCACATGGCTCGGAAAGTAATCCAGAGATTACAGATGATTGTTTTCTCTCTCTGTCTCTCTCTCTCTCTCGCTGTCTCTCTCATGCACACACACATTCTCTCACACACACAGAGACAGACACCACATTACTTTGCAGAAGAATATAAATAACTGGAACAATAACTGGAATGAAGGATTTAGTTAAAGGGAGAATGAGAGAAATTGCGCTTCTTCTGGATGTCAGTTTGCTCGCTGAGTTGGAGAGTTCATTTTCAGATGGTTCATCACTGTACTAGGGAACATTATCAGTGAGCCTCTGGTGAAGTGCTGGTATTATGTCCCACTTGCTATTTACGTGTTTAGGTTTCCTTGAGTCAGTGATGTAATTTCCAGTATTGGTGATTTTATGTCCGGTTCTTTTTCTCAGAGAGTGTTAGGTGGAATCAAAATCTATTTGTTTGTTGATTGATTTCCGTTTGGAATGCTATGCTTCTAGCAATTCTGGATTAGTGGTACTGGAAGAGCACAGCAGTTGAGGCAGCATCCGAGGAGCAGTAAAATAGACATTTCGGGCAAAAACCCTTCATCAGGAATTTTTTCTAGGAATTCTCGTGCATGTCTATGTTTGGCTTGTCCTAGATTGAAGTTCAGACCCAGTCGAAATGGTGTACTTCCTCATCTGTATGTAACGATGCTGGTAATAGTGGGTCATGTCATTTTTCTGTTTAGTTGTTGCTCATGTATCCAGATGGCTAGTTTTCTGCCTGTTTTTCCGATGTAGTGCCTGTTACAGTGCTTGCAAGGCTTATTCTTCCTGGGGGAAAACAGATAAATGTGTGAACATATTGCGGTGCTCAAAAGTATGAAAAAAAGTTGAAGAGTAAAACAGGAATACTCTGTTTCCGTAAGTTTGCATTACAGCATCAAGCAGTTCTAATTTTTTAACTTGTCAGCAAAAGAGCCAGGAGTGAGAAAAGGAAAAACTTCTTTATTGAGAGGCTTGTTAGGATTTGGAATGGAACTGCCTGGGAGAGTTGTGGATGAAGATTAAAAAGAGAACTGGTAATGCATTTGAAATTATCAATTCAACAGGCTGCAGCGATAGAGTTGGCAAATGGCGGGGGGGGGGGGGGGCGGGGGGTGGGCTTGGGAGACGTTCCTGGAGCTGATGTACACACAGTGGCCAATGGCCTCCACCTGTACTTTAAAGTTTTGCACTCTATCATGTGTCTGATTAGAATAAAAGTCAGTATCAGATTATTTCCCATTGAAAATGCTCACAAATATCTGATTATTTTAGTGCAGCATAAGCATTTAAAATGCAAGTATTACAAGACCAGCCTCATTTTGTAGTCTAATTATTGCTCAGAACACGAATATATTAATTGTTGTATTCCTATTGCTAAAACAAATCTGTCATCGCTTTGGCACAAACCTCTTTGAAAAGGTCTGACTTTTCTCTCACACGATAATATGTTCATCGTTTTTTGTTTACTGTCTACATTTCATATTAAATAACATTCTTTCTAAAAACTAAAAGTTTTCAAATTATTGTTCACTAAAATTTGATAGCACAAATCATTTATTTAGGTTAATATTCACAGTCCATTTTTGATTATGGCCATTTTTAATTCGCTGGCAAATGGCTGAAGCTTGTACATTTCAGTGAGAAATTAAACAAATTGATTATATATAAATGTATAAGAACGCAAATTCTATTTGATTGTTCAACCATTTGCTCACCCTAAACATGTAATCATTCAGAATCCAACCACTTTCAAAATGTTGGAGTGACAATGCATTATTTTGAATCCTGACATTGTGTATGTAATTCTGATCGCCAAAAGAGTTACATCCATGTTGTTTGTTCGATACAAAATAAAATGCACATTCTTTATTTCTGTGTTAGAAAATCATGACAGGAGGCTATATTTTTGTTCCATAAATATAGAATCAACCTAATGCTTTTCAGAGATTATAGTACAGTTGAAAAATCATAGTTGACATCTTACTTTTGCCCAATTCACGAAACATAGTAAACATCTGATGAATACATGGGTCACCCAACAAATTGTACCTGAATAAAACAGCAGTAAATGACAAGTCAAGAATCACGTTAATAACTGAAGTTAGCGGAGCCTGCCTGGTGTAGGACACCACACAGACTGGCATTCAGGTGAATGGAACAATGGACAACATCACTGGAAGTTTTGGGCTAACGCCCCTCCCCAGGTTCCTAATCTCATACCCACCACTCTCTCACACATTTAGCAATTGATAAGAATCCACAGACTGGGTGAACATAAAACACAGAGCAGTACAGGACAGTGGAGACCCTTCGACCCTTGACGTCCTGCTGAACTTTTATCCTACTCGAAGATCAGAATAACTGACATACCCTTCATGTGCCTATCCAATACTCACTTAAATATCCCCTAATGCAGGCGACTCTACTAACGCTGCTGGCAGTGCATTCCAAGAACACACCACTCTCTGTGTAAAGAACCTACCTCTGACATCTCCTCAAACCTTCTTCCGATCACCTTAAAATTATGCTCACTCGAGATAGCCATTTCCACCCTGCGAGAAAGTCTCTGGCAACCCATTCTACCAATGCCTCTCATCATTTTATACACCTCTATCATGTCACCTCTCATTCTTTATTGCTCCAAGGAGAAAGCCCTAGCTCCCTCATCTTTTCTTTGTAAGACATGCCCTCCAGTCCAGGCAGCATCCTGGTAAATCTCCCCAGCATCCTCTCCAACGCATCAATGTCTTTCCAGTCATGCGACAACTAGAACTGAACACAATATACGAGGTGCAGTCTCACCAGACCTTTTTGGCGTTGCAGCATAAACTTGCGGCTCTTAAACTCAATCCCTGGCTCATGAAAACACCATCCATCTTAATAACCTTATCAGCTTGGGTGACAACATTGAGCGTCCTATGATATGGAACACACCATCCCTATGGTCCTCCACACAGCCAATAATCCTGCCTTTAACCCTGTATTGTGCATTCAATTTCAACCTTCCAAAATGAGTCACTTCACACTTATCCAGGTTGAACTCCATCTGTCATTTACCAGCCCAGTTCTGCATCCTGTCAATGTCCAATTACAACCTACAACAGCCCTCCACACTCTCCATAACTCCAACATTTTTGTTACATCGTAAAACTTACTAACGCACCCTTTCACTTTATCATCCAAGTCATTTGTAAAAATCACAAAGAACAACAGTCCCAGAACTGATTCCTGAAGAACGCCACTGGTCACCAAGCTCCAGGCTGAAAACTTTCCATGTTCTACCACCATCAGTCTTCTACAGGCCAGACAATTTTGTATCCACACAGACAGATTTCCCTATTTCCCTGTATCCCATGCCTCCTTATTTTCTGAATGAGCCGATTTTATGGTAACCTTGCTGAAATCCATGTACATCACATCCACTGCTCTACTTTCATCAATGTGTTTGATCCCATCCTGAAAGAATTCAATAAGTTGTGTGAGGCATTACGTGCCCGTCAAAAAGCCATGCTGACGACCTCTAATCAAACTATGATTTTCCAAGTAATCATAAATTCTGTCTCTCAGAATCCTTTCCAATAATTTGCCCAAAACAGAAGTAAGATTGACTGGCCTGTATTTCGCAGGATTATCCCTATTGCCTTTCCTGAGCAAGGGAATAACTTTTGCCACCATCCGATCATCATGCAGTAATTCATTGGACACTGGGGACACAAAGATCATCGCCAAAGGTGCAGCAATCTCTTCCCTCAGTTCCTCTGGTAACCTCGAATGCTTCCTGTATGGTCCAGGGGATTTATCTATCCTTCTGTTTGGACTTCACTCATTCTGTACTTCACCTCACTTTATCTGCTCCCTGTCCAACCACTGACTGACTGCTTTCCATTTCAGGGCTATATACAGTGCTCCCCTCCTGAGCAAGTACAATTCCAAATATTCCACGAATCATGGAATGGAAAATAAAATTGAACACACCAATGCCATCCTGATGAAGGGCTTATGCCCAAAGCTTTCACTCTCCTGCTCCTCGGATGCTGCTTGACTCGTTGTGCTTTACCAGCACCACACTTTTCGACCCTGATCTCCAGCATCTGCAGTCCTTACTTTCTCCATTACTGAGGGCTGATCCCGCTGCACACTGAGCAGGGAATTAATCAGCAGGAATTCATTCTATTTGAAGATGACTGTTCAGTTCTGGAACGTTGTATTTGATTAAGACGTTAATTAACAATAAATTGCAAATCAACGATTATTCATTCAGTCCCAGAGTTACATTTTTAGTTCATGGAAAGGCAACTTGATAACAAAAAGTAAATGGCTGAAGAACTCCGAGGTACGAAATATTCCAGGTGCTATATTCCAGGCTGGATGTCCTTTACCATGATGCTGGTAATATTATCAGATCTTCAGATTTGATAAGAGAACAAGGTGACATGAGGAAGTGGATATTTTTGCCATCACGTAGATGCGTTTGAGAGAGGTCAGAGCTGACAACTCGATATTCTGTGGTACAAGAACTATAGGCAGCAGAGGAGAGGGGTAAAAGACAAGGTGGTGTTGCCTTATTAATTATGGAGTAAAAGACTGCAGTAAGGAAGGATGATATCTTGGAAGGGCATTCAAATGACGGTTTGTGGGTTGGAATTAGGTTCAAATCAATGACAGACACACTACTGGGGACATATTATAGGCCCCCAGATAAAATAAAATACAGGGGCAGGTACATAACCAATTCGCTGAGGTGTGTCAATGCAATAATAGGATCATTATATTCAGGCATTTCAATTACAAACATTGATTAGGGCAGCGATAATTATTTTTAAGAGGGCAAAAATGCCTTGACATTTATTCCAGAGAGCTCCTCATATAAACATGTAGCAGATACAACAATGGGTGGGGCTATGCCGAGCCTCACTGTGGAATGAAGCCAGTCAGGTGTTGCAGGCAGGATTGGCTGAGCATTTCAGGATCAGTGATCATGACTCAAGCATTTTTAGCTTATTAAGGAAAAGACCAAAAGAAAAAAGGCTTGAAAAATAAAAATAATTTGGATGATAGAGGCAGGTCTTATCAAAAGAAAGACAGGATCTGGCCACCGTATAATTACTTCTGGGTGAAACTTGAGCAGAACAGCGTGGGCGTGGTGGGGATCACATGTTCAAAATGGAATTGATGAAGGTGTCACCACAAGATGTTACAATAAAGATAAAAATGAGGAAAACAAGCCCAGAAAGTATGGAATGTCTACAGATATTCAGAACAGAATTAAAAATGAAAGAGAAGCTTAAAGCACGCATAAAGTGAGCAGGTCAATGGAGGTCCCAGAAGAGTAGAGAACGTGTTGGGCTAAATTCAAGAAAGTAAATAGAAGAGCAAAAAGTGGGGTGATAAAAACATTAATGGGCAATATTATCAAGAATTCAAAGACATTCTATCGGTTTATTAAGGGTAAGAGGGTAACAAGAGAAAGAATAGGGAGTATTAGGGACCGAGGAGGCAAACTGTCCATAGAACATGAGAATGTCAAACACGTACTGCATATTGGTCTTCACTTTGGAGAAGCAGTTCCTGGATAGAAGCTGAGGAATAATTGGAAGTTGATGCAGGATAAAAAGTGGGCAAATCTCTAGATCTGGATGAACTGTATCTTAGACTGATGTGAAAGATGAGGGAGGAGATTACAGGCTCTTACATTTTGTGCTTTATTTTGTTTTGCCTTTGGCCAGCGAGGTGGTGTGATCAAACAGAACAACATCTAATGTAGGTTCAACTTCCACACAGAGTGCTAGAAAAAAAAGCCATGGGATGAAAGACCACGAAGTCTCACATCAGTGGGAGGGAAACAATTGCAGAAAATTGTGAAGGCTGTTAAGAAATGATCACTAAATATCTTCAAGGCTGAGATCCACAGATTTTTAAAAAAAGGGTTATAGGGGAAACGCAGGAAAATGGAATGGAATGTTATCAGAATAAATGTACCCTAATTGAAAGTAAACGCAGAGTGAGAGAGCGGATGGACATACTGTCGCTCGTATGTCCATTGGCAAACCTTTTTTAATAGGCTGTACATACTGGAATATCAACATCTCTCGCTCCGGAGTGAGACACAGTTTCGAATACAATTAGTAGTTACAAGTAATTCATAAATGAAGTACTAGGAGACCGAAAAAAACACAGAGGACTGCGACAACGTGGATGGGCTGTCAGGGTGAATATTTGCATCAGCGCAGTCACCACTACTAGGAGGAAGACCTCAGCAAGATAACCCCCACCCCCACCCCCCCCCCCCCCCCCAAGTCCAAGCATGGGCCTGGTGTTTTGGAGTGCTTAAGGCCCAAACAATACATCACTGTAGTGCCTCCATCCTACCCTAACCAAACCTAAATGTGGAGTGGTCTATTAACGTACTGTGAGTGGCAGAACAGGTAGTAATGCTTTGGTTCCAGAGAAATGGGTGAGCAGCAGTTCAGCAAAAGGTAAAGGTAAGCTCAGATAAACTCTTTTTTAACGCTAGTCTGACAGCAGTGGAGATGGCAGTTAGGGCAGTTGTATGTTCCTCCTGCGGTTTGTGGGAGCTCAGGGAGATTTCCATTATCCCCGATGACTACACGTGTGGGCAGTGCACCCTGCTGCAGCTCCTGGGAGACGGTGTTCAGGAGCATTCTGGATCATCCGAGATATGGAACACTTCATAGATAAAAGCTTTAGTGAGGTGATCACACCCAAGTCCCTCCCTTAGCCATGTTTCTGTAAGGACTATAATATTCCAGTCTCATGTAAAGATCCACGCCCTGAGTTCATCTGCGTTACCTGTCAGCCCAGTTCCATTTAATTAAAAGCAATTTAATCCAACAGGCTTTCCTTGCTTCCTGTCGTGTTCCAAGCAGAGAGTATCTGGGCGACCACCAGGAATGGCGAAGGGAGTAGGCAGAAAGTGCAGGAATCCCCTGTGGCTATTCCTCTCGAAACCAAGTATATCATTCTGGATACTGATTTTGTGTATGTTGGGAGATGGGCTAGGTGTCAGGGAATGATTGTTCAGGGGAAAGCAGCAGTAGCCAAGATGGATGCGCTGGATCTGGGGGGCAGCAGGAAAGGATAAAGGTAAACAGGGTCTTAGAGATAGGAGATTTGATTGTTAGGGGGCACAGATCGGAGATTCTGTGGCTTCAAACGGGAAACTAGGATGTTGTGTTGGCTCTCAGATTTCAGGATCGAGGATGTTTCTGAGTGGCTGCTGAATGTTCTCAAGAGGGCGGGTGAGCAGCCAGAAGTCATTGTGCACGATGGTACAAATGACACGGTTAGATATAGGAATGTGTTTCGATAGAATGATTAACTGAGAACTAGGAGAAAAGTTAAAAACCAGGACCTCGGTAGTGATAATTTCCAGATTACTTCCAGTGTCATGAGCTAGTGAAGGTAAGAATAGGAGGATATCAAGATAAATATATGACTAAAGAATTGGTGGGAGGGATTCATATTTTTAGACCATTAGGAGCTTTTCTGTGACAGAGTTGACCTGTTCAAGAGGGACTGGTGACAGATCCACTTGAGGGGGAATCAATATCTTCACAGCCAGTTTTGCTAGTACAACAGGGGAGTGTTTAAACGAGATTGGCAGGAGGTGGAATCCTCAGCAGCAGGGAGGCAAGTGAGAGGCTGGATGGAGATACAGTAATCAAACATAGTACGTTGTGGAGCCATATCAGGCTGGACCACGATAGGGAACAAGAAATGCCGATGGATTAAATTGTGTTTATTTCAGAGCAAAAGGGCTGACAGTTAAGGCCGATGAATTCAGGGTGTGGAGAGGTTATCGGCGCTCGATAGTCTAGCTATTACAGAAACATGGCTGAGGGATGGATAGGACTGACAGCTTAATGTACCAGGGTTAAATGCATTCGAAGGAACAGAGATTGTGGAACGAGAGGAGGGGAGTTGCATTTCTGAATAAAGGGTGTATCGCAGCAGTGATCAGAGATAAAATTACTGATGGATCATCCAATGAGGCTTTGTGGGTGGAACTAAGAAATAAGAAGGGGATGGTGACATTATTGGAGTTGTACGGTAGGCCCCCAAATTGTAAACAGAAATTGCAGGAACAAAAATATGTAGAGAGATTGCGGAGACTTTCAGGAATATTTTGGTTGTCATAATGGGGGCTTTAATATTTTTTATAACACAGACTTGCACTGCCAGAGCATTAAGGGATTTGATGGGATGGAATCAATTAAGTGCGTCAGGAAAATTTCCCCAAGCAGAATGTCGAGGGTCCTAATCGGGAAGGAGTAAAATTTGTCCTACTCTTAAGAAATAGGTCAGGACAGGTGAGTGAGGTGACAGTAGATGTGCACTTTGGGACCAGTGACCATAGATCTATTAATTTTAAAATAGTTATGGAGAGGGAAGAACTTGGTCCACAGATTCTAGTTCTAAATCGGGGCAAGGTTAATTTTGATGGACTCAGGCAGGAGTTTGCAGGGGTTGATTGGAGTAGTCTGTTTGCAAGCAAAGGGACCTCCAGCAAGTGGGAGCTTACGATCTATATGTTCCTGTGAGTGTGAATGGAAAGTTTACAGGAATGAGGTACCCTGAATTACAAGAGATGTTTAGGCTTTTACCAAAAGATATGTGGAGGCGTGGCTCAGGTAGATGCAGCTGGGATCAAGCGAATCCCTGAAGGTGTACAGGGGATACAGGAGTTTACTGAAGAAGGAAATCAGAAGGGAGAAAAGGGCGTATGAGATAACTTTGCCTGAGAAGATCAGGGTGAATCCAAAGAGATGCTTTAAGTATATTAAAGGAAAAGCAGTAGCTAGAGAGAGAATAGGACCCCTCAATGGATATGTATGTTGGGAACCATAAGAGATGAGCGATGTCCTCAACAAATATTTCTCAGAGCAGGGGCTAGAGAAGAACTTACGGGGGCCCTGGCTGATAATTTTGATCATCAGTTACCACAAGTGAGATCCCAGAAGACTGGAGGAAAGGAAGAAGGACTGAAAAATAATGTCTGGGAAATATAGACCAGTAAGCTTAATACCTGTGTTAGGTAAATTAATTGAGAAGATTCTGAGGGATAAAATGTATATGCATTGGGAAAACAGGGTTTCATTAGTAATAGTAAGAATGGCTTTGTCAGTGGAAGTTCATGCCTGTTCTTTGATGATGTGACCAGGAAGGTTGAGTAGGGCGGGCCGGTTGACATCTAAACGTGTGGTGGTGGAAAAGCACAGCAGGTCAGGTAGCATTCGAGGGGCCAGAGAATCGACGTTTTGGGCACAACTCTATCATCAGGAATGTTCAAGACATCGATATTCCTGCTTCTCGGATGCTGGCTGACCAGCTGAGCTTTTCCAGTGCCACACTTCTCAATTCTGATCACCGGCATCTGCAGTGATGACTTTCTCCAAGGGTGGTCGATCTGGTGTATATGGATTTCAGTTCCACCAGAACAGGATGTGGCTTCTCAGCCCCTGGACCATGATATACATTTACAGGAAGAGACCAATCAGCCCCTCCAATCTATAGAACTAGACCCAGTTTAGATCATGCAGCAACAATGTCAACCTATTCAGCTACTTGAAGTACCACAGGATATGGAAGAGGCAATAAAGTGACTGGGCTATAGGGTTTATTGTAATAATACCAGGCTATATAGCCCGTCAAGCCTGTCCTTCCTTCAGTAAGGTCAGGGCTGATCTCTCTTGGCCACAATTTCTCTTTCATGCCCAATTCTTTGTAGCCTTAACTCCCTGATGTGTCAACATTCATTAACACCACCCTGCTCCCTCAAACATTCAGAGCTGCAGTTGTCTGGGATAGAGAGGTCCCAACAGTCACTACCCTCTGAGAGAAGGAAACAGTCCCCACACATTTACCTTGGCCGTTGACATGAACAAAAGCTATGAACTTAAAAATCTCACAACACCAGGTTATAGTCCAACAGGGTTAATTGGAAGCACACTAGCTTTCGGAGCATCGCTCCTTCATTAGTTGATGGTGGAGGGCTCAATCGTACACACAGAATTTAGAGCAAAACTTTAGTGTGATGTAAATGAAATTATAACATTGAAAAATTGATAGTCTGTTGAGTCTTTCATCTGTTTGAATACCATGATATTTAATTTTGTACACCCCAGTCCAACACCCATCTCCAAATCAAAAGATATGAACACAGCGTCAGAATGACTGGCCCTGAAAGGACATGACTAAACAAGATGTCAAGGAGGCTGAATAAAATTGCACCTAATTGGAATCAGTTGTAAATATCCCAAGCTGTTGGGCCATTTGGAGCACCATGTGGCTGATGGAGATCAATCCTCTCAGTCCCTGGATATCTCTGTTGGCGGTCCTCAGGGTAGCTTCCTCGGCACAAACATCTTCAGCTGCTTCAGCAACGTCTTACAATCCGTCATTCGATCAAAAGTGAGGATGCTCAGAAAAGATCGCATAAAACAGCAAAACCTGGACAACATTCAAGCTCATGCTGTTAATGTGTAGGCAACATTCATGTAACAGCACTGCTGGACCCTGAACATTTCCACATGACTAAAAATGAGGAGCTCATTCAGCATCTCAAGCTGGTTTCACAGAAATATGAGAATGCCATTCAGCCCATAGAAGCTATTGGATAAGTAGAGGCACAGCGCATTCACTCTCTCTTACCTATTACACAAGAAGAGATTTTTTTAAAAAAACTACAAATGTTGGAATTCTGGAAACTCGAAGACCACAACAAGCCAGGCAGCATCAGGAGAAAAAGTCCACATCTTGGGTATAACCTTCCTTCATGTCTGGGGGTGGGGGCAAGGGTGTGTACTGATAATGAGGCGAGGTGGGGAAATAGGAGGAGACGGCGTGTTGTGGTGGCGAACACAGGTAAAGGGTACCACCGGGTTGGCCAATGGGAAGAATGAATCCAGTTGACAGTTGGAAGATGGGTTGATCAGAGGAATGGAAAGGGGAGGGGCTAAGCAGGAGATCTGGGGATTGGAAGGGAGGTTACTAGAAATTGGAGAACTCAGTGTTGAGACCCCCGGCTGTAGGCTACACAGGTGGAATATGAAGCGTTGTTCCTCCAATTTGTGCTTTGGTTCTTTGTGGCAATGGATGAGGTCAATGATGTCATGTCGGAATGGGATTGGTAGGTGTAATTGAAATAGGCAGTGACTGGGAGGTCAGGTCAGCCCTTACAGGACCAGCTGAGATGCTCAGCAAACCATTCCCCTTAGTTTGCATTTGGTCTCCCCGATATAGAGAAGACCACATCAGGAATGGCAGACACAGTAAACTAGGTTGGATCCCATTACCTGGCACATCTTCCACAAGGACTGATCCCTTCACAAATTTTGTTTCGTGCCATACTCCCCACCAAACCTGTCAATCCCCATGGGCAACTGACACTTGCAGATGAAAAATAAAATACATCACCTGCTGGCACACACCTCCCTCACCTCTATCCAGCACCCCAAACAGTCCTTCCAGGGGAAACAGAGGTTCACCTGCCTCTCCTTCAACGTAGTTTACTGCAGTAGGTTCTCCTGATGTGGTCATGTCTACATCGGGGAGAGCAACGTAAACTAAGTGCACATTTCACCGAGCATCACAGCCCGGTCCAAAGGGGCTGGCCTGAGCTCCCAGTCACCACCCATTTCAATTCCCCTTCCCAATTCCTTTCCAACATGACCTCCTTGGCTTCCTCTGTTGCCACAGTGAGTCAGACCGCAAATTGGACGAACAACATCTTACCTTCTGCATGGTTAGCCTACAGCCTGGAGGACTCAACATTGAGTTCTCCAATTTTAAATAACCATTCCAGCCCCGCCTCCTCCCTTCCATTCCACCAAATGACCCCACCTTCTAGTTCCCAACTATATTCATCCCTCCCATCGACCAACCACGTTGCACCCACCACTTGTGTCCACCTATCCCCTACCTCACCATCCTTCTGCTCTCCACACCCCAACCACTCCTTTCCCTCTTTATCTGCAGTTCCCCCTACCCCCACCTGCAATCCTGAAGAATGGGTATACTTGAACTGTTGACTTCTTCACCTCCTGATGCTACCTGACTTGCTATTTCTTCCAACCTCCTGTTTGTCTAATGTTACACAGGAATATAAGGAATCTAGTCAGCACAGCACGCAGGTAAGCAGCTACCACGGGTCACCCAATAATAAGCCTCTTCCCTGGAACGAGGAAGAGGACATTCAGCCACCCGAGACACTGACACATGAACAGAAGAGGCCATTCAGCCCCTTCAAACTGTTACACGGAAATAGGAGGATGTCATCGATGCTGTAACTTTACAAACCAATGAAGCAGAGAATGCACAAACAGACTGTTCCATGCTGTGCCTTCTGGCTCCATTGCTAATGTTTCATGCGTGTTGCATTAACGTGGTTTGCTGATGGTAAGGAGGCACAGCGGATGATTTGTGCCATGTCTCAAGGAGGCATCTTCCATCTCTGAGAAGACAGTCTAGTCTTCTGCATGGAGGTCAGAAGCTTTTGAGATAGGGGATTAAAAAGAGAGGAGAAGGTTCTCAGCTGAGCAAAGGGAGAGTGAATTTAAACTTGATAAGTTGTGATTTAGTAAGCAAAGTCAAGTGAACAGGCTGGAGAGTAAAAGGGACATTAGTGATGTATACAACTATGTCAAAATTCTGCCACATTTTGATGAGAAAGATGTTGAAGCCTTCTTTATTTCTTTTTTAAAAATGGCTAGGCAGGTAGAGTGGTGAGAGGATGTATGGGTAATGGTAGTTCAGGCTAAGCTGGTCGGCACAGTTAGTGAGGTATTTGCTGCCCTGCCAGTTGAGGGGTCAAGAGATTATGAAGACGTGAAACAAGGTATTTTATGTGCTTACGAATTGGTACTGGAAGCATACAGATAGCAATTCAGAAACATAAAGAAGGAACAAGATCAGCCTTATGTTGAGATCCGGGTTCAATTCCCGCCTCAGGCGACTAACTGTGTGGAGTTTGCACGTTCTCCCCGTGTCTGCGTGGGTTTTCTCCGGGTGCTCCGGTTTCCTCCCACAGTCCAAAAATGTGCAGGTCAGGTGAATTGGCCATGCTAAATTGCCCGTAGTGTTAGATAAGGGGTAAATGTAGGGGTATGGGTGGGTTGCGCTTCGGCGGGGCGGTGTGGACTTGTTGGGCCGAAGGGCCTGTTTCCACACTGTAAGTAATCTAATCTAATCTAAAAATAAGACCTATGAAGCTCTAAGGGAGATTATTCTGCTGGAGGAGTTTAAAACCTCACTTCCAGAGATGATAATAATTCATGTGGAGGAAAAGAAAGTTCAGAAATTGAGAAGGGCAGGAGAATTAATAGATGAATACATGCTGCTGCATAAGACAAGCTTCCAGCCAGAATTTTGTCCTGTGAGGGATAGAGTTTGGGAGAAGGGGAGATGCTACAGTATAAAAGAAAGAGTAGAACATATGAGTTTACCACAGGTTAAAGAAGCTGCCCAAGAGAGTGAAAAGGAGGTGAAAGGCCTCAGGTGTTTTCACTGTAATGGAGTGGAACACAGAAAATTACAGTGCCGGTGGTTTCCGAAGGGCATTGGGAAAAGGTGTTTTCACCAACATAAGGAGGTTAATGTATGGTCACAGTGCTGATTGTTAAGAAAGGGACTTTGGGAAAAGATGTGGTAAAAGAAGCTAAGCCAGTGGCATTAGTGAAAGATTTAAAGGAAACCCCAACAAGACCGAAGAGCTGCAGGAAAGTGCACAGCCAAGGCAGGGGCTGGGTATGGAGTTGGTACCTGATCTCTGTAAAGAATTTGCGTCTGTGAGTAAAGTTTACTCAGAACTAACGGGGGTAGAAGAGCAAGAAGTTACCATTTTGAGAGATACATGATCTAACCAGACGATAATAGGAAGAGATGAATGAATTTGCAGTCTTTCTGATCTGTTACCCGGGAATGCATTAATTTATGGGAAGGATGGACAGAAATTTAGCATTTCCCAATGTAAGATCAGGTTGGAGTGCCTAATCAAGACTGGGGAAGTTATAGCGGGAAAGTTTGACAGACTGTCACATCCAGGAATGCAGTTTGTTCTTGGGAACGGTTTAGCAGGGTCCAAGTTGGGAGTGACATCGCTTGTTGTGGAGAAGCCCAAGGAAGACAAAGAAACGGAAGTGTTAAATCGGAAATATCCTGGTATTTTCCCAGGCTGTGCAGTAACCATATTCCACTATTATAAGTCACAGCACGAAGGACAAACTATAGACAAAGATGAAGGAGTTGAGATTCAGTTAATGGACACCCTGTTTGCCGTAATGGTGCAGGGAAAACCTGAACAGGCAGTGGGTCAGACAGAGGTGTTTTGTCCTGAAAGGCTAAAGGACTTGAAACAGACAGACAAGACGATAAAAGATATATATGTGGATGTGTACTCTGAAAAGGAGGCAGAGGATATTCATGAGGGTTATTATCTGAAAGATAGACCTTAAGACAGAAATAGAGACCACATCAGGTTAGTGCAGAGGAGAAATGTGCTGAGGAACAGCAGATTGTGTTGCTGATAGCATAGAGACAGGAGGTTTTACAGGTAGGATATGAACTACCTGAAGGAGGTCACTGAGGGGTACGAAAGACTCGGGCTAAGGGACAAAAATATTTTTATTGACCTGAAATGCACAAAGATGTGGTTAACGTTTTGCATACATGTCATTCATGCCAGATGGTAGGTAGGACACGGACAGTAATGAAACTAGCACCTCTGTTGCCAATTCCCACATTTGAAGACCACTTCATGTGACTTATAAATGAATGTGCAGGTCCCCTCCTGAAAAGTAGAGGAGAGAAAGAATTGGAGAAACAGGTGTTATTTACTCCCCCACAGAGTGAAGAATCAATTCCAAATGTCGTGGATTTTGATGTGCCTCAAAATATGTCAAAAACGTAGAAGTCCTTGAGCAGTGGGGTAGATTAGTAAACTATCTGTCTCAGGAGCATAGAACACAGTTGAAAGGTTTGTTATTGCAATATGAGGACACATGTTAAAATCATATGGTGGGCACTATTGTATATGAAGTTGTTGTAGAGAGTACTGTTCCGATAAAACAATCCATATCGGCTTTATCCCTCAAAGCCAGACAGGTCCAGAAGGAGGTGGAGGTTATGCTCAATGAGGACATCATCGAACCAAGCCCGAGCGAGTGGAGCTCGCCGATCATCTTAGTTCCCAAACCGGATGGGACTCAATGATTTTGCTTGGATTATTGGAAGATCAAGACTGTTACAAAATCAGACTTACATCCAATACCGACATTGGAGGACTGTATCGAGAAAGTTGGACAAGTCAGTTACATCACGAAGTTGGATTTAATGCGTGGTTTCTGGCAGGTACCTTTATCAGAGACAGTGAAATAAATTTCTGAATTGTAACAGCAAATGGTCTGTATCAATTCAAAGTGATGCCCTTTGGAATGACAAACACACCCAACACATTCCAAAGACTCATGAACAGAGTTGTAGCCTGATTAATAAACTGTGCAGTCCGTTTAGGCGATGTCGTGATCTTCACTAAGTCCTGGAAAGATCACTTGGTACAGTTGGCAGAGCTTTTTGAACGAATACGAGAAACAAAACTGCTGATAAAATTAAACAAAACACAATTTGTGAAAGCAGACATGATGTTCTAGGGACAAAATATCTGTCATGGAAGGTTGATACCATGGAACGCAAAGACAAAAGCAACCGAGGAATTTCCACGGCCAACCTCGAAGAAAAAAGGTGCTTCGCTCCTTCGGCGTCAGCGGATTCTATCGGAAGTTTGTTCCAAATGTCAGCAGTGTAGTAGCACCGTTTACCGACTTGCTGAAGAAAAACACAAAGTATTGGATGACAGAACAATGCCAGGAGGCATCCGACCATTAAAAAGAAATATTGAGCACCAAATCAGTTTCAGCTACACCAAATGCTTGAAAACATTTCAAAGTTGCCGTCAATGTGAGTGGCATAGGAGTTGGAGCTGCACTGTGATGAGATGGGATCGTCCTTTTCAAAGAAGCTCAACATTCACCAGAGAAAATATTCCACGGTTGAGAAAGGACTGTTGAGTTTGGTATTACAGTTATAACATTTTAATGTGTACTCACAAACAGAGTGTTGGAGATGGTTGTGTACACGGACCCCAATCTGCTGACATTTTTTGAACGCTTTAAAGGCTATTTCATTGGAGTCTTATGTTACAGACTTTTAATTTAAAAATCGTACACGTAGCGTGTCGTAAGTATGTAATCTCAGATGCGTTCTCACAGATTTAACTGATAAAGATTAGACGAGATTTGAAATTATCCAATGTTACATATAGGATAAGGGGAAGAAGTTAAGGTGAACTTAGATTTAGGTTATCGGTGTGTTATGGTAATGTGTTGAAAGAATAGAAAAACAAATGAGACCGTGTTTTCATTATGATTGTTCTTTTTTGAGAGAGAAGGGGTTATGAATGTGTAAAGGGTATTGTACCTTTAAGAGAGTTGAAGGATTTCCAAGCACAGTGAGTTCTGGAAAATTTACAATGTAACATGTGGTCCAGCAGCTTGCAGTACCTGGGTTACTATGAGACAAAAAATAAAATCAAATTTGATCAATTCATTTAAATTATGTCCCAAGAAGCTAAACTACAATCGAGTTTACATTTGGCATTTGGCAATATTATAAAAAAATGGAAATTACCCGATGATTTGGGATAGAAAGCTGAAAAGGAATTTGACCAGTTCGGGGAGAACTGCCACGGCACCAACATCGGCAGACTGACCGGAGAATAGGTCACCAAAATGTACCTTTATTTATCAATGACCTGTGAAACAGAAGCTCTAAGGAGAAGAAGCGAAGACAGAGGACGATACAAAGAGAAGATTCGACAGCTGGCTGGTTCTGAAATTTGAATGTTTTGGTATATCTTAATTGGGGGAGGGGTGGGGTGGGGGGATTATCGGACCAGTATTATAGAAGAGTAAGTAAAAGATTGGTCAGAGAAAGGAGTTGCAAAAAGTTGTTAGGTAATTATTCCCTGTGAGACATTTTTTTAAAAAATGTTAATTCTTGCTTTAAATAGTGACCTTTAGGATGGTTATTGGCCTTCCGAATTTTTACAAATTACAGCATGGGTTAAATCTTTTCTGTGTTGCAAGTTTAAATTAGCGTGGGGTGGTGGAGATGGTGGGAGGGGGGGAAGGTTTCCCCCGTGTTGTAACATATTAAATCGGATTTCTCTGCACAGATGCTGCCAGACCTGCAGAGCTTTTCCAGCACATTTCTGTCTTAGTTTCTGGTTTACGAAATCTGAAGTTCTCTTGACTTTCTTATGTGTATCATTGACAGCCACGGTTGAGGTCCTGGAGGACAGGAAGACAGCTAATGTTGTTACATTATTTGTAATTTGGCTGCAAAGAAAACCCAGGGAACTACAGACCAGTGAGTTTGATGTCAAGGGTGAATAAGTGTTTGTAGGAGATTCTGGGAGGCAGGATTTACATGCATTTGGAAAGGCAAGGACTGATTAGGGATATTCAGCACGTCTTTTTGTCTGGGAATCCATGTCTCACAAACTAGATTGGAGTTTTTGAAGAAGTGATCAGGAAGATAGATGAAGGTAAAGCAACATACGTTGTCTATGTGGACCTTATTAAGGCCCAACAAGGTTCCACATGGTAGTTTGTTTAATAAGGTTAGATTGCAGGAGATCAGGGAGAGCGATCCACTTAGATACAAACAGACTTGACTGTAGTAGACAGAGGGTGCTGGGAGAGATCTGCTGTTCCAATTGGAGGCCTGTGTCCAGCGTTGTGCCACAAGGACCAGGCTGCTGTTGTTCATGGTTTTTGTAAATGGTTTGGATGAGCATATTGGAACCGTGGATAGGAATTTGGAGGTGAAACCCCCAAAATTGGAGTTATGGTGGACAGTGAAGAAGGCTGTCTTAGAGAACAAAGATATCTTGATCTACTTGACAAGTGGGCTGAGGATTGGCTGATGGATCTTCATGCAGATAAATGCGAGATTTTGCATTTTGTTAGACAAAAGTGTGTAGGATTTATTCAGAAAATGGTAGCGCGCTGGGGGGAGTGTTGCCAAACAGGGAAACCTCGGGTCCAGGTACATAGTTCCGTGAAAGTTGAGTCGCAGATTGACAGGACAGTGAATAAGGTGTAAGGCAAGCTGACTTCCAATGGTCAGAGGATTGATTATAGGAATTGGCACATCATGTTGTGGCTCTACAAGAGAATGGTAAGGCCACATTTGAAGCAATTCTTGTTGTCCTGTTATTGGAAGAATGTTATAAACTGAGAAGGGGACAAAAGTATTTAAAATTATGTGACAGAGACGGGAAGTTTTAAGATATAAGGATAGGCTGGGATTTTGTTCCTTTTGCGTTGGAGGCTTAGAGGTGACCTTTATTATATCATGAGATGCATGGATAGGATAAATAGACAAGATCATTTCCTCCAGGTGGGTGTGTCCAGAACCAGACAGGATAGGTTTAAGGTGAGAGTGAAGACATTTAAAAGAGATCTAAGGGACAGTTGTTTCTCACAGAGGGTGGCGTGTATATGTAGCGAGCTTTCAGAGGAAGTAGCATTGGGGAGTACAGTTACAACATTTGAAAGACAATTGGATGTGTACATGAATACCAAAGGTTTGGAGGGGTGTGTGCCTAAGGAAGAAAAATAGTAATCATTCAGTTTAGGAAACCAGGTGAGTATGGACGAGTTGAGCCAAAATGTATGTTTGAATATTGTATTATTCTAAGAGTCTATGACTTTTTCACGCCTCCTTCATCACTAGTCTTTAATTGCATTCAATTCATTTCCAGGTCAAAGCTCATCTGTAGATATTTTAAATGATCTAACTCTCCAAACCTTCTGAAATAGAGAATTCCTGATATTGATGTGGTTCTGCAGACCACAGCAGCAGCAGAAACAGAATTAAATTCTGTTTAAATTAACGTTTTTCCTGGGATAATCCCTCAGTCTACCATGCCAACCAAGTTGATCTATGGTTCAGTGATGTATAGGTGAACGTGCCAGTGTCCCAATCGTGTGTACCTAAACCTGATGACAACCCGTTAAAGCTACCATAACTAACTGTCTGCATTCCAAACTGCAGCAATAACATGTGATAGAGAGGGTGTAATGATCACAACACCAACAAACCAACAGTACTGTCACATCCAGCCATAAATGGTGATGGACGGTTAAACAATTTCATGGAGGAGAGGGCTCACTATTATCCCCATCCTAAATAATGGAACAGTCCTGTACATCAGTGTAAAAGATAATGATGTATTTTTGGCAAGATACTCCGCCAGACGTGTTGAGTGGATGATCCACCTCACCCTCGCCATGATGCCCACAGAATCACAGATGCCAGTCTTCAATCAATTCGATTTGCTTCAAGTGAAATGAAGAAACAGCTGAACAGAGTAGATACGACAAGGGCAAAGGGCCCTGACACGATTCCTGCAACAGGACTGAAGTCTTGTGATGCACAACAACCGTGTCCCTGGGAGAAGCTGTTTCATTCCAGCTCCAACTCTGACATCTTCTTGGCAATGTGGAAAATTACTCAACTATGTCCAGTCCGCGAAGTGGAGAATAATTACAATCTGACCATTTGCCACCCCCTCAGTCCCATCACGATAGTTAAACTGGTAGAAATTCTTTTGGACAGATCTGTCAATCCGCACAGAAATAACCAGCTCAGTGTGGTTTCCAATAGGTCCCTACGTGGAGATGGTGCAGTTGTGGAAATATCACTGGGTTACTAATCCGGTCCAGGCTAATGCCCTGGATAGCTGATGGAATTGAAAAGCAATTAACAACATATCGAGATCTAAAATCTGGTATCAGTAATGATGATGCTGAAATCAATGCCGATTGTAAACTCCAATTTGCTTCATCAATGTACATTCAGGAAGTGAATACTGGCCTGGTGAATTCCATGCATTTCTGGTCTGGCCTAAACGATACTCTGTACACACATGCATGTGATAAACTTTTCAATGGTCTCGAAAACGGCAAAGTAGGAAACAAAATTGTATCAAACTGCTCTGAAGTTTGTAAGGATAAAACTGACAGAATTCCCGGCACCAGCCTCAGTATCGGAAAAGGGAATGGGAAACACATTTCTGTTGACCCTGCAGAGGCCTCCTTCCTAACGTCTGAGAGCTTGTGACCGCCATACTCCAGATGCCTCCCGCTCCCTTTCGTGTCGAGAAATCCTTACTCATATTCAGTGCCTTGTGTTCCACTGCTTATGTGGCAGAGAAATTCCCAGAGTCACCAGTCACTGAGTGCAGACATTTATTCTCATCTCAATGCAGAGTGGCCTGTCTGTACCTAATACGGTGGCCTCTTGTTCTAGACGTCCCAGGCTGGGGAATTATCATCTTCCAATATGTCTCACACTGTTATAGTTTTATATGTTTCACTGAGATCTCCACTCATTTTCCTGAAGCCCATTGAACACAGGCCTAAACGCCCCAAACTCTGCTCTCACAACAAGCCTGTCATTCCAGAGATCAGTCTGGTCATCCTTCACTGCACTCCCTCAATGTCAGGTTTGTCACTTATTAGGTAAGGAGACCAGTACTGCACACCATACTGCACAATGTTCGAGATGGGCTCTCACCGAGGCCCTGTACAGCTGCAGTAAGACACCCTTACTTCTGTCAGTCAATCCCCTAGAAATTAAGGTCAACACACCATTTATCTTCCTGCCTGCTTTCTGCTCTTGCAATATTGCTTTCAGTGACTGGTGTACAAGGAAATACAGATCCTTTAAAATGTTACAGCTCCCCACTTGGTGGGTTTATGTACACTGGTCAGCGTGTCAATGCCATTCCCAGTATTGACTTCTGGGTTCAGAACTCACTGCCCTGCACTGACTTCGGAGGGCTGCGCAACAGGAAAAAAAAAGAAAGAACATAAATCCCTTCAAAGACCAACATGTTTCATACAATCCCTTTTGAAATGATAGTTTGCTGTTCTATTGTACCTATCAAAGTACACACCATCACATCCACCCCCATTGATCTTCATCTACCACATATTTGCCCATTCACTCCACTTGTCTCAATCACTTTGGAGCTTTTTTTTAAAAATCCTCCTCACCCACTAACAATCCGACATCATTTAGTGCTGTCAGCAGACTGAGAAATATTGCATTTGATTCCCTCATCTAAATGATGGTAAGCATTGAGAATAGCTGTGTCGCAATCACTAATCCCTACGACACGCCATGATCCTTCAACTTCAAAACAGATTGTTTTATTCCTGTTCACTGTTTCGTGTCAGTTGTCCTATTCTAAAATCATGTTCATATTTTAGTCCCAATGCCGTAACATTTGAATTTGCACACTCAGCCATAGTCTTTATCAAGATCTTTCTGAAACTCTAAATGCATTGCATCCATTTCTTTTCTGTATGCATCGACCAGTCAGTTTGTCAAATATAATTCCCATTTCATGTTGACCCATTACATAAGAACGTACAAACTAGGAGCAGGAGTAGGCCATCGGGCCCTTCAAGCCTGCGCCACCATTCAATAAGATAATGGCTGATCATTTCATAGCCTCAGCTCCACTTACCCGCCCACTCACCATAATCCATCATTCCTTTAATCTTCAAACAATTATCTATAAGAGTTCAAACACATTCAATGACAAATCCTCAAGAATTCTTCAGGTTCACAAGCTTCTTGATCAAGACGTTCCTTCTCAATTCAATCCTAAATCTGCTCCATATAGTTTTGAGGCTTTGCCCTGTTATCTAATTTCCCATGCTTCTGGAATCATCCTTTATATTTCTATCGTACCTACTCCCTTCACAATTATAAATGTTTCTATTCCTTCCTCCCTCAATCTTTCAAATTCCAATCAATGTATAATTCCAATGTATTCAGTCTCTCCTCATAACCAAACCCCTCACCTCTGTAACCAACCTAACGAGCCTCCTCTGCATACATTGTAGTGCGAGTATTTCCTTTCTCAGACGGGGAGACCAAAACTGCACGTACTACAGGTGTGGTCTCCTCAGCACCCTTTAAATCTGCAACATAACTCCCTACTTTTACACTCAATCCCTTTCGCAATGAAGGACAAAATTCAATTTGCCTTGTTAATTACCTGTTGCCCCTACAGACCAGCTTCTGTGATTCATGCACAAGGACACCCAGGTCCCTCTGCACAAGAGCATGCTGCATTTTTAAACAATTCAAATAAGAGTCCTCTTTAGTATTTGTCCTACCAAAATGGATGATTTTACATTTATTATAATTGCACTCCATCTGCCAGACCTTGACCCACTCACTTCAACTCTTTATGTCCCTTTGTAAAGTTTAACCATCCTCTCCACATTTTACTCTGCCAGTCATGTTAGTATCGGCTGCAACCTTTGAGACACTACACGTGCTCCCCTACTCCAAATTATCTATGTAAGCTGTGAATAATTGCAGTCCCAGCACCGATCCCTGAGGCACTCCACTAGTCACTGATCAGCAACCAGAAAAACAATCATGTATTCCCACTCGTTGCTTCATGTTAGTTAACCAATCCTCTCTCCATGCTAATACATTGCCCGTAATGCCACACCTGACACAGCAGCCTTTTTGGCGTCACTATATTGAATGTCTTTTGGAAATCTCAGTACACCACACCTACTGGGCTCCTGTAGATTAGATTAGATTAGATTACTTACAGTGTGGAAACAGGCCCTTCGGCCCAACAAGTCCACACCGCCCCGCCGAAGCGTAACCCACCCATACCCCTACATCTACATCTACATCTACCCCTTACCTAACACTACGGGCAATTTAGCATAGCCAATTCACCTGGCCTGCACATCTTTGGACTGTGGGAGGAAACCGGAGCACCCGGAGGAAACCCATGCAGACACGGGGAGAACGTGCAAACTCCACACAGTCAGTCGCCTGAGGCGGGAATTGAACCCGGGTCTCAGGCGCTGTGAGGCATCAGTGCTAACCATTGTGCCACCGTGTAATGTCTTCATAGAATTCCAGTAGGTTAGTTACACGTGGCCTGCCTTTCATTAACCAACACTGTGTCTCCCCAACGGGACAATTTCTATCAAGATGCATTGCCATTTATTCCTTGATTATAGATTGAAATATTTTCTCCTACAGATGTTCGGCTAACCAGTCTATAATTCCCGTCATGTTGTCTATCTCCCTTTTTAAACAGTGGTGTCTGTACTCCTGTTTTCCAATTTGCTGGAATTGTGTCAGAGTCCAGTGAAATCAGACAAATTTCCAAAAGTGCATTTGTTATTTCTCTCATCACCTCTGTTAGTACCTTGGGATACATTCCATCAGGGCCAGGAGACTTATCTACCTTTGGCTCCATGAGCTTGCCCAACAATATCTCTCTCTTGGGAATGGTTGTTTCCAGGTACTCACTTATCTTCCTGTCTTTGACAATTACTGACATGTTATTAGTGTCCTTCATTGTGTAGACCAACTAAATAACTCTTCAATTCCTTGTCCATTTCCTCATATCTCATTACTGGATCCCACTTCTCACATTCTAAAGGACAATTGCTTACCTTAGCCATTCATTTCGTTTTGTATATTTATAGAATATTTTGCTATCTGTCTTTATATTCTGAGGTAGTTTACTCTTGTAACCTATCGGATGTGACTTGATAACTTTTTTGTTGCTTTATTTTGACATTTAAAGGTTTTGACATTATTTCGACATTTAAAGTTTTCCTAATCTTTTACTTCCCCACTGGTCTTTGCCATTATTTATGCCATTTATTTTAATTTGATAGCCTCCCTTATTTCCTGAGACATTCATGGCAGATTACCCTTTTCCTATAGTCCTTCCTTTTCACCATTATATGCTGTTGCTGAGAACGTTGAAAAATTGTTTTGAAAGCCTTCCACTGTTCATCAACGGTTCCACCATAAAGTCTTCACTTCCAGCCATCTTTATCCAAGATCAAAGGGTTGTACAAGTCATGCACATGAATTGTACACACCTAAGATGGCTCTTAAGTACTTAATCAGTCAGAATGGAGAGGCGGGTTTGATTGATTAAAATGCAAATCACAGAATTTATTTCAAGTCACTGCCTGGAGACACCTTCAGGTACTATCGATGTAAATGAAGTAACAGTTGCGGTCAGATAATGTATTCTAAGCTTGAGGCCTTATTTGGACTCTGTCTGTGTCTTGCCCTGGAGTCAGACTGGTTTTATTTACAAAGTAGGAGTAGCGCGCATGTGTATGTGTGAGAGAGAGGGCGTGTCTGCGTGAAGGGGAGTGAGAGACACCCATTCTGTATGTGAGAGAGAGTGAGGTGGATTGTGCGTGTGTGCGGGGGAGGGAGAGAGAGAGCGGGTCTGTGTTCATCCGTGTGTGTGACAGAGTGGAGTGCATGTGTGGATCGTGAGAGAGGGGCAGTGTGAATGTGTGTGAGGGGCAGATAGGGAGAGTGTGCATCAGTGTATGTAACGGGGAGAGTGAGAATGTGTACTTGTCCAGACTAAGGCACAGGCAAATACGGCATGTCCCTTTCCCCACATACACTCAGTCTGTGGTTTCAGAGCTTCCCCTCTCTGTAGCCTCTGCTCCATTTGTTGTTCATGTTGCAGACCCAGATGCTGTAACTACAGTACCCATGTTCCATTCAGAGTTGCGTCACCAAATCATCAGGTTTTCCGGGATATCTGAGGCAGCTCACAGCACAACCTTCTGCAAACCATCCCCAGCAGCTCCACTAAGTGGAGGTGAGAGAGAGGGGCGAGAGAGAAAGGAAGAGGCATGAGAGAGAGAGAGAAGGGATGGGCAAGAGAGAGAGAGGTGGGTGGTTGAGAGAGAGAGAGGGAGCAGCGAGAGCGAGAGGGAGGGCGGGCGACAGAGAGGGGGGAGTAAGAGAGAGAAGGAGGAGGTAAGAGAGAGGGAGGGGAGCGAGGTAGAGAGGGACGTGCGAGAGAGAAAGGGAGAAGGGTGAGAGAGAGAGGCGGCGGGCATGAGAGACAGGTGGGTGGGTGAGAGAGAGAGGGAGGGGCGAGAGAGAGGGGGGGTGCGGGACGAGAGAGGGTGGGGTGATACAGAGAGAGGCAGGGGGCGAGAGAGAGAGGTGGGCTGGAGAGGGAGAGAGAGGGAGGGTGATAGGGGGGTGAGAGAGAGGGAGAGGGTGTGAGAGAGAGGGATGGGGTGAGAGAGAGGGAGGGGGCGAGAGAGAGAGGGAGGGGGCGGGAGAGAGAGAGGGAGGGGGCGGGAGAGAGAGAGGGAGGGGGCGGGAGAGAGAGAGGGAGGTGACGAGAGAGAGAGGGAGGTGACGAGAGAGAGAGGGAGGGGGACGAGTGAGAGAGGGAGGGGGACGAGAGAGAGAGGGAGGGGGACGAGAGAGTGAAGGGGGCGAGAGAGAGAGTGGGTGAGAGAGAGAGGGAGGGGGCGGGAGAGAGAGAGGGAGGGGGCGGGAGAGAGAGAGGGAGGGGGCGGAAGAGAGAGAGGGAGGTGACGAGTGAGAGAGGGAGGGGGACGAGTGAGAGAGGGAGGGGGACGAGAGAGAGAGGGAGGGGGACGAGTGAGTGAAGGGGGCGAGAGAGAGAGTGGGTGAGAGAGAGAGGGAGGGGTGAAAGAGAGGGATAGGGAGGCGAGAAGAGAGAGAGGGCGGCTTACAGATGCTGTAACGAAGTAGAGTGCCCGATATCCGTTCCCTCACTGTCTACCTCGACATATGGGGAGGATCCTTCAAAAAGCCAGAGAGGACCAGGCCACCTTGTGTGGAGATTCTGAAACATCGACGTCCCACCAACCAAGTAAGTATCAATGTTCAGTAAAGAGCAATTCTCAATTGAAACTCGCTGGCAGTTCCAATCTAATCTCTCTCACTTTTCAGGCTTAGTTAACAGCATTAATGAAAGACTAAAAATAAAAATAATGTTTCTTCTCTTCAGTAAAAATGTTACAAAGAAAAAAAGTAAATGATATAAGTTCATTCCGAAAAATCTAAAACATGACGTTCATTCAAAATTATGGGCAATCCTCGTAAATACTCAACATCATTTCTCTCACTAAATCTTCTTACGAGTGTTTGTATTCTAGCATCTGCTTCTTTAATTTCAACGGACTATCGTGCCCTGCTATGAAATGCTCATAGTAAAGGTCCCTTCCTCTCTGAACCTTTGGTAAACTGTCAATATATTTCCAAATAACTGGATGTTCCACATCATGTTCGCATTGTCATCTCCTGTGGACAGCTTTTGCATTATTGTCTGTTTTGTCGTCATTGTTTAAAGTTCTTTCATATAAATTCCACATTCCAACTGGAAAAAGCGGTGAACGCCGACCATTTCCACTGCGTAATCTTCTACCTCCATAGTTATCCTCGAACCAGTCCAGCAGCGGTTGCAGTTCATCTGGAAGCGTATCAGTCAAATGTTCAATAGCTTCATGAATGTTTTCAATGTGAATAAATGCAAGGCCGATTATCATTTTAGCTCTGAAATAAAACTCTGAGTCAATGTTATACTTACTCAGGTGTCTTTTTAACATTTTTACTAAAGGCAATAAACATTATTTTTATTTTTATTGCTTTGATTAATGCTTTTACCTAAGCCTGAAAAGGAATAAATATGAGCTGCGCTGAAATAGTTCTGTGCCTAAATGCGTCTGCGGCAAAATGGGCTGCACCAAACAGACCCCACCAAACAGAATGAAGTATTCAGTAAATTACCACACAGGGGGACGCCCTATAACCATCCCAGGCTGTTATGCAGAAGAGGGTGAGCCCTAGGTAGCTGTCAGGAAATGCAGAGTATAGATCATTACTCATTTTGTGTTTGGAAAGCTGTAACGAGTGGAATTCTTCAGGGATCTGTATGAGGTCATCAACAAATTACAATCTATTCTAATGAACCGGATGAAGGAGATGGAGCTCAATTTGCTCATGCACCAGGCTAGTCATTCAATAAGATGTCAAATGGAGACAGAGCGTCTGCAATGGGATACAGACAGGGGGAGGGTAGAGCGTCTGCAAGGGAATGCAGACAGTGGAAGGACAGATCACCTGCAATTGGAGACAGACGGGGAGAGGGCAGAGCGTCTGCAATGGGATACAGACAGTGGAGGGAAGACTGTCTGCAATGGGATACAGACAGCGGAGGGCAGAGTGAGGGCAGTGCGTCTACAATGGGATACAGACAAGGAAGGGCAGTGTGTCTGCAATGGGAGACGGACTGGGGGAGATATGCACCTCTGCAATGGGATACAGACAGGGGGAGGGAAGAGCGTGTGCGATGGGAGACAGACAGGGGAAGGGTAGAGCGTCTGCAATGGGATACAGACAGGGGAAGGGAGAGCGTCTGCAATGGGATACAGACAGGGGAGGTCGGACCGTCTGCAATGGGATACAGACAGGGGAAGGGCAGAGTGTCTGCGATGGGAGACAGACAGGGGAAGGGAGAGCGTCTGCAATGGGATACAGACAGGGGAGGTCGGACCGTCTGCAATGGGATACAGACAGGGGAAGGGAAGAGCGTCTGCAATGGGATACAGACAGGGGGAGGGGAGAGCGTCTGCAATGGGATACAGACAGGGGGAGGGGAGAGCGTCTGCAATGGGATACAGACAGGGGGAGGGGAGAGCGTCTGCAATGGGATATAGACAGGGGAGGTCGGACCGTCTGCAATGGGATAGAGACAGGGCAGGGGCAGAGCGTCTGAAATGGGATACAGTCGGGGGAGGGAAGAGCGTCTGCAATGGGATACAGACAGGGGGAGGGAAGAGTGCCTGTAATGGGATACTGATGGGTGAGGTCAGAGCTTCTGCAGTGGGATATAGGCAGGGGTGGCATAACGTCTGCAGTGGGATACAGATGGGGTGGGCAGAGCACCTGCATTGGGATCCAGACAGGGGAAGAGCAGAGCGTCTGCAATGGGATACAGACAGGGGGAGAGAAGAGCGTCTGCAATGGGATCCAGACAGGGGAGGGGAGAGCATCTACAATGCGATACAGACAGCTGAAGGCAGTGCGTCTGTAATGGGATACAGACGGGGAAGGTTAGAGCGTCTGCAATGGGATACAGACAGGGGAGGGCAGAGCATCTGCAATGTGATACTGACAGAGGGAGGGCCGAACGTCTGCAATGGGATACAGACAGGGGAGGGCAGAGCATCAGCAATGGGACACAGACGCGGGGAGGCAGAGCATTAGCAATGTGATACGACAGGGGGAGGGCCGAGCATCTGCAATGGGATACAGACAGGGGAGGGCAGAGCATCAGCAATGGGATACAGACGGGGGGAGGCAGAGCATCTGCAATGGGATACAGACAGTGGGAGGGCAGAGCATCTGCAATGGGATACAGACAGGGGAGGGCAGAGCATCAGCAATGGGATACAGACAGTGGAGGGCAGAGCATCAGGAATGGGATACAGACAGGGGGAGGGCCGAGCATCTGCAATGGGATACGGACAGGGGAAGGCAGAATAAGCAATGGCATAAAGACAGAGGATGGCTGTGATCAAAGCTTCAGCAGAAAACAAAAACAGTACAATATATATGTGATGGAAATTTTCTGTTTTGTGGAAAAGACGAAACAGCAGAAATTTATTTAACTGCAAGGAGAATGCAGAACTCAGTGTTACAGAGAGATTTGTGGGTCGTAGTACATGAATCATATCAAATTAACCTGAAGATGTAGCAAGTGATTTGGAAGGTAAATGTCATGATCCTGTTTCGTGCAAGGGGTGTTGGGTATGATCTTAGTGATGTTTTTTGCATCAGTACAGGGCATTGCTGAGATTACATCTGTTGTATAATGTGTAGTTATAACTGCCTAAACTGAAAAAAAAATTGCTTTCGAAATGTCTCAAAGATGTTTCTCTTTATGCATTCTTGGGATGAAGACATTACGTTGTGAAGAATTAACAGTTAGGCCTGAGAATGAGGGATGGTTTATTGACCATACAAGATCTGGAGAAGAGTGTAGTTGGTGAATACTGGATGGATATTTCTTATGGTGTGGGAGAATAAAACTGGGGAAATAATTTAAGAATAAGTCAGTTTCAAAGGAAAGGTCATTGGACAGTAAAATTGAACTGTGAATTCTCTTCCCACTTATTCTGACGGACAAGCTGAGCTTTTTCAGCAATTACTGTACATGTTTAAGAATATTCATTTTAACACAGACTTTGTGAAGACATGAAACGCTTATTTTTACATTATACAAGCACATAGTAATACATCTTCAAAACAAGTAGGACCATTTATTGTGAATGAATTGATTCTGCAATAACACACTGACCTGGAGTCGAGAATGTTATGGAGTCATATAGTTCGGACAATGTTCAAGAAGAGCTCACAGAGTCCAGTGTGGGACTGGAAACGTTACTGATTTAACTTACAGATGGAAAATATAGCCTATCTGTGGAGAAACATTCTATTGCTCACTTTCTGCTTCCCAATCGCTCATCACAGCAATGTGTGTGAGTGAAAAAAAGCCCAGTCGTCTTTCCCACTAATGGAGGATTCCTGATGAGGATTCATTGGAATCTCCCCATTACCTGAAGCAAAACAATTCAGCCAAATTCAACTGTTTCATGAAGAAATACCATTGTCAGAAGGCTGTGCAAGTAGAATAACAACAGAAGTAATTATTCGACTCGATAGTGAACAGACAGGAGATTCTGTGGCAGCAAATGGGAATCCGGAATGGTGTGTAGCCTCCCACATGCCCAGGGTCCAGGATGTCTCAGAGTGGCTGCAGAACGTTCTCACCGGGAGTAGGGGGAGGGTGGTGGGAGCGGGAAGCAGCCAGATGTCATTGTGCACATTGGTACAAAGGACAGAATGACACAGGTAGAAATAGTGATGACATCCTACAGAGTGATTGTGGAGAGCTACGGAAAAGGATAAAATGCATGGTAATATCCAGTTTACTTCCAGTTCTCCGTGCTACTGAGGGTAAGAACAGGAGGATATGGCAGATGAAGGGGTGGCTAAAGAATTGGTGCAGTGGGCAGAGATTTTTGGATTACTGGGATCTTTTGTGGGGCAAGGTGGCGTGTTCAGGAAGGACAAGTTGTACCTGAGCTGGAAGGGGACCAGTATCCTGGCAGGCAGGTTTGCAACTGCTGCAAGGGAGGGTTTCAACGAGATTGGCTGGGGTTGGGGAGTGGTGAGATCCTCAACAGCAGGAAGGCAAGTGCGAGGCTGGAAGGAGATACAGTAATCAGAAACAGTAAAATGAAGAGACAGGTCAGGCTAGACAACGACAGGGAGCAAGGAATGTCTGTTGGATTAAATCGCAACTGTTTCAATGCAAGATGGCTGACAGGTAAGGCTGATGAACTGTGGACATGGATCGCTGCGTGAGACTGGGACATTATAGCCATTACTGAAACATGGATAAGGGAGGGACAGCACTGACAGCTTAAAGTACCAGGGTACAGGTGCTTTATATGGGACAGAGATGGTGGAAAGAGTGGACAGAGAGTTTCATTTTTGATTCAGGCGAGTAACACAGCAGTAATCAGAGATAAAATAACTGATGAATCATCCTGTGAGGATTTGTCTGGGGAGCTAATAAATAAGAAGGGAATGGTGATAGGATTTAGATTGTACTATAGGCCCCCAAATAATAAACGAGGAATTAGTGGAACAAAAATATGTAGACAGACTGGGGAGACGCACAGGGCCAATAGGATTGCATTAGTAGGAGATTTTAATTTTCCTAACATAGACTGGGAATGACATAGAATTAAGGACTAAAATGGGGTGAATTTATTAAGTGTGTTCAGAATAGTTTCCTCAAGCAGTAAGTAGAGAGTGCAAATCGGGAAGGGACGAAGCGTGACCTACTCTAAGATCTAGGGCAGGACAGGTGTCTGAGGTGATAGTGGGGGAGCCCTCTGGGACCCGCGAAAATAGTTCTATAAATTTTTAAATAGTTATGCAGAAGGATAAAATTGGTCCACATGTTCAAGTTCAAACTTGGGGCAAGGCGAATTTTGATGGAATGAGACAGGAGCTTGTAGGGGTTGGTTGGAGGGGTTTCTTTGCAGGCGAAGGGACCTCCTGCAAGTGGGAGGACTTTAAAAGTGAAATGTCGACAGTTCAAGGTCTATGTGTTACTGTGAGGGTAAAAGGCAAGGTTGGTAGGAAGAGGGAACCTCGGATGTCAGGAGATATTGAGGCTTAGACCAGCAAAAAGGAGGCGTGGCTCAGGTCCAGGCAGCTGGGATCGAGGGAATACCTGGAGGTGTACACGGGGTACAGTAGTTTACTGAAAAAGGAAATCAGGAGGGTGAAAAGGGGGCACAAAATAGCTTTGGCTGATAAGATTAGTGTGAATCCAAAGAGGTTCATTAAGTATATTAAAGTCAAAAGAATAGCTAAATGAGAATATGACCCCTCAAAGTCCAAAATGGACGTGCATGTCCTGAAGATTTGCGAGATTCTCAATGAATATTTCTCCTCTGTCTTTACCGTGGAGTAATACATGAACCTTGGGAGGCTGACAAAAGTCGTAGTGTTATCTTGGGGTGAGTCAATATCACAGGAGAAGGTGTGTTGGATGCGTTAGACTGTATGAAGGTGGATAAATCTCCTGGTTGTAAACAGATGCATCCAAGAACACTGCAAGAGGCTACAGAAGAAACTACGGGGACCCTGGTTGATATTTTTGCATCATCGTTAGCAACAGGTTAGGTTCCAGAATATTGGAGATTAGCAAATGTTGTGCCATTATTTAGAAAGGGAAGCAAAGAAAAATCTGGGATCGATAGACCAGGAAGTCTAATATCTGTGGTACGAAGGTTGCTTGAGAAGACTCTGAGGTGTGCGATATGCATGCATTTGGAAATATAAGGTTTGTTTAGAAATAGTTTTTTTGACAGATTCCCTACAGTATGGAAACAGACCGTCTGGCACAACAAGACCACACTAACCCTCCAAACAGTCACCCACCCAGTTCCATTTCTCTACCCTATATTTACCCCTGACGAATGCACATAACACGATAGGTAACTTAGCATGGCCAATTCACCTGACCTATAGATCTTTGGATTGTGTAAGGAAAATGGAGCACCCAGAGGAAACACACACAAACACAGTGAGAATGTGCAAACTCCATACAGAGCGTCACCCGAAGCTGGAACCAAACCCGGATCCATGACATTATGAGGCAGCAGTACTAGCCACTGAACTACCATGTCACCCTTGCTTTTTTTCAACACAGTTCAATGACACAGGTACAAAATCTATTCTGCCCTTCACCCATGATGCACGTTCGAATATCACATACCATGGTTAATTTATTCTCCACTGAAAGTGTCATCTTATTATTAGTTTGATATTAGTTTTATATCTTATTAGTTTGATATTATTAATTTTAATAATTATTATTAATAGTTGTTTTTATACTGGAAAGATCACATGGCTTTGTGAGTGGGAGATCATGCCTCTCAAATTTGTTTGAGTTCATTGATGAAGTGACCAGGAATGTTGATGAGGGTAGGGCGGTAGAGTGTGTGGTTTTCAGTAAGGCCTTTGACAAGGTTGCCATTGATAGGCTGGTCTGGAAGGTTAGAATCGCATGGAATCCAGAGGGACCTGGCAAATTAGATATACAATTGGCTTCATGGTAGTAAGCAGAGGGTAATAGTGGAAGGGTTCTCTCGGACTGGAGGCCTGTGACACATGAAGTGCCTCAGGGGTCGCTGCTGGGCCCGTTGCTATTTGTTATCTGTATCAATGATATTCTTGCGAATGTGCAAGGCATGGCTAGGAAACTTGAAGATGACACTAAGATAGGTGGTATCGTGGACAATGAGGAAGTATATCAGAAATTGCAGCAGGACGTTGATCAAACTGGAGAAGTGGGCCGAGGAATATTTTGGCAACGTTAGATCAAGGTAGGAGTTTCATGTTGATTGGTAGGACCTTAAGGAGTGTAGTTGAGCAGAGGGACCATGGAGTTTAGGTCCACCGTTCTCTGAAAGTGGGGTCATAGTTAGATATGGTAGTGAAGTAGGCTTTTGCCACACTAGCAAGCATCGGTCAGGACATGGAGGAGAGCAGTTGGGAAGTTATGTTATAGTCATACAGGATGTTGGTGAGGCTGCACTTGTAGTGTTGTGTTCAGTTTTAGTCACATTGAGATCGGAAGGATGTTTTTAATTTGGAATGTGTGCAGACGGAATTTATAAAAATGTTGCCAGGACTCAACAGTATGAATTAATGGGAGAGGTTGGACAAGCGAGGACTTTTTTTCCTTAGAGCACAGGAGAGGGGCCTATAGAAGTTTACATGGATAGGGTGAATGGACCCAACAAATTTTTCCTAGAGTTGGGGAATCAAGGAGGGGAGAGCATCAGTTTAAGGTCAGAGGGGAAAGAATAAAAGGGAAACTGATGGAAACTGTTTTACACAGAGAGTGGCACACAAAGGGAATGAGCTGTCAACAGAAGTGGTTGATGCATTTATATTAAGGATACGTAAATGGCATTTGGGCAAGTACATGGACAGGAAAGGACGAGAATGCTATTGGCCAAGTGCTGGGAAATGAGGTTAGTGTGGTTGGATATTTGGGTCAGCATGGACGAGTTTGAGCCAAAGGGCCTCTCTGCCTCTCTCCATGATCTAGGACTTGATGACTCTACACATAGAACAGTATTTGGGTCAAACTCTCATTTTTCCTTAGGTCATAAGTTCGAATCATATTTGGACAATGTTCTTTCAAGTTAACTTTGCAGATATTTTGCTTTTCAGTTTGTTTTCGACAATACGTGTGTGTGTGTGTGTGTGTGTGTGTGTGTGTGTATGTGTGTGTGTGTGTGTGTGTCTGTCTGTCTGTCTGTGTGTGCGTGTGTGTCTGTGTGTGTGTCTTTGTGTGTGTGTGTGTGTGTGTGTTTCTCAGTATTTTTCAAAGGGAAATATCACTGTACATATTTGCAATATCCTCTAGTCATTCCACTTTCCATCATAGTTTGTTTTGGTCATAGACATGTTGTTTTAGTAGATTAAAGAAATCTGCCTGACTTGTTCCGAACACTGACACTGACACACTCTGAGAACTATATCTTTGGCCATATCACCAACATAGTTGTAATTATTTTTGTGGGCAGTGGAGGAGTGGGGCCAGAAAAGGGAGAAGTGAGCCAAAACAACACAGGGAATTATCGACTCAATCAGCCAAGGTCAGAGACGAGGAGTTCCTTGGAGGGGATTCTGAGGGATGGAATTTGCATTTATTTAGAAAGACAAGGAATGATTAGGGATAGTCAATATGGATTTGTGAAATCATGTCTAATTAATGTGATTGAGTATTATAAAGAGATGACAAAGAAGATTGAAGAATACACTGTGGTGTACAATTTTTACATAAATTTCAGCAAGGCATATAATAAGGTTCCCCATCGTAGACAGATTACTAAAATTAGATTATATGTAATCTAGTAAAAGCTAACCAATTGGATACAAAATTGGATTGAAGGTAATGGATTGTTTTCCAAACTGAAGTCCTGTGGACAGCGGTGTGCTGAAAGAATCAGTGCTGAGCTCACTGCTTTTCATCACGGATATAAACAACTTTGATGTGATTATCGGAGGCATGGTTAGTAAGTTTACAGATAATATCACCGAATTGGTTCAGTGGACAGTGAAGAAGATTATCTCAGATTATAACGGGATCCTTGACCAACAATGAGCCAAGGACTGGCAGATGGAGTTTAATTTAGATATTGGTGAGGTTTGACATTTCGGTAAGTTAAAGCGGGGTAGTGCCCTGGGAAATGTTGCTTAACAAAGAGAACTATGGGTGAAGATTCATAGTTCCTTGAAAGTGGAGTTTAGGTCGGTAGAGTAGTGAGGAACGTGGTTGACATGCTTGTCTTAATCGGTCAGAACATTGAGAATTGGAGTCGGGGTAGCGTGAGGGGCTTGGACAGGACGGAGGTGAGGCCACTTTAATAAAACTGCGTACATATCAGTTGACTCTTTTAAAGGATGGATGTTGTTAAGCTTGAAAGGGTGCAGAAAAGATTTACAAAGATTATCTGGAACCTGAGGGTTTGAGCTTCAGGGAGATGATGAACAGGATGAGGCTTTTTCCCCTGGACTGTCAGAGACTGAATGGTGACATGACAGACGTTTAATAAAGTCCTGAGGGGCATGGATAGTCTGATTGGACAAGATCTTTTTTCCCAGAGTAGGGGCTTCCAGAACTAGACAGCATAGTGTGAAGGTGACAGGGCAAAGACTGAGAAGGGACCTGAGGGGAAACCTTTTCATACAGAGGCTGGTGGGTGTACTGCCAGAGAAAGTAGTGAAAGCGGGTACAATTACACGTTTAAAATGTAACTGGATAGTTACATAAATGGGAATGGATCATGTGATGTGGGCCAAATGCTGCCAAGTGGGACGAGATCTGATTAAGATGCCTGATCGGCATGGACAAATTGGACAAAAGGATCTTTTTCCACGCTGTATGATTCTCTTATTCTCACAGCGGGATGAGGAAGAATTCTAAAAGGGTCATTCGAATGGGAATTCTCTTCCCCGGAAGTTTGTGGTGCCTCTCTGATTACAAGTATTCACAGCTGAGTTAGCAAAAGATTTGACAGAAAAGTGAGTCACAGATAATGGGACACAGACAGGACGATGAGGCTGAGACCACAATCTGATCAGCCACAATCTTAATGCCTGGTGGAGAAGGCTCAAATTCTCTAATGACCCACTCCTGCTCCTCAGTCCCATGTTTCTGTGTTCCATTCAACCCCTCTAACCTGCTAGACAGGAGCAGTTAGAGTCCACTTATTGTTATAGCATGGTGCACAGAAATAGAGGAGTCAGTTCGGTCCCTGGAGACTGTCCCACTCGGTTTGGGAGATTTGGAAAATGTAATTGGAAGACCCAGGCTGGATATGGAAGAGGTTGCTCATTTCTCTTTACAAAACTTCCCCTCTCTGTATCTTGTGCTTCATTTGTTGATCATGTTGGAGACCCAGATTCACTGTGAATACAGCCCCCAAATCTCACCCTGTGATGGTTCACAAAGTCCACGGGTCTCCCTGATTGCAACATTCCATACAAGACCTTCCAGGAAAATAACACATACGAACTTTCCAATAACAGAAGGGGAGAGCATCAGGAACAGGGGCAAGGCATTCACATCCCAAGCCTGCCTTGCCCTTCACTAAGATCAAGGCTGACCTGCTCCAAGTCTCAAATCTTCTTAATGTCCATGTATTATTGAGCACTTCCATAGAACACAGAACAAAGAACAGTACTGATTTGGAGATGTCGGTGTGCGACTGGGGTGTACAAAGTTAGAAATCACATAGCACCAGGTTATAGTCCAACGGGTTTAATTGGAAGCACACTAGCTTTTGGAGCATCGCTCCTTCATCAGGTGATAGTGGAGGGCTCGATCATAACACAGAATTGAGAGCAAAAATTTACAGTATGATGTAACTGAAATTATACATGGAAAAATTGATTCTCTGTTAAGCCTTTCATCTGTTAGAATACCATGATAGTTTCACTTCTTTCATGTGTAAATCCCAAAACCTTTTTTTAAAAAAAAGTTGCATTCTCAGGTGAGCTGTGAACAATGGTGATAGCAAAACAAAATGTTGAAAGTGTTGGCCCCCTGTGTTCTCTGACTATGCCATGATGTTTAGATTGATTCTAAGCTAAAAATTGAGATAACGGAGTTTTACATGAATTCATGCAGATTTTCAGCTCCTGGGGAAAAACCTTGTCTATTGACCCGATCGATGATCATCATGATTTTAAACACCTCTATCTATTAACTTCTCAGCTTCCCATATTCAAGTGAAAACAACCCCAGCTTATTCAACATTTCCCTAACGCGCAAACCCTCCAATCCTGGCAACATCCTTGTTCATTTTTTCTGAACCCTTTCATGTTTCACGACATCCTTCCTGTGGCATTGAGAACAGAATTGCACACAGTATTCAAATAGTAGTCGGGCCAAACACTGTTTAGTTCCCTGAGCGCCCCAGTCTTTATCCAAAGTAAGTTCCAAAATGAAATATTTGTTTTGGATCTTGTAGTTTCACACATCGTTGCCTTCATTGATCATTAAGGAGACCGGATTTGTCCCGAGCTCTTCTTTTGCCCTTAATACCCTTGTAGAGTCTCTTTTGATTCTCTTTAACTTTCTCTGCCAAAGCTATCTCGTGTCCCCTTTTTACATTCCTGATTTCCATCCTAAGTGTATTCCAACAGACCGGATGCTCCTGAAGGGATTCCCTTGAGTCAGCCAGTTATATCTGACATGTGACCCCTTTTTTCTTGACCACAGCCTCGAAACTCAGCCAGTGTTTCCTAATTCAGTCAGCATTGAGCTGCACAATAACAGGAACACGCTGGCGCTGAACGCTCCTTTTATCTCGGTTTTAAGATATTCCTACTTGCCAGACTTCCCTTTACCTGTAAATATCCTCCCCAGATCTACTTTAAAAAGTCCTGTCTAATACTATCTTGCTCCATTGAATAACTTGAACTTGTGGACCAGGCCTGTCCCTTTCCATCGCTATTTTCAAACTAATACAATTGTGGTAACTTTCCAAAGTGCTCCCCCACTAACACCTCAGTCCCGTTCCCGACCTTGTTCACTCCAGCTGTAACCGTCTGTCAGAGAATGTCACATTCATTCAGAAAGGGTCACAGTCTGTCTCAGAGAGGGTCAGACATTGTCACAATGTGCCTCGGAGAGTCAGAGATCGTCAGAGAATGTCACAGTGTGTCATAATGTGTCTCAGAGAGTGTCACAGTGTGTCTCATAGAGTGTTATAGTGTGTCTCAGAGAGTGTCACAGTGTGTTTCAGAGAGTGTCACACAGTGTCACAGTCCGTCAGAAATGGTTACATGTATTTCAGAGTTTGTCAGAGAGAATCAGAGAGTGTCACAGTGAGTCGTACTTTGTCTCAGAGAGTGTCAGAGAGGGTCAGCATTTGTCTCAGAGAGGGTCACAGTCTGTGAGAGAGTGTCATGGTGTGTTTCAGAGAAAGACAGAATAACTCAGAAAGAGTCACAATGTGTCTCAGAGAGGGTCAGAGAGAGTCAGAGAGTATCACAGTGTGCCTAAGAGCATGTCAGAGAGTTTCATGCTGTGCCTCAGAGAGAGAGAGAGAGAGAGAGAGAGAGAGGCACAGTCGGTCTCAGAGAGGGTCAGAGAGTGTCACTGTGTGTCTCAGAGAGTGTCACAGTGTCTCAGAGAGTCAGAGAGAGTCGGAAAGTGTAACAGTGTGTCTCAGAAAGTGTCATAGAGTGACACAGTGTGTCACAGTCTGTCAGAGCGAGTCACAGTGTGCCTCAGAGTGGGTCAGAGTGTGTAACAGTCTGTTAGAGAGTGTCACAGTGTGTTTCAGAGAGTCAGATAGGATCAGAGAGTGTCACGGTGTGTTTCAGAGAGAGTCAGAGTGAGTCAGAGAGTGTCACAGTGTCTTTCAGAGAGAATCAGAAAGTGTCACAATGTGTTTCAGAGAGTGTCAGCTAGGATCAGAGAGTGTCACAGTGCGTCTCACAGTGTCAGAGAGAGTCAGAGAGTGTCACAGTGTGTCTCAGAGAGGGTCAGAGAGAATCAGAGAGTATCACAGTGTGCCTAAGAGCGTGTCAGAGAAAGTCAGCGAGTGTCACAGTGTGTCGTGCTGTGCCTCAGAGAGTGTCAGAGAGAGAGTGAGAGAGAGAGACACACAGTCGGTCTCAGAGAGGGTCAGAGAGTGTCACTGTGTGTCCCAGAGAGTCAGAGAGAGTCAGAAAGTGTAACAGTGTGTCTCAGAAAGTGTCAGAGAGTGACACAGTGTGTCAGAGTCTGTCAGAGCGAGTCACAGTGTGTCTCAGAGAGAGTCAGATCGAGTCACAGGGTGTCTCAGAGTGCGTCAGAGAGTGTCACACTGTGTTTCAGAGAGTTCCAGATAGGACCAGAGAGTGTCACAATGTATCTCAAAGTGTCAGAGAGAGTCAGCGAGCGTCACAGTGTGTCTAAGAGAGTCTCAGTGAGAGTCATAGAGTCACAGTCTGTCAGAGAGTGTCACAGTGAGTCTCAGTGAGTCTCAGTGAGTGTCACAGTGTGTCTCAGAGAGTCAGAGAGAGTCACAGTCTGTTTTTGAGAGTGTCACTGTGTGCCACAGAGAGTATCAGAGAGTGTCACAGTGTGTTCAAGAGTGTCAGAGAGAGTCACAGTGTGTCTAAGAGAGAGTCTCAGCGTGTTTCAGAGAGTCAGAGAGAGTCGGAACGTGTCACAGTCTGTCTCTGAGAGTGTCACAGTGTGTCACAATCTGTCAGAGAAGGTGTCAGTATATTTCCGAGTGAGTCAGAGAGAGTCAGAGAGTGTCACAGTTTGTCAAAATCTGTCAGAGAGGGTCACAGATGTCGTGCTGTGCCTCAGAGAGTGTCAGGGAGAGTCAGAGAGTGTCACAGTCAGTGTCAGAGAGGGTCAGAGTGTGTCACAGTGTTTCACAGTCTGTCAGAGTGTGTCACATTGTGCTGCAGAGTGTGTCAGAGAGTTTCACAGTCTGTTAGAGAGTGTCACAGTGGGTTTCAGAGAGTGTCTCGGTGTGTCTCAGAGAGGGTCAGATAAGATCAGAGAGTGTCACAGTGAGTTTTTTTAATGTTATCAGCCTTTCGGTGACAATAAGAAGTATAAATGGATGGAAGGTTGCCTTCCGTGATGGTCTGTGCTGTGCACACAACCGTCTGTAGTTTCTTATGGTCCTGGGTAGAGCAATTACCATGTCACATGAATAGAATGCTTTCGGTTGCCAGTATACAGAATAACAATAAGAGAGACAGCTCATTCTAAGCTGGAAGAGACAATGGGTTGAGTTTCCGCAACCTTTGCTTTAATAATTCTGTGATGTGTATTTAAAGCCTATGGAGGGGGGGTGAGACAAGCTTGTTCAATAAAGGACACAGACTGTTCCATCAACAAAAATCGATTCGTATTGTGTCATGAAGTTCAGTTGCAATGAAAAGTTTTTTAAAACAAAGTGGTTTTCTGAGATTTCCAGGATATTCAGAAACGTTTTTTTTTCTCTTTGAATCTTATAAAAGAAACAGATTTTGGCCTTAATACACGTGTCACAGACACACCATCTGTAATTGGACCACAGTGTCCACATACAACCAAGGTCAGCATATGGACCAGTCAAGAAACATGAGACAGAATGATATGCAAACATGAGATACAAACTGAAAATGGTGGAGAAACGAAATAAAAACATGAAGAAGTATCTGCAGATAGAAACAGAGTTAACATATTGATTATGATGTGACATTTCTGAAAAGTCAAAGGTTAATGCTATGCAACTCTGCTCAAATTCTGCCAGATTTGTTGAGTTTTGCTCCAGCTCTTTCAATTTCTTTTTCTTTCTGAACTGTGACAAATTGTCTGATCTGAACGATAACAGCAAAGCCCCTGTCTCACTTGGATCTTGAGTAATTCGTTATTGATATTAAATGAGAAATTACAAAGTTCCTATGTTTGACAAGGCTCTAAATATTGATGACGTATTAGATTGTGAAAACGTGCCATGAAAATGTTGAAACAAAAACTGAAGTTGGTTTTAAAGCTCAGTAGGTCTGGCAGAATCTGTGAAGAGAAATCACAGTTAACGTTTCGGGTTCAGTGACCCTTCATCAGAAATGATGGTAGCGAGGAAAATGTTGGTTGATATGAAGAAGGGGATGGACAGCTGTTAATGGAGATTGTTAGTGGCTAAACATAGAGGGTGTGTAATGGAAGGCGATGTGAGAACTAGGCCTGGTGTATTATTGGTCGGGGGCGAGGACATTGTGGAGTTCAGGGCCGAAAATTATTGAACTTGATTTTGAGTCTGAAGGGCTGTAGGATCCTCACACGGTAAATGAGGTGTTGTCGTGTCAGTTTGCATAGACTTTTCCTGGAACACTGCAGCAAGCCTGACATAGAGATATTGGTCAGGGAACAGGATGCGGTATTAAACTGGCAGGGAACTGGAAGCTCAGGACCATTTGTATAGATACACTTTGGATGTTCAGAGAAGCGGTCACCCAGGCTACCGTTAGTTTCCCCAATGTAGAGAAGACCACATTGTGAGAAGTGAATCGAGTAGACTAATTGTGGAAAATGTTGGTAAGGTGCTGCTTCATCGGTACGGTGTGGTTGGGCCCTTGGATAGTGAGAAAGGAGGACAGAAGTGCGAACATGTTACACTTTCGGCAGGGGCAAGTGAAGTGGACCTGTGGTGGGGGTGAGGGCGGGGTAATGGGAGTGAATAAAGAGTGAACCAGGGTGTCCTGGTCCCTCCAGAAGGTGGACAATTTTGAGGAGGAAAATATGTGTCTGGTGATGGCATCTTGCTGGAGGTGGGGGAAATGGCGGCTGATAATCCACTTCATGTGAATGCAGGTGGGATGGTCGGCCAGGACAAGAGGAATTCTCTCGCTGTTGCAGGAAGGTAGAGAGACGGTGAAAATAGAAATGCAAGAGGTGGGTCAGACCTGGTTGAGGGCCCTCTCGAAAACAGTGCTGCGATATTCTCAGTTGAGGAAGAAGATGGACATTTTGGAAATTGACATCATTAGAAGCAATGCGGTGGAGACAGAAAAATTGGTGGAATGGAATGGAGTATTAGCAAGAAACAGGTTGTGAGGGTGTATACTCCAGGTAGCAGTGGCAGTCGGTTGGTTAATACTGGATATTAGTGGCCTGTCGATCCCCAGAAATGGAAACAGAGATACCGAGGAAAGGAAGTGATGAGTCAGAGAAAGACGAGGTGAAAGTGAGGGAGGAGGGGTGACTTGATAGAGGTGTACAAGATGATTAGGGGGTTAGATAGGGTTGACAGTGAGAACCTTTTTCCACGTATGGAGTCAGCTATTACAAGGGTGCATAGCTTTAAATTAAGGGGTGGTAGATATAGGACTGATGTTAGGGGTAGGTTCTTCACTCAGCGAGTCGTAAGCTCATGGAATGCCCTGCCAGTAGCAGTAGTGGACTCTCCCTCTTTATGGGTATTTAAGCGGGCATTGGATAGGTATATGGAGGATAGTGGGTTAGTGTAGGTAAGTTCCGACAGCAACATGGTGCCAGAGAGATAAATGGGAGGGGCTGGTGCTGGGAGGAAGGTCGCTTGGAAGGTGACAGCTAGATGAAGGTGGGTGGTGATAGTGATAGTTCAGAGTGGAAGGTGGAGTGGCTAGATGGGAAGGAAGATGGACAGCTAGGACAGTTCAAGAGGGCGGTTCTGAGTTGGAGGGTTTGATCTGGGATAAGGTGGAGGGGAGATGAGGAAACTGGTAAGATTGTCCTTGATACCGTGTGTTGGAAGGGTCCCAAGGCAGAAGATGATGCGTTCTTCCTTCAGACGTCAGGTGGCTAGAATTTGACAGTGGATGAGGCCACAAACCTGCAAAGCCTTGGCGGAATCGGAGGGGGAGTTGAAGTATTTAGCCACGGGTCAGGGGGGTTGTTGGGTGTGTGTGTCTGAGAGTGTTCCCTGAACTGTTCTGCAAGTTGACGTCTTGTCTCGCCAATGTAGTGGAGACCAGGAGCAATGGACACACTAGAAGAGGTATTTGGATGCACAGGATGCAATCTGGCTGATGTGGAAGGATCCTTTGGGGCCTTGGGTGGAGGTGAGGAGGGAGGTGTTGGCACAGGTTTCATACCTGTTGTAGTGGCAAGGGAAAGTGCTGGGAGTGGAAGGTGGCTTGTTGGGGTTGCGTGGACCTGATGAGGGAGCTGTGAGGGAATGGTCTCAGCAGTATGATGATAGGGGTAGGGAGGGAAGTATATCTCTGGTGGTGGGGTCTGACTGTTGGTGGCAGAAATGGCGGAGGATGATGCGTTGTATACTGAGGTTGGTGGGATGGAAGGCATGCACCAGAGAGGTTCTAACTTGTTGTCGTTGGAAGGGTGAAGCTCAAGGCCGGAGTTTTGGGCAGTTGAGGAGATGCGCCAGAGCACCCTCCTGCAGCCAAACCACCTCTTCAATGCTACCTGTCCCTATATCTATCTTTGCACAGTTTGAAAGCTTAACCCAAATGCCCTCAGTTCTGTCATATAGATAATGAATGCACAAAGTGAAAAGTTGTGGTCCCAAAACTGAGTCTTGTGGAACACCACTTGTCACTGGCTGCCATCCTGAGAAGGACACTTTAATCCACACTCTCTGCTTTCTGTCAGACAGCCAAACTTCAACTTCCACCTTGCCTCTAACACCATGGACGCATATCTTTCTCAATAGCCTCATGCATGACACCTTGTCAAAGGATTCTTGAGGTGCAGATGGATAACATCTATTGGTTCTCCTTCATCAAATCTGCACATTACTCCCTCAATGTATTCTAGCAGGTTTGTCAGGCATGACCTCCCCTTGATGAAACCATGCTGACTCTGTCCTATTTTACCAAAGACCTCCAAGTATTCAGAAATCCCATTCTTCACGATTAATTCCATGATGTTACCCACAACCAAGTCTGCAAATCAGTCTGCAGTTTTCCATCTTCTGCCTAACTCCCTTATAAAACCGGGTGTCATGTTAGCAATTATACAGCCACTTGGCCCTTTCCTGATTTTAGTCATTCCTGAAAGATTACCACTTTCGCTTGTACTAACTCTTCAGCGATCTCCCTTACAAGGCTGGGGTGTAGTCCATCTGGTCCAGGTGAGTTATCCACATTCAGGCCATTCCGTTTTCTAACATGTTCTTCTTGGTGATGGCCACTGTATTTAGGACTGCCCTCTCACTCTCTTCAATTCTTGGGTAATTACTCGTGTATTCCACCGTGAAGACTGATGCAAAATTCCTCAGCCATGCCTTTGCTTCCCATTACTGTCTCTCCAGCATCATTTCCCAGTGGTCCATATTCACATTTATGACTCTTTTGCATTTTATATATCTAAAGAATCTCTTACAGTTTCCTTTATATTACTGGTTAGCTTAGCCCCATACTTAATGTTCTCCCTCCTTATTTATTTTTTCTTGCCTTCTGTTGGCCTCAATTCTCCAGTTCCCCACTGCCCTTCACTCTGCTTGCTCTTTTGCTTATATGCAATCCCTGACTTCCCTTGTCAGCCCTGGTTGCCTCATCCTCCCTGTACCATACCTCTATTACTCAGCACGCATCTCTGCAGTGTCTTTTAAATTATCATGGAATCTCCAGCCATTGCTGTTACCCTGTCTTTCCGGCTAGACGCCTGTCCAGGTCAATTCTACCCAGCTTCTCCCTTATGCCTCTCCAGTTGCCTTTATTCAGCTGATATACTGTTATCTCTGATTCTATCTTCTCTCTCAAATTTCAGAATAAATTCAACCATGTTCTGATCAATGCTTCTGAAGTTTTCCTTCACCTTAAGCTCCCTTGTCTAGCCTGCGTCATTAAATCCAGTGTCATCTGTTCCCGAGTGGGCTCCACCACATGATGCTCCAAAAAGCCATCCCGTAGATATTCCTCAAATTCCTTTTCTTGCGATTCACTACCAACTTGGTTTCCCATTCCACTTGCATATTGAAATCCCCCATGATCCCTGTAACGATGTCTTTCCTACAGATCTTTTCTATCTCCTGGTGTATCTTGTGCCCCAGCTCCTGACTACTCTTTGGAGGCCTGAGCAAGTCTCCAACTGTGGTTGTCTTACCTTTGTGGTTCCTCAATTATACCATGCAGATTCCACACTATCTGACCTTACTTTCTTTCTTATTGTTGATTAAATTTCATTTCTTATTAATAATGTAAATCCACTGTCTCGATCTTTTCGATACGATATATGTCCTTGAATATCCTGATCCCCTTGCAGCCACTTCTCTGTAATGCCCATTGCGTCACACCTACCAATTTCAATCTATGCCACAAGCTCGTATGCCCTATTCCTTATACTGCTCGCATTCAGATATAACCCTTCAATCTTGTGTTAACGTTCCCTCTTCTATTGCCATTTGTTTGTCCAGTGTGATTGAAGTTTGATTGCTTACACTTCCCAAACACTCTGTTCTATTTGCGTCTATGCTGAAGATTTTAATAACCTCTCTTGAGCTCTGTGCTCTTACCTCCTCTTTTCTTATTAAACCCTTTCAGGAAACCCCTACCCCGCGCGCTCACACACACACACTCCTAATCAGTTTAAAGCTCTGTCGACATCCTTGGTTAGGATTCACTTGGACTCTGGTCCCAGCACGGTTCATACGAAGACTGTCCCATCAGAACAGGTTATTTCTTCCTCAGTAATAAAATGTGTTTAAAGTTTGTGAGAAGATTTGTAGCTCAGGTGCTCATTGTTGTATTTCTGTTCGCCGAGCTGGGAATTTGTGTTGCAGACGTTTCATCGCCTCTCCAGGTGACATTCTCAGTGCTTTGGAGCCTCCTGTGAAGCGCTTCTGTGATGTTTCCTTCGGCATTTATAGTGGTTTGAATCTGTCGCTTCCGGTTGTCAGTTCCAGCTGTCCATTGCAGTGGTCGGTATATTGGGTGCAGGTCGATGTGCTTATTGATTGAATCTGTGGATGAGTGCCATGCCTCTTGGAATTCCCTGGCTGCTCTCTGTTTGGTTTGTCCTATAATAGTAGTGTTGTCCCAGTCGAATTCATGTTGCTTGTCATCTGTGTGTGTGGCTACTCAGGATAGCTGGTCGTGTCGTTTCATGGCTAGTTGGTGTTCATGGATGCGGATCGTTAGCTGTCTTCCTCTTTGTCCTACGTAGTGTTTTGTGCAGTCTTTGCATGGGGTTTTGTACACTACATTGGTTTTGCTCATGCTGGCTATCGGGTCCTTCGTCCTGGTGAGTTGTTGTCTGAGAGTGGCTGTTGGTTTGTGTGCTGTTATGAGTCTGAGTGTTCGCAGTAGTCTGGCTGTCAGTTCGGAAATGCTCTTGATGTATGGTAGTGTGGCTAGTCCTTTGGGTCGTGACATGTCGTCGTTCCATTGTCTTTCCCTTAGACATCTGTTGATGAAATTGCGGGGGCATCCGTTTTTGGCGAATACCTTGTATAAGTGTTCCTCTTCCTCTTTTTGCAGTTCTGGTGTACTGCAGTGTGTTCTGGCCCTTTTGAATAGTGTCTTGATGCAACTTATTTTGTGTGTGTTGGGGTGGTTGCTTTCGTAGTTCAGGACTTGGTCTGTGTGTGTGTGTCTTTCCTGTAAACCTTTGTGGTGAATTCTCCGTTCGGTGTTCTCTGTACCGTCACGTTGAGGAATGGGAGTTGGTTGCCCTTTTCTTCCTCTCTAGTGAATCGGATTCCTGAGAGTGTGGCGTTAATGATCCAGTGCAATTTCAACAACAGATGCCTAGGGAAAGACAACAGAACGAGGACATTCCGCAACCCAAAGGACTAGCCACACTACCATACATAAAAAAACATTTCTGAACTGACAGCCAGACTACTGCGACCACTAGGACTCATAACAGCACACAAACCAACAGCCACTCTCAGACAACTCACCAGGACGAAGGACCCGATACCCAGCATGAGCAAAACCAATGTAGTGTACAAAACCCCATGGAAAGACTGCACAAAACACTACATAGGACAAACAGGAAGACAGCTAACGATCCGCATCCATGAACACCAACTCGCCACGAAACGACACGACCAGCTATCCTTAGTGGCCACACACGCAGATAACAAGCAACATGATTTCGACTGGGACAACACTACTATTATAGGACAAGCCAAACAGAGAACAGCCAGGGAATTCCTAGAGGAATGGCACTCATCCACAGATTCAAACAATAAGCACATCGACCTGGACCCAATATACCGACCACTGCAATGGACAGCTGGAACTGACAACCGGAAGCGGCAGATTCAAACCACTATAAATGCCAGAGGAAAGATCACAGACGCGCTTCACAGGATGCTCCCAAGCACTGAGGATATCACTGAGACAGGGGACAAAACGTCTGCAACATAAATTCCCAGCTTGGCGAACAGAACCACAACAATAAAATGTGTTTATTCAACACAAAATACTGGGACAAAAAACAAGCGTTTCAGCACATACCAAAACATGAAAAATACAAAGAGACAAGTCTGTTAAAATTCACTTACGATGTGGAGCTATATGAATTGAAATGTGAATTACAAAACCACGGACGAGGTATTCAAGCTTTATTGGTCATTATTTGACCCACAGCTGAGGTACTGATTTCCCCCCAGTCAGTGATCCACCTCACTGAGACTCTCTCGCCCTGTCTCACACATTGTCTAGTTGGCCCAAAATTTTTAAATTAATTCACCTTCTCCCTGGAACCAATCTATTGTTATTTTGGAACTTGTTCAGCGTCAGCAACCCGGCTCTGTGAAATTATTGGCGATAAATGATCTGGGATGACAGCATAGTGCTCACAGGGTACGGCACCAGACAAAGGGCTTGCAGTCTGTGGGAATTTCTAAATAAAATTTCTGTATGTTTGTCCTCATGCTGTCTTCTGATCTAACTTCATACTCGTCTGACACCACTTGCTCTCACTCACTCTGTCGCTCCATTTTCCCTCCATTCCTTTTATCTCTCTTCACTTCCTTTTTCTCTGTTAATTTTTCTCTCTCTCACGCACACACAGTTCACTCTGTTTTCAAATTGTGATGTTGGAGAGCTCATCGTTGTACAATTGGCTAAACGGCTTCGTTCAGTGCTCTACTAATTCTGAAGCTCTCTGAACCACTATGAAGACTTCAGCACAATAAAGACATCAGGTGCCTGGAGAGACAAGCTGGTTCTGCGAAGGACACAGTGCAGAATTATCCTTTATCTCTTCCTGTTACCTGTTGTGCAGTGGCCTTGAAATATCTGTTCAAACAAAATAGATTGAAATTCGTGCAGGCGGGAGGACGATCACCAGATGATTATGCTGTCAGGATTTAACAAGCAGATCCCACATACAAAATTTTGATTTCCCCATAAAAAAAACAAAATGTGGATTTGCCTGATAGCAGCTCCTCCCAATTGAGACGGCCTAGCTCTGCCTGATGCTCACGTAATTTGCCTTCCGCCAATTCAGTAGCTTCACACAATGTCCTGACTTATCCATGTTCGTAACTATCTTAAATCTGAAGGAGCTGTTACCACTGTTTCTAAAATTATGTCCCACTGAAAGGTCAGTCACCTGGCCAGGCTCATTAGCCGATACGAGGTCCAGTATGGCGCTTCCTCTGGTTGGACAATCCCCAAACTGTTGCAGTTAATAAATTCTGCCCCGTCGAAGCCTCTTGCTCCAAGGGGCTCCCAGTCATTATTGGAGATATTAAAGTCACTTACTATGACCACTCTGTTTTTAATACACCTTTCCTTAATCGACGTACATTTCTGTTCCTCAATCCCTCCGTGGCTGTTGGAGGGATTATAGTAACGCAGTGCTTGCAGCCATCTTATTTTTGAGCTTTACTAATATTGCTGCAGTGGATAGTCCCTCCTGTATGTCCTCTTCAAGTAAAGATGGAGCATTCTCCCGATTAGTAAAACACCTCGTCCACCTCTTTTACCTTTCTCTCCATCTCGCATAAAACAATGCAACCCTGGAATGTTAAATGGCCAGTCCTTTCCCTCTCTCAACCAAGTCTCTGTAAAGCTGCAACATTATAGTCCAATGCACGGATTCAGGCTGTCAGTTCATCGGTCTTAACCATAATAATTCTTCCATTGAAATAAAAACACTTCAGCCCAACTCCATCAGATCCTGACCTGATATTTGGTTTGTGTTTCCCTGATGTAAATTCTCGTTGTCTATTCTCTGGTATTAGGAGATTAGAAAAGACTGTCAGTAAAGCAGAAAATATTGCAAACAGACAATTTCTGTTTCCTCCATTGTCCCTTCTATATGAACATTTCATCACACACTGTCCAATTCCAATAAACTACTGGATAATTATTATGCTTCAAACAACAGTCTCCAACCTCTCAATGCACATTCTTCAACTCTCTCTTGACCCATTGGATTGACAGTTTTCTGTTCCCTCTCTCAACCAAATCTCTGTAATATTTATATCATAGTTATATATACTCAATCAAACTCCAAACTCCAAGCTCATCTGTCTTGCCTGTCATACTGCTCATATTAAAATCAGCATACTTCCGACTGCCAGTCCCATTGTGTTCACTCCACACTGCCAGTTTGTTGCTGGTCTTAGCTGTACTGGGATTAGTTGCCACCTACTCTTCAGTCATGTGCTTGTGGACGTACTCCCCCCCCTACCACCACCCCCCCCACACTAGTTTAAACCCTCCTGAGTGACAATAACAAACCTGCCTGCCAGGAGATTGCTGCCAGTTCACGTCCATCCCGTCCTTCGTGTGTATTTCATACTGACCCAGGATTCCCAATGACCCACATATTGGAGATTGCTGCCAGTTCAGATGCATCCAGTCCTTCCTGTCTATATCCTACTGACCCGGGAATCCCAATGATCCACATATTGCAAGTGCTGCCTACCCTACCAGCTCTTTGGCCATGTTTTTAACTATACTGCCTTCCTATTCCTAACTTCACTGGCACGTGGCATAATCTATTCTCTCCAACATTCAAAAATCCTTTCAGCATAACTCCGGCACGATCTTTACTTTGAAATGGATAGACTTGACAATAAAAACTTAGTGTGATCTCATTAACTATGAAAGTGGAGCCCAACGAATCAGTCGCAATGACCATAGGATCTGATATTTACACCTTCACCAAACCTGTGTGACAAGGTATACATATGGAGTATCTATTTGTAGATGGACGTGGATAAACAGAAATTAGTCTAAAAGACCTGAAAATGTCATAACAGATGGCTGTCATTCAGCCTGTTTGCTTTGCTGTTCAATTGGATTTTAGCTATTCTGTTCCTTTTTTAATGGCTGGGGCTTTACCCCAGATCCCTAGCGTGTCAGAAAGTGCCCAGTGTCTTTGCGCGCCCCTTGCATAGGGAGCATCCAGTGCCAGGCGATGGGGTTTGGGGAACCCCGGGATGGCTCGGTGAAAGGCTGCATGCAATAACGGATGGACTCAGGGCTCGAGAGAGACGGAGTAGGTAATCAGAGACATGCACTCACATCAGTAGCTGGGCAAGATTCCCATGTACTCGGGGAGCCCGAGCACCAGTGCCACTTTTACAATAAACCCGTCATATTTGCATCAATTCTCCATCAAATACAAGTAAATATACTGCAGATGGCAGAAACCTGAAACAAACATAGAAACATACTGTGGAGAGAGAAAAGAGTTAATTCTCCCAATGCAGACACGGGGAGATTGTAAATAAACTCCACAAAAACAGGGTCCAGAGATTGGAATTATTCTTATTTGAATGAAAATAGTCTTATCAGTGATAGGTAACATGGTTTTGTGCAGAGAAGGTCATGTCTTACCAAATCAATAGATTTCTTTGAGGAAGTGACAAAGTTGATTGACGAAGGAGGCACTGTAGATGTCATGTTGTGGTCTTCAGGAAGGCGTTTGGTATGTTTCCCCATGGTCGAGGTATGTCGAAAGTGAAGTCACATGATGCACGAGCTGGTGGACAAAGAACTGGCTGGGCAACAGGAGGCAGAGAATAGTAAGGGGAGGGAGTTTCTCAAAATGGAGAACTGTGACCAGTGGTTTATTTTAAGATGATTCTGGAAAGAAACATGAATGGGCTGGGAACAAAGGGATAGAGATCCTTAGAAAATAGGCGACAGGTTTAGATAGAGGATTTGGATCGGCGCAGGCTCGGACCACCGAATGGCCTGTTTCTGTGCTGGAATGTTCTTTGTTATAAGATTAGCAATGACCCATCAGACCCCAGTAATGGTCTCCTCCAACCTCTTCCCTCAGACTAAAAGGTACAAAACCTTGAAATCACTGAGCAGCTGGTTCAGGAACAGTTTCTTCCTGACTGTTATTAGACTGATGAGTGGACTCCCTATTCTCAGATAATGTTGATCTTGTTCCTGCTGATCTCGCCTCGCACACGCCCTGTGCATCGTAACCTGCATGGCTCTCAAACATATTTTAGAGCCATTGTTCTGTACATCATTGTTTACTATGCTTTGTCTGCATTTCTTGGTAAAGGTCAAAGTAAATCCTCACCTCCCTTCCCCCAGTTACTACAGTGCTCACTTCCACCTGTCTCTGGTCCACAGCCCCAGAACCTCCCATTCCCCACCCCCAGCACACTGTGACCCCATCCCCACTCCCTGTGTGCTTTGTATCTCACTATTTCTCTCACACGGTCTGTTTCCTTGTATTTTCCTTTTATCTGTCTTCTGTTTCTTTCCCATAACTTACTGTCTCCCCTTCTCCCTGTTCTTGTGAATGTCTGTTTCTTATTTTGTTTCCTTTCTCTGGTTTACTGACTGTCCTTCTGTTTGCCTCGCTGTGTTCTCTCTCTCCTTCTACATGTCCATCTCTTTCTCTCTCGTTGTGATGGTGATGGCTTCTCTATTCTTTTGAAGCATGTGATGGCTCTTTGGTTGGATGTTGGCAATACAATAAATTCAATTATGTTTTGGTATCTTAAACATAATTTAAATTTATTGGTTAAATTTCAATTGTTGTCAAAACAGCAACCAGAATGTAGATATCCATTTAACAACCAATTGTTACATCTAAATATTTTGGAACTGCCTTCTCCCAGTGCTCTGCATACTGGCAACTGAAAGCATTCTATTCACGTGCATAATAGTGTGACGGTAACTGCTCTTCCCAGGACCATAAGAAACTACAGACGGTTTTGTGCACAGCCCATACTATCATGGAGGACAACCTTCCATCCATTTATACTTCTCATTGTCAGCGAATGGCTGGCAACATCAAATATCTCTCCCAAACTGGTAATGATCTCCCACAACCTCTTCCAAAAGGGAGAAGATACAGAGACTTGAAAACATGGACCAGTATGCTCAGGAACACCTTCTTCCCCACCCTAATTACACTGGCGAATTGACATCTCTAACTTTTCAAATAATATTAATCTTGCTAAATTCGATCTTGAATCGCACTGCTCCTGTGTTGCTGTCACCTTGTTTGCCTCACTCTGTGTAAGTGCCCTGTGAGGCTCAAGGTCTTCTCAAGGGCAATCAAAACAGTGAACTAATACTGGCCCACCCAGCGATACCTATATCCCATTAATAAATATAAGAACATGACAATACTCAGGGAACACAGACAGGTGGGATCAAATCGCTTTAAACATGATCTTAGATAGATAGAGATTGCCCTCGGTATCTGAAAGTAGAGTGTTCCGACAAAGCCTTTCATAAGCTGATATGGCATAAAGTGAGGTATCATTAATTTATGTGTGGAAAATTTACGTTTCTTGTTAAAAGTGAAAATCCTCTTCGGATTTCTTTTGATTAGTGAAAACAGGACGTAATGGAGGTTTTTCGGAAAGGGAAATGGCAAAATGCGAATTTTTTAAAAGCGGGGGATACGTGTAGCAGCATGGGCGTGATATTCAGGAAGATTTGAAAAGTTAAAAATAAATGAGGTGATTCTCACATTTTATTTCCACCCCAGCTGATCATCATTCCCTTTGTTTGCTCTTTGTCTTCTATCTCTTTCTCTATCGATTCAACTCACTCCTCCTGCCCTTCAAAGCTGACTTCCCTGTCACCAGCATTGTTCACACTATTTTCCAGCTGCTTTCAGTTCAGAAAAGCTTCCCAGAACTTTCTGATCTGTTCCTTGCATTATTTATGCAATTTCAGATCTCCAGCATCTTTCAAATTTGTTTAACCTTCAAATTTTTTATTCCATGGGAAGTCGGCATCTCTGCCCAAGGCAACATTTGTTAAGCATCACTAATTGTCCTGACTCTGACGACATTCCACAAGCCAATAGAAAGTCAAGCACATTGATATGGGTCTGAAGTCACACTTAACCCAGATGGGTAGTAACATTAGATTTCTTTACCGAAGGTCATCAGTGAAACAGGAAGATGTTCAGACAAAATGTGGTTTTATAGTTGTTTTTCGTGAAATTCACTTTTATTCCAATTCTTATTATTTTTATTTAGTTCTGCCATCAGCTGTGGTAGGACTTGAAACAAATCGCTTGAAACAATGTCTTTCGTTTAATAAGCTTTGCTCCTGAATTATGTCCAGCGACATTCCTACTCTGATACATTGTCCTAATCATGAAGTAACGTTCGGGACAAGAACAATTTTGTGATTGAAATACTTGTAACTGGAAAAGTGGCCAGAAGAGAGCTTGAAACATAAAGTCTGAATTTTACCAACGAGCAGACAATGGTTTGTTCAGCCACAGCACTGACGCAGAGATGAAGACTGGGGATATTATGACCTGGTAGTGGACAGGGTTCGTGACAGAGAGAACAAGATACATAAATCAGTTCAGGGCAATAAGAGATCTCGAGGTTGTGCACAGTTTTGTTCTCAGATGTTTGTAAGGGAGTGGTCTGCAATTCAGATGAATGGAAACTGCAATTGAAATTGAAGATAAAAGTTTTTTTCATTGGCAAATATAGATAATAGAAATTGCAATGAAGTTCAAAATTGTTTATGGGCTTAATGAATGGACAGAGGTAGAGAACACCAACAATAGCGAGAATAGGTTATGATTTGCAGATGCCGCTGTTAGACCGGGGTGTACAAAGTTAAAAATCACACAACACCAGGTTATAGTCCAACAGGTTTAATTGGAAGCGCACTAGATTTCGGAGCGTCGTTCCTCCACCAGGAGTAACACATTCTCCACTCCGCCCAATCAGCACCACTAATATCCGATAAGGTAAACATTTCCGACAGAGGGAAATGTTGTAAAGACCCAAGGAAAGCCTCCCCTCCATTTGTGTAATTATCCAGTCCATTATTCGCAGATTCAGATCTGTCCTCTCCACGTCTCTCCAGCTGCTGATCTCTGTTACTGTTGAAGCTGATGCATTGGCTCCTCGGCTGGGACAGCGCACTGAGTGAAGCCCCTCACCAATAGGGCACAGTTACAATGCATGGAGACTGACATCAATCGCGGTCACTGAGCAAACAGGTCTAGCTTTCAATACAGCACATTCAGTTCACAATATAACTGGACTGGACTGGACTGGATTCTGACATTGCTGGCTATTGGTCACATCTCCCATCGCCAATTCCTCGAGTGAAGTCAGTTGTGAGGGAGAATGATGGAAGTTTTCTGATCGCAGGCTAGAATACTCTGCCTTGATGTACGTTTGCAATGCTGTCGTCATCGTACCCGGAATCTCTGCCCCTCCACAAAATAAAGAAACACAGTCAGGATGTTGTTACTGTGCTGATCTCTCCTTCACAGGAACAAACCCCAGCCAACAGACTGTCACTGGGCACAATTGCCCTGAACATAGACAGGAAGTGTGGACTTCTCTGAATGGTCCTCTCACTGCTCTAATAAAGAAACGTTGGACCTTCCATATAGAATATGCTTCAGTAATTAATTTATACAAATTGACAAACATCTTAATGCAGTTTTATTTGCTGTAAAGCAATAATTTTTCACCTTTTTTCCCCTCAGCCCAAAACCAAAAGTGAACTTATTCATTAAGACTTATGAATTAATGAGTCAGATTTACCTAGTGGATAGGGCGGAATGGGGATAGTGGCTGTGGAGACTGCATGGGGAGTACAATGATATTCCCCAGTCATCATCACTCTTAACGTCAGATAGAATTAAATATAGTTCACAACAAGGAACGAGCCAACGCTTGGGATATGTAATGCTCAATGACAATGTGAACTGAAACGGATAATTTTAAATGTGACAAAGTGAACTATATTTTATATACACACCATTTCATCATTGGGAATACAGATTGAGTAGTGTCACCGCATCTGAAGCATTAACTTTGATGTCTCTTCACAGATACGGCTAGACCTGCTGAGCTTTCCCTCCAATGTCTGTTTTTGTTTGAGATTGATCATGTTGTTCATATCTGGCAGGATGCTTACAATTAAAAGCAGATGCTAATAACAAACTGTACAGGGGTGTGGTGACAATACAAGAGAATGACAGTAGAAATATCGCTCATTCCAAACTGGAAAAGACATCGGGCTGAGTTTTCACCACCTTTGCTGTAATAATTCAATGTTATGCATTGAAAGCTTTTGGAGATTGGGGAGACAAGCTTGTTCAATGAAGGACACAAGTGTTCCATCATCAAAAATCCATTGCTATTATTTCATGAAGTTCAGCTGCCTTTAAAATGTATTGTCAAACAAAATAGATTTCCTGAGATTTACAAGATGTTGAGATTTTCTTTTTCTTTCGATCTTAAAGAAGAGACAGATTTCGGCTGTAATTCAGGTATCACAGACACACCAACAGTAATAGAAACATGAAAGTACCACATTGTCCAAACATTACCAAGGTCAACATGTAGACCTGTCAAGAAACATGCAATAAAGTGATAATGGAAACATGAAATGCAAACAGAAAATGCTGGATAAACAAAAAACGTGAGGATGTGTCTGCAGAGAGCAGCAGAATTAACATATGTAATATGATGTGACACTGTTCTGAAAAGTCCTATTAGAATCAAAGGTTAATTTTTTGCATCTCTGTTCAGATGTTGCCAGATTTACTGAGTTTCGCTCCAGCTCTTTTGATCTCTTTCTTCTTTCTGAACTGTGACAAAGTGTCTGATCTGAATGATAGCAGCAAAGCTGTTATCTTAGTTGAATCTCGAGTAAGTTGTTATTGATTTTAAATGAGAAATTACAAAGTTCCTATGTTTGACAGGGCTCTAAATATCGATGACGTATTGCATTGTGAGACCTTGCGATGAAAATGTTGAAACAAAACGAAAGTTGCTGTAAATGCTCAGCAGGTCTGGCATCATCTGTGCAAAGAAATCAGAGTTAACGTTTCAGGTCCAGTGCCCCTTCCTCAGAACTGATAGTAACACAGAAAATGTTGGTTTATATGCAGAAGAGACTGGATAGCTCTTAATGGAGACTGTTAGTAGCTAACAATATGGTGTGAGTAATGGAAGGCTATGTGACAACTCGGCCTGGTGTATGGATAGGGGGCTAGGACACTGGGGATTTCAGGCCCAAAAATTATTGAACTTGATTTTGAGTCTAAAGGACTGCAGAGTCCGCACATGGAAAATGAGGTGTAGTTCTTTTAGCTTGCGTTGAATTTGCCTGGAACACTGCAGCAAGCCTGACACAGCGATATTGGTCAGGGAACAGGATGGGCTGTTAAACTGGCAGGCAACTGAAAGCTCAGAGTCATCTGCAGCGGTCCAACTTGGATGTTCTGTGAAGCGGTCACCCAGTCTACCCTTCATTTCCCCAATGTAGAGGAGACCACATTGTGAGCAGCGCATGAGATAGACTGGATTGTGGGAAATGTTGGAAAGGTGCTGCTTCACCTCGAAGGTATAGTTGGGCCCTTTGATACTGATGAGGAGGGAGGTAAATGGGCGGCACGGTGGCACAGTGGCACAGTGGTTAGCACTGCTGCCTCACAGCACCAGAGACCCGGGTTCAATTCCCGCCTCAGGCGACTGACTGACGTTCTCCCCGTGTCTGCGTGGGTTTCCTCCGGGTGCTCCGGTTTCCTCCCACAGTCCAAAGATGTGCAGGTCAGGTGAATTGGCCATGCTAAATTGCCCGTAGTGTTAGGTTAGGAGTAGATGTAGATGTAGGGGTATGGGTGGGTTACGCTTCGGCGGGGCGGTGTGGACTTGTTGGGCCGAAGGGCCTGTATCCACACTGTAAGTAATCTAATCTAATCTAATCTAAATGGGAATGGGTCATACCTCCGGCAGGGGAAAGTGAAGTGGACCTGTGGTGGGAGTGAATAAAGTGTATCCTGGAGGGAATAATCCCTCTAGAAGGTGGACAAGGGAGGAGAGGTGAATATGTGCAGGTGGGACATCTCGCTGAAGGTGGGGGAAATGTGGGCTGATGATCCTCTGCATGTGAATGCGGCTGGGATAGTAGGCAAGTGCAAGGGAAACTCCGTTGCGAGAGGGAAGGGGAGGGGCAGGCTAGAAGTGCAGGAGATGGATCAGACTCAGTTGAGGACCCTGTTGACAACAGTGATGGGGAATCCCTTGATTGAGGAACAAGGTGGACATTTGAAAGGCTTCCTTATTGAATTTAGTATCAGCAGAAGCAATGCGGTGGAGACGGAGGAACTGGGGGAATGGAATTGACTCTATGCAGGAAACCAGGTGTGAGGATGTCTACTCCAGGAACCTGTGGGAGTCGGTGGGTTAATACTGGATATCAGTTGCCTGGCTATCCCCAGAAATGGAAGCAAAAATGTTGAGGAAAGGAAGTAAGGAGCCAGAGATCGACCAGGTGAAAGTGATGGAGAGTTTCAAATTCCAAGTGAAATCGGTGAACTTTTCCAATTCCGGACAAGAGAGAGATGCAGCAGCGATGATATCATCTGTGTATCGGACAAAGATTTGTGGATGGGTGCTGGAGTAGAACTGGAACAGGGAATGGTCGATGTCCCCCAAGAAGAAACAGGCATAACTGGGGCCCAAGTGTGTATCCGTGCACTTCCGCCGTGTAGCAGGAGCAGGCTGAAGCAATGGGTCTGCCCAGGCAGTTCTGTTTGTGAACTTTTGAGAGGAGATAGAAGCGAGCTCTGCTATCAGAGGATTATCAGCTCGGGGGCAGTTAGGGGCGTGGGGCGAGTGGGGCAGAAATCCCCAATGAAATGTGGTCAGTTATCATAGTTGATATAATTGCCTGATGTGCCATGGTAGGGTCATGGTCTAGGGGGAGATTAGAGGCAGTACCTGAGAGTGGGCGTTCAACCTTTGCAATGTCGAGGTCAGTCCACCAGACTATAGCAGCACCACCCTTGTCAGCACAGGCTGAATAACACAGTCAGAGTTGGACCTAAGCACATGGAGTATAGGCTGTTCGGACATTGATAGTATGGATTTGGTGAGGCAAGTGCAGAGAAATTACGACAACCAATGTCAAGTTGAGATTTCTCAACGAACCGATTTAGTTCAGATAAAGGCCAGAGGGAGGAGTCCAGGTGGAGGGAGAGTGTTGGAGCTGGGTAACGGCGTATTTGGAACAGGGAGAGGAATATTGCTGAAAGAAATTGGCACTGAGGCGAACGCAGCGGAAGAGCTCAACTAAATGTCATGCCTAAAATTCCTTAAAGTGGGGGCACAGAGAGGTAATGTTCAGATATTTGCTGAGTACAGAACATTCAGCATCAGAGAGTGGAAGTTAAGGAGGGACGGTGAATAAACGATAGGAGGTGGAGCTGGGGGAGGGCATGGAGTCAGTGGGCAGGTATGAGAGGGGAGGAAGGTTCCAGAGGGTCAAGGGCATCTCTACCTTGTTGCAAATTGTGTGACCAGTGCATCTGTTTAGCATGACGAATGAGCCGGTGAATAAATTAGAATTGTAGAGTGGTGCAGTCTTTAGACAATATAATGCGATTCTGCTGGACAGAGAAAACGTTGATCTCAGTGGTACTGATATCGCACGATCAGACCTCAGAAAGTAAATGATTGACTATAATTGGGAAGGTATACTTATTGTAACATCCTTATTTCAATGGAGTGACACTCAAGCAGCAAGGTCTTATTTTTTTCGGAGACTTTAGACCAAACTTTAAAATATAATAAGTCTTGATGTTATTAACAAGAAAAAATTATCAATGGTTTTGGAAGGCACTAGCAAGGGCAGAGTTTATTTGGCATTCCCAACAGCTCTGGGGAAGGTGTTATTGTTTAGTGAGGAAATTACCAGCGCAAAATTTCCTGCGATTCCCAGTGACCACAGTTTACTCAGGATCTCTGATGTCACAGGAGTCAAATACTACTTTAATGCAATGCAAGTTACTCTGATCTCACCTCAACTGATATTGGAAGATCAGTTAAATGAATAAAGAATAAAAGGCCAGTACACAGCCTGTTAGAACAATGTGCTCACTCTACTCACAATGTTTAAGGTAAAACTGATGCATGGATTTCTGACTGTGAGGAGAGGTTTGTCCTATTTGTGATGAGGCTGTTTGGTTAAGCGCTGTGACAGAGAGACAGAAAGACACTCAACTCTGTACCATGGGGAACAAAACCACCCTGTTTACGGTGCATCAGACAGTGACAGAAACAACTATTGTCAGTTCCTATTGGACATTGATCATCTCAATCTCATCATTCACTGATGCTCAATAGCAGCCCAGAAGCCAGCAGCTCCCATCATCCCAGTTGGAAAGCAAAATGGGGAAGGAATAGCCAGAGAAAGTGGGAGTAACTGGGGAATTGGTGTAACTTACAGGGGAGTGGCAGAAGAAGAGTGTGAAGGGAGATCATCAGTGGAAGAGAATGTAGCAGCAGGAGGGGCAGTGCAAGGGAAGTAGGACTGTAAGAAAAGAGTAGGACAGAGGAGGAAGAAAGGCAGATGAAGTTTTAGTGACAGGGAAAAGCTTGCTTTTGAGGAAGTGAGATTGGATGAGAAAACATCACTGTACAAGAAAATCGGGATCTGGTTTCCATTCAAAATTAAGAAAGGATTTCTTGTACTTTCTCTTCTATCACTTGATTCTTGTTCAGGTTGTACATGTACTATATATTTCTATATCTCCATCAAGTACAGAAGACATGTTTCTTTCTCCCCTACGGTGGTGTTTCAATATTTTTGATTTTATTTTTACAGTATATATTTGCTTCCAATTCAAGGTGGATATGAGAATATGATTTGATCTTCTGCAGTTTGCCCATAATATAGAATTTATTTGAATATTTATCCTCATCACACTCGCTGATTAAAACAAACAATGAATGAGTGCATGTCCATCCTGCAGATGAAAAATTTCTTCAGCTCTGGGTATTGCAGGGAATGTTACAAAGAACAGTGCCACACAAAATGCGAATGTTCTACCGCAAAATGCCAAATCCTAGTTTATCCTAAATTATTTACAATGTTTATAAACAAAACATGCAGAGGGGCGGAGTGTAAAAGGTGAATTCAACTCTGTGTCGAAAATGTTAATTGTGGATCCCTCATAAAATGCGTTAACTACATCACTCATAAATTCACCAAAATAGGAAAAGCAAGAAACTGTAATTGTCCAATCATCATCTAAATAACATCTGGCGAACAGGAAGGAAATCACTGGTTGTTTGTGATATTCAGAAATGACGATTGTGAGAATGTGGAGGTGGGGAGCAGTGAAATAATGATCAATGTTATAGATGACACAAAGATGGGCGGGGTGGATCACAGTCAGGAGGGAAGTGTTAGGCAACAGAAGGATAGAAACAGATTATTCAGATAGCCAGAGCAATGGCCTGATGAAACTTAACACCGATAATTTGGGAAGATGCAAGTCAGAAGTAACAAGACAAGTGAGTACTCAAAAGTGAGTATGAAAGAGGAGGGCTAAATTTGCTCCTTTTTTCTTTGCAGCTGGGAAAGTTAAGGAGGGAATATGGTACAGGTGTACATGAGCAAATGGGGTATGGAGGGGATGAACAGACAGCAGCTGTTTTCCTTCGTCAAAGGATCAAAAACAAAGAGACACACTTTTAAAGTGAATGTCAGGGGATTGAGAGAGGATTTGTGGAATGTGTTTCGAACTGAGAGGATGGTATGAATCTGGAATGCTTTGTCTCGATGGGTGGTTGAGGCAGGTAACCTCACAAACGGTTAAAATGTCTTTGGATATGCACTTGCTGGCACAGACGTGATAGGCCTGTTTTTCATTGCATGACTCTTTGCAGTGGCAGCCATGAACACTCTGGTATATTCTGAAACAATTAACAATGGCAGTTGCTGCTTTGTTCCTTTGACTGTACTCAGTAAGTGGCTATATTAGAAACCAGCATCATCTCATGCATCTTCAGCACTCACTCAACCAAATGCAGCCGAGGCCATCTCTGGGACCATCCAGTGGAATTCATATTCTCAGTGGATGCTGTCCAACAACAACACTGACACTATTCTAGCTGTATGCAACCATTAATAAAGCGACAGCCATAATATGAAGACAGCTTTTCCTCCATTATAATACAGACCTCTAGCAATAAGGGTGTTCTTTATCTGAAGCATAATAAATTCTTTCCCAGGTATTCACTTTTACAAGCAGCAAGTTTTCCTGTGTTTTGCTGCCAGTTGTTTATCATGGAATTTCCCAGCCCAACCTCTTTCCCATTTAACATTTTCTTGTGCACTGTCTCCCTGATCCCACACACCTCACTCCCTCACATCCCCCACACTCTCCATCCTTACTTGTTAATCTCTGAAAAACCTGCACCTCCTCTCTATAATTTATTCCAACTCCCAACTCACTGTTTTGATTCCTTCTCTCGGCATGGTCATTAGACTGGCCGTGCCTGATGTCCTATTCACCTAACCTTCTGTTCAGTTCCTGATCTTCTGCTTTGGTTCTCACTCTCCTGGTTTATTCAAATCCATCTGACTTGTACTAGAAAACATCCCCACAAGGATGATGGTGCTTGTACAGTTAAGATACAATCTGTCTTTTTTGTACAGGTCCCCACCTGTCCTGGAAGAGATCCCAATGATACAACAATCTGGAACTCTCACCCCTGAACTAGATTTTTAACAACATGTTAAGCTTTAGTGTCTTCCTCATCCTTCTCTCTTTTCCACATGGCACGGGGAGTAATCCAGGGATTACAGAGGATTATTCTTTCTCTTTCTCGCTCGCTGTCTCTCTCTCTCTATCATATACACACACACATTCAAACACACACAGAAAGACACTATATTACTTTGCAAAAGAATGCAAATAACCTTAAAATAATCGGAATGACAAGTGGAATGAAGTATTTAGTTAAAGGGAGGATGAGAGAAATTGTGCTTCTTCTGGATGTCAGTTTGCTCGCTGAGTTGGAGAGTTCATTTTCAGATGGTTCATCACTGCACTAGGGAACATTATCAGTGAGCCTTCGGTAAAGTGCTGGTATTATGTCCCATTTGCTATTTATGTGTTTAGGTTTCCTTGAGTCAGTGATGTAATTTCCAGTATTGGTGATTTTATGTCCAGTTCTTTTTGTCAGAGAGTGTTCGATGGAATCAAAATCGATATGTTTGTTGATAGAGTTCAGGTTGGAATGCTATTTTCCTAGGAATTCTTGTGCGTGTCTCTGTTTGGCTTGTCCTAGATGGATATGCAGACCCAGTCTAAATCGTGTACTTCCTCATCTATAAGTAAGGATACTAGTGATAGTGGGTCATGTCTTTTTCTTCTGGCCAGTTGTTGTTCATGTATCCAGGTGGCTAGTTTTCTGACTGTTTTTCCGATGTAGTGCTTGTAACAGTTCTTGCAAGGATTATTTTTGCTTGAGCAGAACAGACAAACATGTGAACTTATTGCAGTGCTCAAAAGTATGAAAAAACGTTGTAGAGTAAAACAGGAATACTCTGTTTCCGTTAGTTGGCATTACAGCATCAAGGAGTTCTAATTTCAAGCTTGTCAGCAAAAGAGCCAGGAATGAGATAAGGAAACACTTCTTTATTGAGAGAGTTGTTAGGATTTGGAATGGAACTGCCTGGGAGAGTTGTGGATGAACATTAAAAAATAGAACTGGATATGCATTTGGAAATATGAATTTAACAGGCTGCAGAGATAGGGCTGGCAAATGGGAGGGGCTTGGGAGACATTCCTGGAGCTGATGCACACACAGTGGCCAATGGCCTCCTCCTGTACTTTAAGGTTTTGCACTCTATCATGTGTCTGATGTGAATAAAAGTCAGGATCCGATTATTTCCCATTGTAAATACTCACGAATATCTGATTATTTAGTGCAGCATAAGCATTTAAAATGCAACTACTGCAAGGTCAGCTTCATTAAATAATCTAATTATTACTCAGAATATGAATATTTGAAATGTTGAATTCCAATTACGAAAACAAATCTGTCATTGCTTTGGCACAAATCTCTTTGAAAAGGTTTGACTTTTCACTTACACGATAATATGCTCATCGTTTTTGTTCACTGTCTGCATTTCAAATTAAATGACATTCTTTCTAAAAGTTAAACGTTTTCAAATTGTCGTTCACTAAAATTTGATAGCACAAATCATTTAGTTAGTTTAATATTCACAGAGCATTTTGAACTATAGCCATTTCTAATTCGCTGACAAATAGCTGAAGCTTGTACATTTTAGTGAGAAATTGAACTGATTGATTATATATAAATATATAAGAATGCTAATTCTATTTGATTATTCAATCGTTTGCTCACCCTGAACATGTAATCACTCAGAAGCCAACCACTTTCAAAATGTTGGAGTGATAATGCATTGTTTTGAATCCTGACATTGTGTGTGTAATTCTGATCACCAAAAAAGTTACATCCATGTTGTTTGTTTGATACAAAATAAAATGTACATTCTTTATTTCTGTGTTAGAAAATCTTGACAGGAGTTTATAGTTTTGTTCCATAAATATAGAATCAGCCTAATTCTTTTCAGAGATTATAGTTCATTTGAATAATCATAGTTGACGTCTTATTTTTGCGCAATTCACGAAACATAGCAAATATCTGATTAATACATGGGTCACCCAACAGATTGTATCTGAAGAAAACAGCAGCAAATGACAAGTCAAGAATTACGTTAATAACTGAACTTGACGGAGCCTGTCTGGTTTAGGACACGTCACATATTGCACTGGCATTCTGGTGAATGTAACAATGAACAACATAACTGGAAGTGTTGGGCTAACGCCCCACCCCAGCTTCCTGATCTTACACATATCACTCCCTCACACATTCAACAATTGAAAAGAATCCAGAGGCTGGGTGAAACATAATACACAGAACAGTACAGCTTAGTGCAAACCCTTCAAGCCTTCTTGTCCTGCCGAACTTTTATCCTACTCGAAGTTCAGACTAACTGACATACCCTTCATTGTACTATCATTCATGTGTCTATCCAATAGTCACTTAAATATCCGTAATGCAGCTGACTCCACTAACGCTGCTGGCAGTGCATTCCAAGCACCCACCACTCTCTGTTTAAAGAACCTACCTCTGACATCTCCTCAAACCTTCTTCTAATCATACTAAACTAATGCCCGCTCGAGATAGCCATTTCCACCCTGCGAAAAAGTCTCTGGCTATGAACTCTGCCTATATCTCTCATCATCTTATACACGTCTATGAAGTCAACTCCCATTCTTTATTGCTCCAAGGAGGAAAGCCCTCGCTCCCTCAACGCTTCTTTGTAAGACATGCCATCTAGTCTCGTAAGCATCCTGGTAAATCTCCCCGGCACCCTCTCCAAAGTCTCAACATCTTTGCAGTAATGAGGCGACTAGAACTGAATACAATATTCCAAGTGTAATCCCAAGATAGATTCTTGGCGCTGCAGCGTAACCTTGAGGCTCTTAAACGCAATCCCTGGCTAATTTAAACACCAGACATCTTAACAACCTTATCAGCTTGGGTGACAACATTGAGCATCCTATGATATGGACCACACGATCCCTATGGTCCTCCAGTCTACCAATAATCCTGCCTTTAAACCTGTATGCTGCATTCAAATTCGACCTTAAAAAATGAATCGCTTTACACTTATCCAAGTTGAACTCCATCTTCCATTTACCAGCCAATCTTGTCAATGTCCAATTACAACCTAAGACAGCCCTTAACAATATCCATAACTCTAACATCTTTATTACATTGTAAAACTTACTAAAGCACCCTTTCACTTTATCATCCAAGTCATTTGTAAAAATCACAAAGAACAGCAGTCCCAGAACCGATTCCTGAAGAACGCTACTGGTCACCAACCTCCAGGATGAATCCTTTCCATGTTCTACCACCATCAGTCTTCTACAGGTCAGACAATTTGTATCCACACACACAGGTTTCCGTTTCCTTGTACCCCATGCCTCCTTACTTTCTGAATGGGCCGATCTTATGGTAACTTTATCAACCACCTTGCTCAAATCCATGTACATCACATCCACTGCTCTACCTTCATCAATGTGGTTGATCCCATCCTGAAAGAATTCAGTAAGTTCCTTGAGGCATGATTGTCCCTCAAAACGCCATGCTGACTATCTCTAATCAAACTATCACTTTCCAAGTAATCATAAATTCTGTTTCTCAGAATCCTCTCCAATACTTTTCCCAATACAGAAGTAAGACTGACTGGCCAGTATTTCGCAGGATTATCCCTATTGCCTTTCCTGAACAAGGGAATAACTTTTGCCACCCTCCAATCATCAGGCAATACTTCAGTGGACAGTGGGGACGCAAGGATCATCTCCAAAGGCGCAGCAATCTCTTCCCTCACTTCCTCTGGTAACCTCGGGTGCCTCCTGCCTGGTCCAGGGGACTTATCTATCCTTATGTTTGTACTTCAATCAGTCTGTACTCACCTTACTTTGTCTACCCCCTGTCCAAACAACTGATTGACTGCTTTCCATTTCAGGGCTATATACAGTGCTGCCCTCCTGAGCAAGTACAGTTCCAAATTTCCCATGGAATGGAAAAAATGTGAATGCACCAATGTCTTCCTGATGAAGGGACTGTGCTCAAAGTTTTCACTCTCCTGCTCCTCGGATGCTGCCTGACTCGCTGTGCTTTACCAGCACCATACTTTTCGACTCTGATCTCCAGCATCTGCAGTCCTCACTTTTTCCATTACTGAGGGATGACCCCTCTACACACGAAGCAAAGTAAGGTATTTGGAGCTGACTGTTCAGTTCTGGAACATTGCATTTGATTAACACATAAATTAAAAAAGAAATTACAATTCAACAATTATTCATTCAGTCCCAGAGTTACAGTTTTAGTTCATGCAAAGGCAGTTTGATAACAAACAATAAATGACTGAAGAACTGCGAGGTACAGAGTATTCCGTGTGCTATATTCCAGGCTGGATGTCCTTTACCTTAATGTTGGGAATATTATCAGACTGATAAGCGAATGAGATGACATTTTTGCAGTGTGACATTTTTGCCATCACAGAGATGTGTTTGAGGGTGGTCAGGGCTGACAACTCAATATTCTGTGGTACAAGAACTATGGACAGCGCAGGAGAAGGGTAAAAGAGAAGGTGGCGTTGCCTTATTAATTATGGAGTCAATGACTGCATTTAGCTAGCATCATATCTTGGAAGGGTATTCAAATGACGCTTTGTGGGTTGAGGTTTGGATCAAAACGATGACAAATGCACTGCTGGGGATATATTACCGACTCTCAGATAAAAGAAAATACAGCAGCAGATATATAACCAATTCACTGAGGTGTGTAAAAACAATAATAGGATTTTTATATTTAGACATTTCAATTCCAAATATTCATTAGGACTGTGATTTTTTTTAAAGAGGGGAAGATGACTTGACATTTATTCCAGAGAGACTCTTATATCAACATGGAGCAGATACAACGATGGGCAGAGCAGTGCATAGGCGTGACTGTGGGGAGCGAAGCCAGTCAGGTGCCAGGCAGGTTTGGGAGAGCATTGCAGGACCAGTGACCGTGACTCAAGCATTTTTAGCTTGTTAAGGAAAAGACCAAAAGAAAAAGGCTTGAAAATTAAAAATAATTTGGATGATGGAGGCAGATCTTACCAAGAGAAAGACAGGATCTGGCCACAGTACAGTTCCTTCTGGGTGAAACTGTAACAGAACAGCGTATAGGTGGGGGGGGTGGGGATCACATGCTCACAATGGAATTGATGAGAGTGTCACCACAACATGTTACACCAAAGATGAAATGTAGGAAAACCAGCCCGGAGAGCCTGGGATATCTACACATATTCAGAATGGAATTAACAATGAAAGAGAAGCTTAAAACAGGCATAAAGGGAGCAGGTCAATGGAGGTCCCAGAAGAGGAGAGAACATGAAGGTCTAAACTCAAGAAAGTAAGTAAAAGAGCAAAAATAGGGTAGGGGTGCAGCGGTGATAAAAATATTAGTGGGCAGTATTTTCAAGACTCCAAAGACATTTTATCGGTTTATTAAGGGTAAGAGGGATAACAAGAGAAAGAATAGGGAGTATTAGGATCCGAGGAGGCAACCTGTGCATAGAGCCAGAGAATATGTCAAAGATCTATTACATATTGGTCTTCAATTTGGAGGAGCAGTTACTGTATTCAATGTCTGTTCCTGACAGTGTGACCTTGAGCAAATTTACACAGAAGCTGAGGAAGAATTGGAAGTTGGTGTATGATAAAATGTGGCCAAATCCCTTGATCCGGATGAACTGTATCTTAGACTGATGTGGAAGATGAGGGAGGAGATTACAGGTTCTTAACCGTTGTGTTTCTTTTTTTTTTAGTTTTGCCTCTGGCCACAAAGTTGGTATTATCGAACATGATAACACCTAATGTAGGTTTAACTTCCACACAGAGTGCGAGAAAAAAAGCCATGGGATTAAAGACCACCAAGTCTCACATCAGTGGGAGGGAAACAATTGTAGAAAATTGAGATAGCTGTTGAGGAATGATCACTAAATATGTTCAAGGCTGAGATGGACAGAGTTTTAAACAAGGGTTGCAGGGAAAATGCTGGAAAATGGAATTGAAGGTTATCAGAATAAATGTACCCTAATTGAAAGGAAAAACAGAGTCAGCGAGCGGATGGGCATTATATCGCTCATATGTTTAATGGTAAACCTTTTCAAATAGCCTGTATTCACTGGAACACCAGCATCTCTCCCTCCAGAATGAGACACAGTTTGGAAAGCAATCAATAGATTCAAAGAATTCACAAATGCAGTACTAATAGACAGAAAAGATCAGAGGACTGCGACAACGTGGATTGGCTGTCAGGGTGAATATTTGCATCTGTGCAGTCACCACGACGAGAAAGAAAACCTCAGCAAGACACTCTCCAAGTCCAAGTATTTTGGTCTGGTGTCAAGGGGTGCTTAAGTCCCAATCAATGCATCACTGTCGTGTTTCCCTCCTGCCTTAACCAAAACTAAATGTGGAGTGGTCTATTGACGTGCTGTTAGTGGCAGAATAGGTCATAATGCTTTGGTTCCAGAGGCTTTGGTGAGCAGAGGCTCAGCCAAAGGTACAGGTTAGCTCACGTAAAGTCTTTTTAATGCTAGTTTGACAACAGTTGAGATGGCAGTTAGGGCAGTTGCACGTTCCACCTGCGGGATGTGGGAGCTCAGGGAGATTTCCACTGTCCCTGGTGACTACACGTGTGGGCAGTGCAACCAGCTGCAGTTCCTGGGAAGCAGTGTTCAGGATCTGGAGTTGGCTGTTCTCCGGATCATCCAGATACAGAGCACTTCAGAGATAAGAGCTTTCGTGAGGTGGTCACACCCAAGTCCCTCCCTTCGTCGTGTTTCTTTAAAGACTGTCATATCCCAGTCCCATGTAAAGATCCACGCCCTGAGTTCATCAGCCTTACCTGTCAGCCGTGTTGCATTTAAATAAACGCAATTTAATCCAACAGGCGTTCCTTGCTTCCTGTCGTGTTCCAGGCAGAGAGTAGCTGGACGACAACCAGGAATGGGGAAGGGAGTAGGCAGAGAGTGCAGGAATCCCCTGTGGCATTCCTCTCGAAAACAAGTATACCATTTTTGATACTGACTTTGTGGTGTTGGGAAATGGGTGTTAGGAAATGACCGTTTAGGGGAAAGCAGCAGTAGCCAGCTTAGTTGCATTACGACTGGGTCTGGGGAGCAATGGGAAAGGAAAAAGGTAAACAGGGTCTTAGAAATGAGAGATTCTGTGGCCTCAAACGGCAAACCAGGATGGTGTGTTGCTTCTCAGTTGTCAGTGTCCAGGATGTCTCTGAGTGTCTGCTGGAGTTGGGGGGCGTCGGGGGTGGTGTGAACTATTAGAAGTCATTGTGCACGTTGGCACAAATGACACAGGTAGACATAGGAATGTGGTCCTTCAGAGTGATTACTGAGAGCTCGAAGAAAAGTTAAAAATCAGGACCTTGACAGTCACCTGATGACTTCCATTGTCATGAGCTAGTGTGGCTAAGAAAAGGAAGATATGGCGGATAAGTATGTGACTAAAGAATTGGTGCAGGGGGTGGGATTCATATTTTTTGATCATTAGGAGGTTTTCTGTGACAGAGTTGACCTGTTCAAGAGGGACTGGTGGCACATGCACTGGACGGGGGACCAATATCTTGGCAGCCAGTTTTGCTCGTGCTACAAGGGAGTGTTTAAACGAGATTGGCAGGAGGTGGGACCCTCGAGATCAGGGAGGCAAGTGTGAGGCTGGAAGGAAATACAGTATTCATGAAATAGTACGTTGAGGAGACAGACCAGGCTGGAACACGATAGGGAGCAAGGAATGCCTGTTGATTAAATTGCATTTCTTTCAATGTGAAAGAGCTGACAGGGAAGGCCAATGAATTCAGGGTGTGGATAGATACTTGGCACTGGATAGTCTAGCTATTACAGAGACATGGCTGAGGGATGGGTAGGACTGACCTTTAATGTAAAAGGATAAATGCATTAGGAGGGACAGTGATGGTGGAAAGTGGGAGGGGAGTAGCATTTCTAATCAAGGGGAGTAGAAAGCACTGATCAGAGATAAAATAACTGATGAATCATCCAGTCAGGCTTTGTGGGTGGAACTAAGAAATAAGAAGCGGATGGTGACTTTATTGGGGTTGTAATATAGGCCCCGAAACTGTCAACAGGAATTTCAGTAACAAAACTATCTAGCGAGTTTGGGGAGACTTGCAGGGAACATTCGGGTTGTCATAATAGGGGTTTTAATTTTTATAACACAGACTGGAACTGCCAGAGCATTAAGGGATTTGATGGGATGTGTCAGGAATGTTTCCTCCAGCAGTATATAGAGGGTCCTAATCGGGAAGGGGCAATATTTGACCTACTCTTACGAAATATATCAGGATAGGTGAGTGAGGTGACAGTAGATGTGCACTTTGGGACCAGTGACCATAGTTCTGTTAATTTGCAAAAGGTTATGGAGAGGGAAGAAATTGGTCCATAGATTCAAGTTCTAAATTGGGGCAAGGTTAATTTTGATAGACTCAGACAGGCGTTTGCAGGAGTTGATCAGAGTAGTCTGTTTGCAAGCAAAGGGACCTCCAGCAAGCGGGAGCTTAAGATCTATATGTTCCTGTGAGGATGAAAGGAACGTTGACAGGAATGAGGAACACTGGATAATAAGAAATGTTTAGGCTTTGACCAAACAAATTGTGGAGGCGTGGCTCAGGTAGAGGCAGCGTGGATCACGGAAATCCCTGGAGGTGTACAGGGGATATCGGAGTTTACTGAAGAAGGAAATTAGGAGTGCGAAAAGGGGGTATGAGATAACCTTGACTGAGAAGATCAGGGTGAATCAAAAGAGGCACTTTAAGTTTATTAAAGGAAAATCATTAACTAAAGAGAGAATAAGACCCCTCAAAGACCAAAGTGGACATGCATGTGTAGTACCATAAGAGATAGGCGATGTCCTCAACAAATATCTCTCCTCTATATTTACAGTGGAGAAAGATATGAATATATGGGAATTTGGGGAAATTAGTGGTGATATCTTAGGGACAGTCTGTATCACAACAGAGGAGGTAATTGATGTACTAGAATCTTTGAAGTTGGAGAAATCTCATGGTCCTTACCAGATATATCCAAGAACACTGAAAGGGGCCAGAGAAGAATTTGCGGGGGCCGTGGCTGATAATTTTGATCATCAGTTATCACAGATGAGATCCCAGAAGATTGAAGGATAGCAAATGTGCACTTAATCAAGAAGGACTGAAAAAATAAAGCATGGGAAATACAGACCAGTCAGCTTAACATCTGTGGTAGGTAAATTACTTGAGAAGATTCTGAAGGATAAGATGTACATGCATTCGGAAAACGGTTTGATTAGGAATAGTAAGCATGGCTTTTTGAGTGGAGGTTCATGCCTGAAGAATTTGTTAATTTTCTTTGATGACATGACCAGGAAGGTTGACTAGGGCGGGCCAGTAGACGTCCAAATGTGTGGTGCTGGACAAGAACAGCAGATCAGGCAGCATTGGAGGGGAAGGAAAATCGATGTTTTGGCATATGTCTATCATCAGGAATGTCCAAGGTTTCGATACTCCTGCTTCTTGAATGCTGCCTGACCAGCTAGGCACTTCCAGTGCCACACTTTGCAACTCTGATCTCCAGCATCTGCAGTGTTCACTTTCTTCAAGAGTGGTAGATCTGGACTATATGGATTTCAGTTACACCAGAACAGGATGAGGCTTTTCAGCCCCTGGAGTATGATATACAGTTACAGGAGGAGGCCAATCAGCCCTCAAGGCAATAGAACTAGACCCATTCTAGATCATGCAGCAACATGATCAGGCTATTCAGCTACTTGAAGTCAATAACACAGGAAATGGAAGAGGCAACAAAATGACTGGCCTATGGGGTACACTGGAATAACACCAGGCTATATAGCCCGTAAAGCCTTCAATAAGGTCAGGGCTGATCTCTCCCGGCATTAATTTCTCTTCTCTGCCCAATTCTTTGTAGCCCTAACTCCCTGATATGTCAAGATCCATTAACACCATTCTGCTCCCCAAACATTTCAGAGATGTAGCTGTCTGAGATAGAGAGGCCAGAATAGTCACTACCCTCTGAGAGAAGGAAACAGTCCCCACGGATCTACCTTGACCTTTGACATGAACAAAATATATGAGCACAGTATCAGAGTGACTGGCCCTGACATCACTGCAGGGCGTGACTGAGGAATGTGTCAAGGAAACTGAATAACATTGAACCTAATGGGAATCAGTTGTAAACTACCAAGTGGTTGGGCCATTCAGGACACCATGTGGCTGGTGCAGATAAATCCTCTCAGTCCCTAGATATCTATGTTGGCGATCTTCAAGGTAGCTTCCTCGGTACAAACATCTTCAGCTGGTTCATCAACGTCTTACCCTCCATCATTAGATCAGAAGTGAGGATGCTCAGAAAATATCGCATAAAGCATCAAAACCTGGTCAACATTCAAGCTCATGCTGTTAACGTCTAGGTAACATTAATATAACAGTACTACTGGACCCTGAACATTTCCAAAGAACTAAAAAAGAGCAGCTCATTCTGTATCTCAAGCTGGTGTCACAGAAATGTGAGAACACCATTCAGCCCATTGAAGCTATTGGATAAGAAGATTAGATTAGATTACTTACAGTGTGGAAACAGGCCCTCCGGCCCAACAAGTCCACACCGCCCCGCCGAAGCGTAACCCACCCATACCCCTACATCTACATCTACATCTACCCCTTACCTAACACTACGGGCAATTTATCATGGCCAATTCACCTGACCTGCACATCTTTGGACTGTGGGAGGAAACCGGAGCACCCGGAGGAAACCCACGCAGACACGGGGAGAACGTACAAACTCCACACAGTCGGTCGCCTGAGGCGGGAATTGAACCCGGGTCTCCGGCGCTGCGAGGCAGCAGTGCTAACCACTGTGCCACCGTTCCGCCCACAGCACAGCACAGCCCATTTACTATCTCTTACCTATTGCACAAGAAGAGTTTTAAAAAAACTTCAAATGTTGGAATGCAGGAGACTGGAAGAACGCAATAGGCCAGGCAGCATCAGGAGAAGAAGTCCACTCCTTGGGCATAAGCTTTCTTCATGACTGGGGTGGGGGTAACGGTACAGATAAATAGTCGAGGTGCAAGAGTAGGAGGAGGCGGTGTGGTGAGGTGGGAAACACAGGTAGCGGGTACCACCGAGTTGGTCAATGGGAGGAATGAATCCAGTTGACAGCTGGAAGATGGGTTGATCAGAGGAAAGGAAGGAGGAGAGGCTGGGAAGGGAGTCGGGGTATTAGAAGGGAGGTTATTAGAAATTGGAAAACTCAATGTTGAGTCTCCCGGGCTTTAGGCTGCACCGGTGGAATATTCAATGTTCCTCCAGATGTGCTTTGGTTCGTTGTGGCAATGGAGGAGGTCAAGGATGACCATGTCGGAAATGGAGTGGGAGGGGGAATTGAAATCGGAGGTGATTGGGAGGTCAAATCTGCCCTTACAGGCCCAGCTGAGATGCTCAGCAAAGCATTCCATTTAGTTTACATTTGGTCTCCCTGATATAGAGAAGACCACATCAGTAGCACCAGATACAGTTAACGAGGTTGGATCCCATCACCTGACACATCTTCCACAAGGACCAATCACTTCACTAATTTTGGTTCGTCCCACACTCCCCACCAAACCCGCCAATCCTCACTGGCAACTGACCCTGCAGATGAAAATAATGCATCACCTGCTGGAACACCACCTCCCTCATCTCATCCAAGGCCCCAAACAGTCCTTCCATGTTAATCATAGGTCACATGCCTCTACTTCAACCTAGATTACTGCATCAGGTGCACCTGATGTGGTCTTCTCTCCATCGGGGAGAGCAACGTAAACTAAGGGCTCATTTCGCTGAGCATCACGACAGGGCCCACAGCATCCGACCTGAACTCCCAGGCACCACCTATTTCAATTCCCCTTCCCAATTCCTTTCCAACATGACCTACTTGGCCTGCTCTGTTGCCACAGTGAGTCAGACCGCAAATTGGACGAACAACATCTTACCTTCTGCCTGGTTAGCCTACAATCTGGAGGACTCAACATTGGGTTCTCCAATTTGGAATAACCTTCCTAACCATGGCCCTACTCCCTTTCCAGTCCCGCCTTCTCCCTTCCATTGCACCAAATGACCCCACCTTCTAGCTCCCAACCGGATTCATCCCTCCCATCGACCAACCAGGTTGCACCCACCACTTGTGTCTACTTATCTGCTACCTCACCATCCTGCTCCTCTCCCCACCCCAACCACTCCCTTCCCTCTTTATCTGCAGTTCCCCCTACCCCCACTCGCAGTCCTGAAGAACGGGTATATTTGAAATGTTGACTTCTCCACCTCCTGATGCGGCCTGACTTGCTGTTTCTTCCAGACTCTTGTTTGTTTAATGTTACAAAGGAAGATAAGGAATCTAGTCAGCACAACACGCAGGTAAGCAGCTGCCACTGGTCACCCAATAATGGACCTCTTCCCTGGAACGAGGAAGAGGACATTCAGCCACCCGAGACATTGACAAATGAACAGAAGAAGCCATTCAGCCCGTCCAAACTGTTACACTGAAATAGGAGGATGTAATTGATGCTGCAACACCACAAACTAATGAAGCAGAGGCTGCACAGACAGATTGCTCCATGTTGTGCCTCCTGGCTCCTTTGCTAATGTTTCACACGTGTTACATTAACATGGTTTGCTGATGGTAAGGAGGCACACCGGATGGTATGTGGCACATCTCAAGGAGGCATCTTCCATTCCGAGAAGACAAGGCTAGTCTTCTGTATGGATGTCAGAAGCCTTTGAGAATGACCAACCCTGTCAGAGTGTGTCTGCTGACAAGTTTGTGAACAACATGATGCTCAGTGCAGGGTCTCACTCCAACCGTGCGTTGAGACGGAGAGAGTTTGGTCAGAGCCTGGAGCTGTCTCTCAACAACATGGGGGCTCCACAGGGACATGTAAGCTATCACAGAGTCATAGAGTTCAAGGTGCCCTTTAGCCCAAACTGGACCATTCAGACTAAAATGTCCATCCATGCTAACTCCATTTTCCTGCACTTGGCCCACGTACTTCTTAACATTCCCTATCATATATTTGTCCAAATGAGGAAACATAAATTGCGGGAAACACGGAATATTTAACGGTATCAATGCTTATTTTGAAAATAATGAATATTGGTCCATAACGCTCAAGTTTTATTGCAATCACATTTTATTCTTTTTTCGCATTACAGATTAAGCACTCGTTTCCTTCACACTCTCCTTGTGGTACCTTCAACGCAGGGATTACTCTGGTGCATTGCCTGTATTCTGTCTCATTGTGGCAAGGAGATCATTCCTCATAAAGGAGAGAAAATCTGTTCACAGCGTCCCAAGTACTGTTTCAATAACACTTTACAAATTCAGTAAGGTGTCTTCATACTTATACTTCTATCATTTTGCAATGAAGGACACTATACATTTACTGGGCTGATTACCTACTGCTCCGTATGAATTCTATCAGTGGCTCATGACCAAGGACATCCACCTCCTTTTCACCAAGAACACTTGCCATCATCTCACCTTCGCGTAAATACAAACTGGGAAGGATGGTATGTTTTGCCAAATCATTTTGTTGCCTTGAAAAACGCTATGCTTTAAGCACAGCCACGCCAACAACAACACCACTATTGCCATTGGAGATGGTTGCAGATGCTGCGGAGGTGATGGCCTAGCTGTATTTTCTCTGGAATAATAACCCAGAGACTCAGGTGATAACCGAGACCCCGGTTTCGAATCCCACCACGGCAAATGTTAGAATTTGCATTCAATAAAATATCAGGAATGGAGAATCTAATGAAACCATTGTGTTTGTCCTACCTGGAACACTAATGCACTTCAGAGAAGGAAATCTACTGTCTTCACCCGGTCGGACTTACATGTGACTCCAGACCACAGCACTGTGGTTAACACACAGTTGTAGTTTGAAATGGCCATGCCAGCCGCTCCGTTATATCACTCACTAAAATTTTCAAATAAATGAAACCAGGCTGACCACAACACTGACTACTTACAGCTCACAGGCTGCAGTGGGTCAGGGAGGCGGCTCCCCAACACCTTCTCAAGGACAATCAGGAAATGAATTAATTACTGGCCCAACATCCCATTCCTGAATAAAAGAAGATGATGACACTCAAGGAAGAGAGACAAAGGGACATAGCTCACTTCAAACTGGGACATGGAGGTACACCTCACATGGGCATGCATTTCAGTCATATGGGAACAGGAGAAAAATAAATAAGATTAGTCTGGACTATTATTTCCACTCCAGCTAATCATCAACAGTCCCTCTGTTTGTTTCTTTCTCTCTACCTCTCTCTTTCTCGATCTATTCAACTCACTCCTTCTCCCTTTCACAACAGCCATCCCTGTCATCAACATCAAACACACTATTTCCCAGCTGCATTCAGTTCTGATGTATGGTGATTGGACGCAAAACTTCACTTCTATTTTTCTCTCGACCTGAGGCTGCCAAATCTGTTCAGTTTCTCTGGCACTTATTCGTTCCTTTTGTTTCTGATCTCTAGAGGCATTTTTTTCCCTCTACCTTTCATGGGATGTCTGCATCACTGACAGGGCAGCATTTGTGGACCTCACTAAATGCCTTTTACTGTGAGGCCATTCCTTAAGGTATTGCGTCTGACGTCAGTCTTAATTCAGACCGGGCAATAATGTGAGATTTAATCACCAAAGGACAACAATGAAATAAATAAACTATTGACAAAGTGCTGGTGGGATTATACTAGTAAAATTCACTTTTATTTCCAGTTCCTGTCATTTGAATTTAAGTTCTGTCATCATCTGTGGTAGGATTTGAAACAGTGTCCACAGTGTAGTTACCTGGGCCACTGAATTACGTGGCCAGCGACATTACTACTCTGACACCGTGTCCCTGTCATGAATTTACTTTACAGACAAGAACAAGATTTTGATGGAAACATTTGTAACGGAAAGAGTGATTAGAAGAGAACAGGAACCATAAAGTCTGACTTTTACCAAGGTATAGATAATGGTTTATTTAGCACTCACACTGACGTCAAGATAGGGTCTGGCGCTACCATGGAGCTGGGAGTGAGTAGCTTTGGTGATGGAGAGAATACCAAGACATAAATCAATTCGGGGAAAATAGGTACTTTGTGATTGTGAACAGTCTTGTTTTCAGATGTTTGTGTGTGCGGGGGTGTGGGCGGTTCTGAAATTTGTGGGTAATGAATGCGTTTGCATTTGAAACTGAAGACAATAGTTTCAGTATTTACTAAATATAGATAACAGAAATAGCACAGAAGTTCACCATGGGATTAAAAAATCGATAGCGATGGGGAGACTTACCAGGAACACCAACAATAGCGAGCATGGGATAGTAACCAGCCTGAATAATCAGCAGTACACCTAATATCCGAACTGGTAATATGTGCCAAGACCAGGAAAGATACAAAAGACCCCAAGATAAACTCCTGTCCATTGTTGCAGCATTCCAGTCTATTTTTCTTAGATTCTGAACCATTGATGCGTCATTCCAGTCGACTGTTCTCAGATTCTGATCCATTGTTGGCATATTCCAGTCTAATGCTGTCAGATTCTGATCCACTGTTAAAACATTCCATCTACTGTTCTCATATTCTGGCCCATTGTTGGAACATTCCAGTCTATGGTTCTCAGATTCTGATCTCTCCTTTCCCTGTCGCTGCAACTGATGATCCTTGTCAGTGTTGCTGGTGATATATCTGCATCAATAATGGGATAAAGCATTGGAAGAAGCCCCGTACAAATAGAAGAGGAAAACTATCCAGTGACATAATTAGGATCCATGGAGAGTGACATCAATCACAGTCATTGAACAAACAGATCCAGATAACTCCTTTTGGAATACGACTTTCAGTTCAAAATAACAACTGGATTGAATTGAATGTTGACATCGCTGGCTAATGGTCACATCTCCCATTTCCATTTGCTCTCGTGAAGTTAATTGTGAGGGAGAATTATTGACGTTTTCTTATCGCGGGTTAGATGATTCTGCTGTGTTATTCATTTGCAATGCTGTAACCACCTGAACACTCCACCATGACCATCCACAAAAGAAAAATCACAATCTAGATGTGGTCTCCATGCTGGTCTCTCCTTGACTAGAACAGGCGCCAAGCAACAGATTCTCAGTGGATATATTTGCCCTGACCATACACAGGAAGTGTGGATATGTCTGGACATTCCACTCGTGACAATGCTGAATCTTCAACACACAACATGATTGAGCACTGTTTTATGTAAACTAACAAACACCTTAATACATTATATTGGCTTCAAAGCGGTAAGACTTACAGTTTTGGAATTCAGTCCAAAGCCAAATGTGGCATGTTCTCACAAACCCAGTCCTTTTACAGGGTTATGTTGTCCTTGGTTTTTTTGAAAGAGGGTCTAAAGGACCCAAGATTCCAATATGTCAGAATTTTGAAAGGTTCTTTGGGGTCCTTTTGTTTATACCTAACAGATAATGCCTCATCCAAGAAGCCTTTCAAGTCTCTAAAAAGTACCCTGCATAATCAGGAGGACCTGTCCAGCTCCCTAGGTGGACAGGTTGGATCAGTTCAGGGGTTTGTTGAGTCAGGGTCACTGGACGCTCTCTGCCTCCTTCTGCCCTTCCGACATTATAACCTGTAAGCAGTTGTGTCAGTTTTATTCTTGGTGCTGAGGGGTTTTGTTTATTGGGATTGTTGCAAGTATATTGGAACAGCATCTTTAAATCAGGATAGCCTGTCACGTACGGATACGATACGTTATTCAGGTATTCTATTTTCGGTTCCTAATGTTTAATTTGGGAATTTGGCAAATAAATGTCATTTGTTGAAAACTCGGCATTCTGACCAGCTAATTCTCTCTGGGAATATCAGCTATACACGAACCTTCAACAAGTCGCAAATTTATCGTCCGGCTACCTGCTTAAAATGTTTTGAGGGTTCGGGTCTGGTCCATAACAGATTAGGGGCCTTTAGACAGCGAGTGGCAGGAAATATTGTCTCTTACTTCGTGTGTTGATTAGGTGAGTAAACAGACCTTCAGATAGCAATGGTTCCTGCAGGAACAAAGCTTGTTTTGGAGGTGGAGAAAGTGACCTTGGGGGTTTTACAAAATGCACATAAGTCCAATCCACAGGAATTAGTAGACAAAGGGAGTAAAAGCTACCGTCTGGTGTGAGGAAAGATGAGATGAATGCAGCAGTAGCTCAGCATTCCAATTTGCTGGAAACTCCATCAGGATCTGTGGAGATGAGTAAGCTTCAATCGCAAAAGAGGCAGCTTGAGTTGGAAGCAGAGGTGAAGCAGTTTGAGCTACGACTATAAAAAGAAGAGGAAGAAAGATAACGAATAGGTTTAACGGAGGAAAGAGAAAAAAATAAATAGCTTCAGCAGGAGAGAAAGAAAAAGAGGGAGCATTTGAGCTTCAGAGGTGGACACTTAGAATGGAAAGTCAGCTGAAAAGGATGAAGATGAAGGCTGAAGGTCAGCTTAGCGAGGTACAGACTGAAGATGGGTAAACCCATGGTGAGTCCAAAGCCTGGTGAGAAACGTGTTTCAGTATATTCACAGCTTGCCTAGATTAATGAGGAGGGAAGTGGCTAAAGAATTTCAGTGGGCAGTGACCATGTAGGTTTTGTTGACCCAAACAGAACTTGTCGGTAGAGCTAGTGAGGTATGCGCAACACTATCAGAGGAGGGATCTGGGGAGTATGAGAAGGGGAAAATGTACATATGAGCATGTGCCAAAAGCCTACAGACAACGTGAGGAATATAAAGAAGGATCCTGTTCGAACCCATATTGAGTTTGAAAGAATCAAACAAAGTAATTTTGATAGATGGATAAGAGCTTTAAAAAGAGAGCAAACCTACAATGCTCTGAGAGAGACAATTACTTTGAAGGGGTTTAAGCATTCACATAGTGCAAACTCATTTGGAAGATACTAGAGTAATAAAGGCAAAACTGGTAGCTGAAGAGGCTGATGATTATGACTGGTGATTATTGTTATAAAACTTGTTTTGGCTTCCAGAGTCAATTTCAGTCCATGATGGATAGAAATTGGGGCAAAGAGAAATCCCCACGTAGAAAGGGAGACGTAGATCTCGGTGAAGGCAATACTTGAAGGAGGCAGAGAAGATTTTTTAAAAGCCTCCGGTGTTTTCATTGCAACAAATTAGGTCACGTGAAATCACTGTTTTGGTGGATTCAGAAAAAAACACAGACGTAGGAAAATGGAATAAATCTGGTAGTTTTGATGGAGCGGTAACAGAATGCACAGTGGAAACTAGAAAGCTGCATCAGAGTGTATAATCTGATTGGAGGTTTGTTACGGAGGGAGTACCAGATCTGCTTATAAAATATACCTGCAAAGGGAAAGTTTATTCACATAGGGCAGTTAAAGAGAATGCAATATTAAGAGACACCGGATCCTCTGTGAATAGATAAGGAGATATATACTCCTGAAGGAATATTTCCAGAAAAGGTACAGCGAAAGAAAATTCACCATGAGACAAAAGGTGCAAAATCATGTAAAGTGAGCATAGCGTGTCCAGAAAAGTGTGGGGAAATTGTGGTAGAGGTATTGGACAAACTCTCAGCTCCAGGAATACAATTTGTCCTTGCGGAAAATATAGCTGATTCAGTGGTAGGATTACTGCTACTCTGGTTGAAAAGCCAGTGGATATGCAGGCAACTGAATCAATGTAGGAGTTTTATCCTTGACATTTTCCTGATTGTGGGTAACAAAGTCCCAATGTCACAAGTTGAAACAGAAAATACCAAAAATGTAAAGATAAGGAAGCTTAAGTGGCATGAACAGATACTTTGTTCCATCAGAAAGTTGAGACAAAACAGGAGCAAATAGGTGATCATGTAACTATTTTTGCTCAGCTAAACTAATTGAGTCACAGCAGAAAGATAAAAGTTTAAAGCAGTTGTATCAAAAAGCACATACGTTAGGAATTTTGACTGTATCCCTGAGCTTTATTACCTTAAAGATAATGTCCAAATGAGGAAATGGAGGCGATCATATATTCAAGGAGATGAGAAATGAGAAGAGATTCATCAAATCATATTGCCAATGTGGTACAGAAAGGAGGTGATGCGAATAGTGGATGAGTTACCACCGAGAAGTTAGTTCGGAGTGAGGAAAAAAAAAACAGACTGAATACAGAGACATTTTACTGGCCTGGACTGCAACAGGATGCAGTTGAATTTTGCCAGATGCATCATACATGTCAGGTAGTTGGAAAAACACAAGCGATAATAAAACCTGCACCTTTCTTAACTATTCCGGCATTTGAGGAACCTTTTACAGGAGTCTTAATTGATTGGCTAGGTACCAGACCACAATCAAAAGAGTGGGCATCAGTGTTTTTTTAACAATAATGGATGCATCGACTAGATTTCCAGAGGCCATCCCAAGGTACAGTATCACAGCTAAAAGAATTGCAAAGGAATTACTCTTTTATAAAAAATAGATACGGACTACCAATGAAGATACAGTGAGATCAAGGTTCAAAGTTCACATCTAATTAATCACGATAATGTCTTAGGAATGAAGCAATTCAAATCTACTGCAAACCATCCACAATTGCAGGGAGCACGAGAAAGGTGACATTAAACATTAAAGACCATGTTGAGGGCTTATAATCAGGATTGTCCAGATGATTAGCGTCAGGGAATTCCATTTGCACTTATTGTGATCAGGGATGCCCCCGATTAACAGAGCAAATTTGTTCCATTGGAATTATTTTGGGGGCATTAAGTGAGGGGACCATTAAAATTGATTAAGGAGAAAATAGTAAATTAGAGTTCAAAGGCCACACATTTGGACTCGGTCTCAAAATTTAAGGAACGATTAATAGCGCTGGGGAGTGGCTAGACAGCATTTAAAAGAAATGCAACATGCAATAAAACAGGAAGCGGATAGGAAATTTTAAAAAATCCAATTTTGTTATCGGGGATAAGATATTACTGTTACTTCCAGTTATAGGTGAACCTTGAAAAGCAAGGTTTAGTAGACCTTATCAAACACAACGGATATTGAGTGAGAGTAACTACTTGATAGGACTCCAGAAAAAAAGAAATCTCACAGCGTATGTCATGTGAATATGCTCAAAATGTTCTTTGACAGGTAAGGACAGCCAGAGAATGAGGTGTTAATGATTACGGCATAGAAGGAAAAAACAACTTCAGAGGATTCTGATTCGGACATTCCTCAAATTAAAGTGGACAATGAGGTAGTTGTTTAAAAATGTGTTGCTGGAAAAGCGCAGCAGGTCAGGCAGCATCAAAGGAGAAGAAGAATCAACGTTCTGGGCATAAGGCCTTGTTCAGGAATGAGGAGGGTGTGCCAAGCAGGCTAAGATAAAAGGTAGGGAGGAGGGACTTGGGAGAGGGGCATTGGGAATGAGATAGGTGGAAGGAGGTTCAGGTGAGGGTGATAGGCCGGAGAGGGGGTGGGGGCGGAGAGGTCGAGAAGAAGATTGCAAGTCAAGAAAGCGGTGCTGAGTCTGAGGGTTTGGACTGAGAAAAGGTTGGTGGAGGGGAAATGAGGAAGCTGGAGAAATCTGCATTCATCCCTTGTGGTTGGAGGGTTCCTAGGCAGAAGGTGAGTCGCTCTTCCTCCAGGCGTCGTGTTGCCATGGTCTGGTGATGGAGGAGTCCAAGGACCTGCATGTCCTTGGCGGAGTGGGAGGGGGAGTTAAAGTGTTCAGCCACGGGACAGTTGGGTTGGTTGGTGCTGGTGTCCCAGAGGTGTTGTCTGAAACGTTCTGCAAGAAGGTGGCCTGTCTCACCAATGTAGAGGAGGCCACATCGGGTGCAGTGGATGCACTAAATGATGTGTGTGGAGGTGCAGGTGAATTTCTGATGGATATTGAAGGATCCCTTGGGGCCTTGGAGGGAAGTGAGGGGGGAGGTGTGGGCGCAAGTTCTTCAATTTTTGCAGTTGCAGGGGAAGTTGCTGGGAGTTGAGGTTGCATTGGTGGTGTGTGTGGATCTGACAAGGGAGTCACGGAGGGAGTGGTCTTTCCGGAACGCTGATAGGGGTGGGGAGGGAAATATATCCTTGGTGTTGGGGTCCGTTTGGAGGTGGCAGAAATGACGAAGGATGATACGATGTTACTGAAGGTTGGTGGGGTGGTAGGTGAGGACTAGTGGGGTTCTCTCCTGGTGGCGATTGGAGGGGCGGGGTTCAAGGGCGGAGGAGCGGGAAGTGGAGGAGATGCGGTGGAGAGCATCATCAATCACGTCTGAGGGGAAATTGCAGTCTTTGAAGAAGGAGGCCAGTGGATTGTTCGGTATTGGAATTGGTCCTCCTGGGAGCAGATGCGGTGAAGGCGAAGGAATTGGGAATATAATCCCACCTTTTCCTCCACTACATTGATGACTGTATCGGCGCTACCTCGTGCTCCCACGAGGAGATTGAACAGTTCATCCACTTTACGAACACCTTCCACCCAGACCTCAAATTTATCTGGAGAGTCTCAGACTCCTCCCTCCCCTTCCGAGACCTCTCCATCTCTATCTCGGATGACCGACTCAACACGGACGTATACTATAAACCGACTGACTCCCACAGCTACCTAGATTACACCTCTTCCCACCCTGCCCCCTGTAAAAACGCCATCCTACGTTTCATTCCAGCTCCAACTCTGGTATGACCCTGGCGATGAGGAAAATTACTCAACTATATCCAGTCCCTGCATAGGAGAATAATTACAATCTGACCAATTACCACACCCTCAGTCCCATCTCGACAGTCAAATTGGTGGGAATACTTTTCGTTAAAGCTGTCAAGTAGCACCGAAATAATCGGGTCAGTGTGGTTTCTGATAGGTCCCCATGTGGAGATGGTGCTGCAGTGGACATATCATTGGTTTACGAATCCAGTCCAAGCCAATGATCTGGCAGCTGTTGGAAGTTAAAAATAATTAATAAATTTATCGATACCTAAAATCTGGTGTCAGTAATAGTGTCCAATGTTGATTGTAAACATCTGTCTCCTTCCCCAAGTGATCTCCCGTGCTTTCTTGGCCTAAAAGTGACTCCAGACACACAAACATGGTCTCTGAATTGGCCAAGTGAGACACCCAATAGTATTAAACTACTCTGAGGTCTTAAAGGATAATACCTGACAGAACATCTAGCATCAACCTCGTTATCAGAAAAGGGAGTGAGAAACACAGTTCTGTCGACCCTGCATAGACATCCTTCCAAACATCTGAGAGCTTATGACAACATTTACAGAGCTTTCCCACAGACTGAACAGAAACATCGGGAGAGGGGGAGGTCATGTAGCACATTGAGCTTTCCGCATGCTATTTCATGGCCGAACATCTCCTCAATGCAGTTTTCCCCACAGAATGTTCATATCCCAAAATATGTTGAAACAATATTGAAATATAGTGCCTTCGGCCCATCAATATATTGGGAGTTCTCTGATAACACGTGTTTATTAAGTATGATTTGACTGCAATGTGATTCGTGAACCATTTTCTAGAAAATGAACTAACATCCCTGCTTCCAATCTGTCACACCCTGTCAGAGTTTTATATATCTCACTGAGATCTCCACTCATTTTCCTAAAGCCCATGGAATACAGGCCCAGTCACCCCAAACTCTGTTCCCACAACTAACTGTCATCCCAGAGATCGGTCTGGTCATCCTTCACTGCACTCCCTCAATGTCAGGTTTGCCCTTTATTAGCTAAGGACACCAAAACTGCACACAATACTGCACAATGTTCGAGATGGGGTCCCACCAAGTCCCCGTACAGTTGCAGTAAATGACCCTTACTCCTGTATTCTAAATCACCCTGAAATGAAGTTAAATAAACCATTTATCTTCCTACCTGCTTTCTGCTCCTGCAATATTGCTTTCAGTGACTAGTGTACAGGGAGATCCAGATTCTTTTCAATGTTACAGCTCCCTACTTGCTGGGTCTACGTACACTGTATACAGTGTGCCAATGCCATTCCCAGTATTGACTTCCGTGTTCAGAACTCACTGCCCTACATGGACTCGGAATGCTGCGCAGAAATAAACAAAAATGCAGCTTAAGTTCATTTATATATCAACAAATTTCAACCAATCCCTTTTCAAATGATAGGCTGCCATTCAATTGATGCCATCAATGTACACAACCTCTCATCTCTGCCATTGCTCTCCATCTGCCAGGTATTTGCCCAGTCACTCCACTTGTCTCAATCAATTTGGAGCCTTTTTGACATCCTCCTCATCCACTCACAAGCCGACATCGTTTAGAGCTGTCAGCAGTCTTGGAAATATTGCAATTGAGCCCCTCAACCAAAGATATGATGTGTATTTGGAATAGTTGGATGCCAAATCTCGATTCTTGTTATATCCTCCAAGCCTTCCATTCAAAAAACATGGTTTTATTCCTACTCACTGTTTCCTGCCAACTCTCCCATTCTAAAACCATGACCATATATTAGCCCCAGTCCCATAGGATTCGAATTTGCACAATAGGCTTGGGGCTTTATCAAAAATCTTTCGGAAAATCCAATCGTATTGCGTTGATACCTTCTCCATAATTTTGCTAAAAGCCATTTTCCCAAACATGATTCCTATTTCATAAACCTCTGTTGACTTTGTCTATGCCCATTAATTTCAGTCCAATATTTTCTCGAAAATGTTTTAGTTACTAATTTCATTCTATTCCCTTTTTCTCACCAGACTAAAGTTCCCGAGTATTGCGAGGAAATTTTATTTTTGTTTTTTCTTCTTCTGTGAAGGCATAACCGAAGTATTTGCTCCATTGATCTGCTAGTTCCCCGTCCTCAATTCTCTGGTATCAGACTGTAAGAAAGCTGCACCTTTTTCTCTTAATTTTGCCATTGGCGTATTTTCAGAAGATATTACAAGTTCACTCATATACACTGTGATAAGATATTCTTCAGAAAACCATCAATTCCTATCTTAAGCTGCTGAATGATTGACCTTCCACAGCCATCTAATCACAGAAGCACAGACTCTGTACTATCAGAAATACAGCACGGTCTATATTTGCCCCACTTTCCAACACAAAACCTGTCGCCGTGAATCCTATGGCATTTCAAGTGCACAACCATGTATTTTCTAATGGTTTTGAGGTTACCATGACAATTCCCTCTCACGAAGTGCATCCCAGACCCAAACATACTGTGCTTCAAAAACAGTCCTCAAATCCTCACTAAACCTCAAACCCTTCACTTCAAAAATGTGTCCCTTTGATTAAAAGGACCAGCTGCTGTCTATCTACCCCATCCATATCCCTCGTAATCTTATCCTCCTGATTCAGGTCCCCCTTAGCTTTCTCTGCACCAAAGTAAACAATTCGAGCTTATCCAGGCTCTATCCATAGCTGATACGCTCCATCCCAGGGAACATCCTGGTGAATCTCCTCTGCACCCCCTCCAGTACAATCACATCCTTCCTGTAATGTAGCTCCCAGAATTGCACACAGTCTTCCATCTTGGCTAATGAAAGTTCCGCATAGCTCTTATAATCTATGCTTCGATATGTGAAGGCTATGTTTACGCTCCCGTACGCCTTCTCAAATTGTGTGTTACCCTGTCCAGACACATTCAGAGATGTGTGGAGAAGCACCCTCCCAGCTTCCTAGTGTGTTGCCATTCATTGAGTCCTTGCCTGCCTGGTTCCTTCTTCCAAAGTGCATCACCTCATAGTTGTCAGGGTTACATTCCATCTGCCATTGATCCACCCATCTGACAATTCCATCTGTATCTTCCTGCAACGTAAGGCCTTCCTCTTCACTGTCATCTCCCCGGCCATTCTTTGTATCAAACACAAACTTACTTAAGACACTCCCCACCCCTCGTCCATATTCACAGCTGCATCCTTTATGATAAGGGTTAAAATCACAAAATATCAGCTTGTAGTCCAAGGTTTATTTGGAGGCACGAGCTTTCAAAACGCTGCTTCTTCATCAGGTGGTTGCGCGCTTTGATGAAGCACTTCAAAAGCTAGTCCCACCGAATATACCTTTTGGAGTATAACCTGGTGTTATGCAATTTTTAGCTTTGTCCACCCCAATCCAACACTAACACCTCCGAATCACAAATATTAAGAGACACAGCACTGATACCCGTGGTGCAGCATTGGACACGAGCCTCCAATCACACAAACAACCCTCTACCACCACCCTCTGTCTCCTAACACTTAGGTTCATTTGGTTGCAACTTGGCAAGTCACTAATGAGTCCTACCTGTTCCCGAGTTATTCTGTTCTGCTGGAGACACTTGTAGAATATCTGGTGATTCTCCCGAATCTTTCCTACCAGTAGGTTTCCATGCCCCTGTGTTAATTAGTGGCCGACAAGTGATGAATTTCCTCCTTATTGCAGTCTTAACTGTCCTGTCCCAGATCCTGCCATTATTTGCCTTGAATGTGGAATAGACAGCGAGGGTAACGTTCTGTTAATTTCAAACTTGTCAAATGTTTTGTGAATTATCTAAATTTCACTGTGACCCACCTCTCATTCTTTGAAACTCTAGAGAACACAGGCCGAGTTTCCTCATCAGGCAATCTCACCATCTGAGGGATTAATCTGGAGAATGTCCAATTGCACTTCCTCTCAGGTCAGTATATTCTTTCTGTGATTCCGTCACCAAACCTGTGCACAATACTCCAGCTACAGTCCCTCCAACACGCTGTCAAACTGTTTCAACATGTCTTTACATCAATGTTCTAACTCCCTTAAATGAAGGAAAACCAAACTTTAACTTTCCACTTACATATATTCCTCCAAATACCCTTCACATTCATTGTATTTACGAACTCACTGAGATCTTATAGTTTAAGGTCAGAGGGGAAAGAATTAAAGGGAACTCGAGGAATAACTTTTTAAAACAGGGGCTGTTACGCATATGGAATGAGATGTGGTTGAGACGGATACATTAACAATATTTCAAAGGCATTTGAACAAATACACGGATTGTAAAGGATTTGGAAAGATACGGGACAATGACAGGGAAATGGGTTTAGCGTGGATGGGCATTTTGGTTGCAATTGACCAGTTTGGGATGAAGCGCCTGTCTCCGTGCTGTCTGCCTCTATGACTCTAACAACCATTGCTTGTCTCCCACTGAATTTTATATTGTACTTTCCAAAATTATTGAAGATATCTTGACATTCTAGCCTCCAGTCTTACGCGATGTTTGACTAGAATATTCAAGCATTCTATATTGTATGCAGACACCTTGTAAACTGTACCTTATAAATGCCATTATTCCTTAAAGGCTGCTTCAGACCAAGGTTAATAATTCGTCCTTCTGACCACACCACATCAAATCCGAAATAACCTGCTCTCTAGTTTGCTTCACAACATACTCTTCGACCGACCTCATAAACACTTACGGAACTTATTTTTCACAGCTTCAGCAGTCACTTAGTTAACGCTGTTAACCATTCAATAAGACTGCGGTATCCACAATACTTGCCTATCTAATTTTCAGAGCATATGATGCTCCGATTTTCGGCTACTGTTTTGATTTCGATATATAACACACCAATATTTGCTTCTCCTTGCTATCTGTAAACTCTACCTAAACTGATTCGGTGGAAGCTGAGGGACAGGTCTGTGTCGTTATTAGTGATAGACCTGGACAAGACATTCAGGGAGGCTCACCTCGACGCTGAGATGATCTGGAGAAATGTCCCACAATACTGGACAAGCAACAATATCCTCCTCTCTCTGTTAGGATAAGACTTACCATATACTCTCTGCTCCCTCACACTCACTGTATATCTGTTATAGCACCTAGCCCCGAACAAGGTTCACGCTCTGTCTTCAAATAAGGCTCAGGCAGTACCACTCTCACTATTGAATTCAGCAACTAATAATAATATGTGGATTCAAAATTGTCGACTGACTCGTTCCAGACACCTCACAACTTTCCCCACCTACACCAGCACAACAGCAGGGTCACCCATTCACACTCTCCCTCCACCCCTTTCTCCCATTCCAGGAGAAACCGCCTGGAATAGGATAGAAATTTCCAAGCCGGGTAGTGGAGTGCCCGATATCCGTTCCCTTACTCCCCTCACCCCGCCCTGTGGGGAGGACTCTTAAGGAGCTGGAGTGGATCAGGACGCCTCGTGTGGATAATCTGAAACATCCACGTCCTACTGACCAGTTAAGAAGTAATGTTCAGTGAAAGACATTGCTCAGTTTAAACCCACTGGCAGCTCCCACAACACTCACAACAGTCCTTTCATTTCCAAAAAAAACAGCCACAGATACCTCACTTCACAGAGACGCAGACACAGAAATACACAGACGAACACACACAATACTTACAAGGAGATAGGCATACACACACGTATAAACAGACTGAGACATATACAGTCACATACAAATAGACATAAATACAGACAGCAACACAGGCTGAAACACAGACAGACAGATGTAGACACGGAAACACACAGATAACAAGCACACAGACACACACACACAGGCACACACACACACACACATACAGACACACAAAAACACAGGCACAGACACACACATCCAGACATACAAAAACACAGGCATAGATACACACACACATTCAGATACACGCACAAACACTTACTCACATACAGACACACAGGGGCACAGACAATAGTGTCATTAAGACACAAATCGATATGTTTTTGATTTGTAAGGGGATCAAGGATTCCAGGGAAAAGGCAGAAGAATGAGGTCGAGGTACTAATAAGAAATTATTGAACGGAATTTCAGACTCGATAGGCTGAATGGCTTCGATCTGCTCATTTCCTTAATGCTCCTGCGGTATTATGCTATCAGGCATTCTCTTCCTCAGACGGTAGCAGAGGATCAGCGTGATAAATATTTGAATGGAAAGGGTCAGTGGGAATGTGGGATAGGTTTGGAGTCCATAGTGGTTCATCTTTATTCCTAATTATTCTGCACTTATGTCTGAAAAGAGGTGGTGATTTGATGTTCAGTTAACACAGTTTTAAAATAACAGTTGTCCCACAATGAAATAAGGATGTCCCTTTCACTTTAGTCTTGTGCTACCTGTGGTGTCCTCATCCTCAGGGAGCAGTGAAGACTCGGTTATAGAAGATATTCCAGACTGAGACCATTACTGGACAGAAGGGTCAGTGTTTATTGGGAACAGACAGGAAATGGATGGTCAGGCACACTCGGACCAGCCATGAGCATTCTGAATGGTGCAGCCGAATAGGCAACTTCTGCCCCTACCCCATGTGTTCCCTCATTCCACCACTCGAGGCTGTTACAGAGATATACTGCTGTCCCTACCCCATGTGTTGTTCCCTCAATCCACCCCTCGATGCTGTTACAGGGTAGGGGACCACTCCATTAAGTCAGACAGGATCGTTACAATGAGACAGGAGGAGGCCATTATGCGCCTGTAAGGAATTACACAGGAATATAGAATGAAGTAATTCAGCTCGTTCAGTACACTACACAGTCTAGGAGGAGGCCTTTCAACCCACCTGAGCTACTACACAGGAACAGGGAAGCTGTTGCCAACAGGAAATAGAGAGTAAAGACAAATGTTTATTTTCAGGCTGCAAAGCTGTAACTGATGGAGTGCCTCAGAGATCACTGTGGGGTCATCAATGATCAATAATCTTTATCAAAGATATGGAGGAAGGGGAGGGATTGGCTTGGAGCTCAATAAACTCGTACACCAAGATGGCCATTCAATGTGTCGTCAAATGGAGGTATGAGAGCTGCAAAGTGATACAGGCAGGGAAGGTTAGTGAGCAAACCTTCAGCAGAAATAATATAAGGTAGGTTATTTGTTTTGGCATGAAAGATGAAACAATGGTAAACAATTTAAATGGAGAGAGATTGCAGAACTCTGTGATACAGGAGGTTTCCATGTTCTTGCGACATGAATCATATGAAGTCAGATGTAGCAAGTGATTTGGAAGGTAAGTGGAATAATGCTGTTTTTGGCAAAAAAAACATCGGGTTTAATTGCAGGAGTGTTTTACTGCATCTGTACTGGGCATTACTGAGACCACACCTAATACACTGTGTTCAGGTTTGATCCACGAAACTAAAATAAAAAGATATAATTCTTTTCGAAGATTTACTCATTCCTGGAAAGCAGGTCTTTTGTTATGGGGGATTATCAGTATTGATCTTAGCTGAGAAATAATATTGAACCATCCATGACTTTATGAAAACTGTATAAACTGGATGCATATTATCTTCTGTCAGGGAGACTAAAGCTAGAGAATAAATTTTAAGGAAAAGATACATTGATATTAACACACATACTATGAAGACACCTACCAATATTTACAAATTACACAGACACATATAAGCATGTCATCAAATTGTAAAGTTGGAAATTTTTGGGACTGGAAGGATTTGTGCACAACAAGAGCAATGACGCACTCGCATATACTCCATAATCAGGTTTTCCAGAGAATGTTCCAGGAGATCGCACATGGTCCAGTTTGGTGGTCAGTTGACATAATTATTTGTTCCAACACAGAAAAGGAGAAAAATGTTCCCTGCCTGAGAAACAGCAGCCAATTGATCCCTCTCTCTTACTTTGTTGCGCCCGATAGCAAAGTGTGAGACCAGAAAATCCCTGAGTTATCTTTACCACTTGTGAAGGATTCCTGGTGAGGGTTCATTGGAATCTCTTCGCTGCCTGAAACGAAGGGAATTCAGCCAAATCCAACTGTTCCAGAAAGAAATCCCACTAGCAGTAGCTTGTGTGAGCAGAGTAACTTCAAAGGCAGAATAACATTTGGGGCACTCTGTCATTTTACCATTTGTTATGAGTTCAACTTTCTGTGTCTCACATTTTTCTTGAAAATGACCTACTCTGAGATCTACATCATTGGTCACATCACTAAACTGGTTGCATTTAAGGTTGGTGTAACCAGTGGAGGAGTGGGACTGGAAAAGGACATAGTGACCTTCCAACATTTAGTGGAACACAAATGAGAAATTCTCAAAGGGCTGCTCAAGTGGAAATTCCCTTCCCCAGAGGATTGTGGTTTCTGGATGTTTGCATTTATTCAAAGTTGTTTTTGGTATGTAGTAAAATGGCATACAGACAGAAACGTGCTGCTGAGACCAAAAGCACATGAGGCGGTGATAAAGTATCTAATGGCCCACTCCTGCTGCTCAGTCCTATGTTTCTGTGTTCTATTCAACCCCTCACCGCTCCTGCAAGGAGCAGATGGAGGCCACTTGTCCCAGATACCTGGTCCACAGTAACACAGTATCTCATCCAGTCCCTCAAGACTGTCACACATGGTTTGGTGTAGGTTGGAAAATGTTATTTGGTTCAAAAGACGCCTCTGGTCTCATTACAGAGTGTTTCCTCTCTGCAACTTGTGATTCATTTGTTGGTCATATTATAGACCCAGATTCACTGTGAATACAGTCCCCATACCTCAACCAGAGATGAGTTACAAAATACTTCACTCTCTCTGATTGCAAAGTTCAATAAAAGAACATTCAGGAAAATTACAAACATTAACTTTGCAATTACTGAATAGGAGAACAAAAGGAATAGGATCAGGTAATTCGGATGATCAAGCCATTGTATACCATCATGGCTGATCTACTGTTGACATTAACTCCCCTTTAATGCCCAATTCTTCACCCCTTAGCTCTCTGACAGGTCATAAATCCATCTACCTCCGACTGAAATGCTTTCAGTAATGTAGCTCCCCTAGCTCTCTAGCCCAGATAATTTCTAACAGTGATTACCTTCTGTGAGAGGAAAACACTCCCTACACATACATTATCACCTATTGATATGAACAAGAGGCGAACACAGGGGCTCAGGAAAGAGTGAATGGCTAAGATACCTATGCAGTATTTGACTGAGGATGGCATTGGGACCACCTATGTATTTGAGCTGAATGGGAATCAGGTGCAACTTTCCCACTGGACGTGGTCTTTCAGAACACAATAAGGTTTGGGGTCAGTCGCCAACAACCCTCTCAGTCCCGGGACATCTCTGCAGGAGATCCTCACGTTAGTCTCCTCAGCACAAACATCTTCAGTTGCTCCATCAATGTCTTTTCCCATCATAAGATCGGAAGTGGGTATGATGACTGAAGATCACAGAATGTTCAGAACATTTTGTCCCCCATCAGCTCCTGAACCATTCTGCGTCCATGTGCATCAAGACCCGGACAGCATTCCGGTTTGTGCTGTTAAAGTATCGGTAACATTTATGTAACAGCATGGCCAGACACTGCCCATTTCCGCAGTTAAAAGAAGAGCTCATTCAGCATCTCAAGCTGGTTGCACACGGGTATGAGCTAACATTCAGGAACAGGAAAAGTGACAGCACATTCAGTACTCCTGCCTGTTACACAGGAAGAAGAGTGGTCTGTTCAGTGTATCGAGCTGTTAAACACGAACAGGCAGAGCTCAATCAGACCCTTAAACCTGTTCCATGAGACCAGGAGGAGGCTATTCATGCCCACGAGACAGTTATACAGGAACAAGAGGGGGTCATTTATATTCCAACACGACAAACTAATGAAACCAAGACTGCACTGATAGAGGAGTCCATGATGTTAATCATGGTTCCATTGTTTTTAGAACGGGTGCTACTTTAACAAGGTTTGCTGGCAGTGAGGAGGGAAGCCAAATGATTTGTGCCAAGTCTCAAGGAGGCAACTTGCATCTCCGAGAAGACACACCCATTTTCTCCATGGGGGTCAGAATCTGGTGGGAAAAGTTAACTGTTTTAGCATGAGGGTATTGTGGCTGCTGTAGGGATTGCGAATAACGAGCATTTCAGTGTAGGACCACACACGGAATGCACTGTATTACTGTGGGGAGGGTTTATTCAAAGACTGGTCCGCTGTCTCTCTCATGCGAAATGGGGATTGGGTGTGGAGTGAGGGGAATATTCTCAGAGGGTCTTAAACTATTGACAGTCATGTAACCCGAGTATAAAAGAAGCCATGGAATTTTTCATGGTATCAGTATCTATTTAGAACATCGTGAGTGACTGTCCTTCACCCCAAATTTCAATGCAATCGCCTCTCATTCTCTCACAACGCTGGAGATTGATCATCATTCTCTCCTCATAGCACCACCATCCCAGGGATTAGTCTGGTGAAACCCCATTGCACTCTCTCTGTGGCAAGGTGATCATTCGTTATAAAGGAGAGAAAGTCTGTCCACAATATCCCAAATGCTGCCTCAACAACACTCTCACCAATGATCACAATGACTCTTTTTCCTCGTAGACATCTCCGTTTCTTTCCTGTAGCGTAAAAAAGACCCTCCTTCTCTCGACACTGCTGGAAAGAGTTAACACTTTCATAATGACGGTATTGTTGTTGCTGTCGGAATTATGGATAACATGACGTTCATTGCAGGATCACTCACCAATTGAATTGTATTAATGTTGGAAGAGTTTATTCAAAAGCCTGAACCTCTCTCTCTCTCTCTCTCCCTGTCTCTCTCTCCTCTCTTTCTCAGTCGAAATAGGGAGTTGGGGTGGTGAGGTGGAAAGTTCTCAGAGGCTCGTAAACTATCGAGAATCATGTAATCTGAGTGAAAAAAGCCAGTGTCTGTTTAGAACATCATGAGTGATTGTCCATCCCCCTTAAGGTTCAATGCAATCACCTCTTATTCTCTCACTGAGCTTCACTTACTGCTCATGGTGCCATCATCCCAGGGCTTAGACTGATGAAAATTGGGAGAAAGTCTTTCCACAGTACCCCAAATACTGCCTCAACAACCCTCCCCTGGATGATCACAAAGCACCTTTTCTCTCACTTAGACATTGCCACTTCTTTCCTGTGCCACAAAAAGCCATTCCTTCTCTATGAACTACGACTGACATGGAATTTATAAGTCCCTTACATCTGTACGTCAGCATCAATAAAGCGAACACCAGAGTTGCCTCTGGAGCTGTGCATCACTCTCGGGGAGAATTTCACTGAGATTGAATACACCTAAAATAGGGGAGGATCACGTTCCTGAATGGAAATGAGATGTAACAATACAGAAAACAGGCAGAGAAAGGGAGCTATCTTTACTTCTGTTCTTCTCTCACAGGATGTATGAAGCTCTGGTCAGGGCAGCATGTTATGCAGATCTTGAACTGAGTGGTTGGTTCAGCTGTTCCACAGGACAGTAAAGAGTAAAACGCATTGCTGTGGGTTTGTTGTGTTACAACACAGGATAAATCTTCCTGCTTAATTAAAACCAGCAACAGAGAAAAGATTTATCCCATGCAGTAATCTGTTATAATTCTCGAGTCCAAATCTATTTGAAGTAAAAATTAACAACTTTATTTCTTAAAATATAACAGAGAATAATAAACGAGTGACTATTTACAACTTCTACCTTCCTCCCCTTCCACAATACTAGACCGATAAGACTCCTAATTAAGATTTTAAAAACAAAACTTCTTATCTTAAAACCAGGAAGCTTTCGGTTCTTCTCCATATTCCTGTCTTCTTTTCTACTTGGGGACTCTGCTTCACCAGTTACTAATCAATAAATGTACCAATAGGAGAGCTATTATTCAGGTAGTCTTTGCATGCTGGTAGCTTGGCAGTTCTCCTCTCAACTGTTCAATTTTCTATAGTCTTGTACCGCCAAACTATTGGGGATTGTATCATTGGCTTTTCAGATTGTCAATATAATAACTTCATACTTGGTTGGAGGTGGGTACTTTGGGGTATAATTTAAAATGTTTTGCTGAATTTGTTTTTGTTTCAAGAAAATGAGCTAATCGGGTTGTTTGACCAAATGTTACATTATATCTATTTTTCAGAACACTTGGTGCTGTCAGATAGTTGTTGCTGGCTTTTAATTCTCTCAATTGTACACTACACCCACTTGTTCATCACAGAAGTCACACGGAAACCTGACAAAGGACGCATGACACATTGACTTCTCTGAAGGTCTTGAGGCAAGCAGATTCGTTTTTATAACAAATGATAATGGTTGCTTTTAAACACCCCAATTTCCTTCATGAGATACCAACACACCATTATTCTGTTGCTCTAGATTATCAGTCAATGGCTTGACCACCATAAGCTGTCTTCCCGTACGTGCAGATAACAAGTTAAACATTCTTAAGAGCAATTATTTAATGATGGACATGTGGTTAGAAGGAACGTGAAACTATTGCATTCGGATTGAACAAAGGCACAAATGGCTTATTCAGAAGTTGCACTGAGACTGAGGACGAGACTGGGATATCATGATGGTATTGGACAGGATTGGTGAGTGGGGAGACATGGGGATGTAATTCTGTGAAGGACAAAATGGATTATGGAGTTTGAGAACAGTCTGGTTCCTTCTCGCATATCAGTGAGTAATTTATAAATAGTAGTTTGATAGTTATAATACATAAGGAAAGGAATTTTTGTTTGGAACTGAAGGCACTGAGTTGCACTTTCCATAATGAGCAGAAATTCACGTCAACCCGGTTCAGTCGACAAATATAATGACTTGAAAGCTGAAAGATGTGTTGCTGGAAAAGCGCAGCAGTTCAGGCAGCATCCAAGGAGCAGGAGAATCGACTTTTCAGGCATAAGCCCTTCTTCAGGAACCTATGCCTGAAACGTCAATTGTCCTGCTCCTTGGATGCTGCCTGACCTGCTGTGCTTTTCCAGCAACACATTTTTCAGCTCTGATCTCCAGCATCTGCAGTCCTCACTTTCTCTTATTAAATATAATGACTTACCAGGAATACCAACTATAGCGAGGATGGGATAGTAACCACCTTGAATAATCCAAAGGATGTCCTGGATCCGCCATGCTAATGATATCCAAGGCCAAGAACGCCAGTAAAGACCCAAGGATAAGCTCCTGTCCATTGTTAGAACATTCCAGTCTAATGTTTTCAGATTCTGATCTCTCCTCCCCATCTCTCTCTCTTTCGAGCTGCTGATCCCTGTTAGTGCTGTCAGTGATGCTCCTACTCATACTATGGGATAGCACATTGAACAGAGCTCATTTATCTTTCAACGATGGAAACTCTCCATTGTAATAATTAGGATCCACGGAGATTGACAGTAATCACAGTCACTGAACAACTAGCTTCAGTTAACCCTTTTGAATTCAATATTGATTTTATTAAAATTCAAAAAAACGTTTAAAGCTACACATTTGGCATAGAATATATGTGGGGGAGGGTGAACAGAGGGAAGAAATATTTGAGATGGTAGATTGATTGTATGTAATCATTCAGTCTGCCTTAGATATGCGAATGATGTCGAAGGATTTTCAGAACAGTAACAAGTTTCTCCATTTATAAATCGAAACATATAATCTGTAACTACTGATTAGTGATTCTGATGTCAGGAAAATATGGATACAACTTTTCTAGTCCATAATCTGACAGGAAAATGTGCATACAACAACATGAGTGATAACAGACAAATGGCATGTATATGTTAACAGAGAATATGATGTGACACACAATTCAGATGTTTATTCGAGGATCAGAGAGGGCAGGTGAGGGTCATGCTGTTCATGTTATCGATGTCAATCAACTGTGATTAAGTAAATTTCACTGGATTTCGATTGCAGTGTGATTATGATATTGGGGACATGGCTGCCGAGACTGGAGGGAGGGAATATGATATTTTCCAGCCATCAGTATGGGAATTGTATTCTTCATAAATCATATGAAGATCAAATTCCGGGATACAACTCCAATGAGGAATGAGGAGAGCCAATATTAACCATACAACCAGAAGACATTGGTGCAGAAATTTGGCCATCAGGCCCATTGCGCCTGCTCCGCCATTCAATGATGGCTGTTAAGATTCTCCACCACATTCTCCCGCTTTCTACCTGTAACCCTTGATCCCCTTTACAAGCAAGAACCTATCTGTCTCACTCGTAAATATACTCAATGACCTGGCTTCGACAGCCTTCTGTGGCGGTGAATTCCATAGATTCACCACTCTTTGGTTGAAATGGTTCGTCCGTATCTCTGTTCTGAAAGGTCTTCTCTTTACTCTTTCCCATCGGGGCATAGGCTCTCCTACCATTGGAAATATCGCCCCAAACTCCACTCTGTCCAGGACATTAAGTGTCCTGTAAGTTTCGAGTAGACCTCCTAACATCTTCTGAACTCTACCATATATGGACCTAGAGCCCTCAGACGTTCTTCATAACAGACAAATGGGACCATTCTCGTGGATCTCCTTGGAAAACGCTCAAGGGCCAGTTCATCCTTCCTGAGATATGGGACACAAAACTGTGCACAATAATCCAAATGTGGCCTGACCAAAGCCTTATACAGCCTCAGAAGTACATCCCTGCTTTTATATTCAAGCCCTCTTGGAATAAATGCCATCATTGTATTTGCCTTCCTAACTATTGACAACCTGCAAGATTTCCTATCGAGACTCCTGGACTGCAACTCCCTCGGCTTTTTGCACTTTTGACTTCTGAACCTGCTCGCTATTTAGAAAATAGTCCATGTCTGTATTCATCCTAGCAAAGCGCATGATGTCACTCTTGCCCACGTTATACTCCATCTGCCACAACTTTGCTGAACTCCCCTAACCTGTACAAATCCTTCAGTAGGAGAAAGTGAAGACAGCAGATGCTGGAGATCAGAGTCAAAAAGTGTGATGCTAGAAAAGAACAGCCAGTCAGGCGGCATCCGAGGATCCGGAGATTCGATGCTTCAGGCATAAAGCCTTCATCAGGAATGAGGGGGTTGGGCGGAAGGGGGCTGAGAGACAAATGGGAGAGGCTGGGGCTGGGAGGAAGGTAGCTTGGACAGCGATAGCTAGATGAAGGTGAGTGGTGATAGTGAAAGGTCAGAGTGGAAGGTGGAGTGGATACATGCGAAGGAAGATGGACAGGTTGGACAGTTCAAGAGGGCGGTACTGAACTAGAGGGTTAGATCTGGGATAAGATGGTGGGAGGGGAGATGAGGAAATTGGCGAAATTGCCTTTGATACCGTGTGGTTGGAGGGTCCCTCGGTGGAAGATGATGCATTCTTTCTCCAGACGACTGCTGGATAGGAATTGGCCATGGAGGAAGCCAAAAACATGCATATCCTTGTTGTAGTGGGAGGGAGAGTTGAAGTGTTCAAGGATAGGGAAATGGGGTTTTTGGGTGTGTGTGTCCGAGTGTGTTACCTGAACCGTTCTGCAAATTGATGTCCTATCTCCCCAATGGAGAGGAGATCCGGTGCAATGGACAGAGTAGATGTGGTGTTTGGATGCACAGGATGTTCTTTGCCTGATGTGGAAGGATCCTTTGGGCGTTGGATGGAGGTGAGGAGGGAGTGATGACATAGGTTACATACCTCTTGTAGTGGCAAAGAAGGTGTCAGGAGTGGAAGGTGGCTGGGTGGGGTTGAGGGTGCATGAACCGCACGAGGGAGATGTGAAGGGAATGGTCTCTGTTGATATGGGTGGGGAGGGAATTATACCTCTGGTGGTGGTGTCTGACTGTTGGTGGCGGAAATGGTGGAGGATGATGCGTTGTATCCTGTTGTTGGTGGGATGGAAGGCGAGCACCAGAGGGGTTCTGTCCTTGTTGTAGTTGGAAAGGTGGAGATCAAGGACGGAGGTGCGGGAAGTTGAGGAGATGCGCTAGAGCATCCTCCTGTAGCCGAACCACCTCTTTAGTGCTACCTGTCCCTCTATCTATCTTTGCACTGTTTGAAAACCTAGCCAGAATCCTCTCAGTTCCTTCATGCAAATCATTAATGCATAAAGGGAAAGGTTGTGGTCCCAACATTGAGTCTTGTGGAACACCACTTGTCCCTGGCTGCCATCCTGAGAAGGACTCTTTAATCCCAACTCCCTGCTTTCTGTCAGACAGCCATGCTACTATCCATGTTCGTACATTGCTTCGAACACCATGGGCCCTTATCTTTCTCAATAGCCTCCTGTGTGGCACCTTATCAAAAGATTCTTGCGGAGCAAGCGGATAACATCTATTTTTCTTCTTGGTCTAATCTGCTTGTTACTCTCTCAATGAATTCTAACAGGTTTGTCTGGCCTGACCTCCTCTTGATGAAACCATGTTGACTCTGTTCTATTTTACCAAAGACCTCCAAGTATTCAGAAATCCCATCCTTCACGATGGATTCCAGCTTGTTACCCACAACTAAGGTAAGGCTAATCAGTCTGTAATTTTCCATTTTTTCCCTTATTAAACGGGGTGTGACATGAGCAATTTCCAGCCTCTTGGCCCTTTCCTGATTTTAGTCATTCCTGAAAGATTACTACTTATACTTGCACTACCTCTTCAGCTATCTCCCTTCCAAAGCTTGGGTGTAGTCCACCTGGTCCAGGTGATTTATCCAAATTCAGGCCATTCAGTTTTCTAACATGTTATTCTTGATGATGGCCACCATACTCAGCTCTGCCCTCTCACTCTCTTCAACTTCTGTGAAATTATTCATGTCTTCCACCATGAAGACTGATGCCAAGTTGCTCATTCATTTCTTTGTTTCCCACTACTATGTTTCGCGCGTCATTTTCCAGTGTCCAATATTACTTTTACCTCTCTTTTGCACTTTATATATCTCAAGAACCTCTTACAGTCTCCTCTATATTGCTGGTTCGCTTACCCCTATATTTAATCTTCTCCCTCCTTATTTCTTTGTCCTCTGTTGGTCTTTATAAGTTTTGCAATTCTCTCATTTCACACTGCCCTTCACCACATTGTATGCTAACACTTTTGCTTGTATGCAATCCCTGACTTCCTTCCTCAGCCCTGGTTGCCTTCTCCTCCCTGTATCATGCCTCTATTCCTCAGCATGAATCTCTGCAGTGTCTGCTGAATTAATCTTGGAATCCCCTGCCATTGCTGTCCCACTGTCTTTCCTGCTATACCCCTCTCCACATATCAGAGATTGCTGCAAGTTCAGGTCCATCCAGTCTTTCTTGTTTAGGTCCTACCGACTCGGGAATCCCAATGATCCACATATCAGAAGTGCTGCCTGCCCTGCCAGCTGTTTGGCCATGTATTTGACTTTGCTACCTTCCTAGTCCTAACCTCACTCGCATATTCTGGTGTCTCCAAAATTCAAATATCCTTTCAACAGAACTCTCGCAAGGCCTTTTATTTAAAGTGGATAGACTTGATAATAAAAACTTAAGTGTGACCTCAGGAAAGTGGAGTCCACTGAATTAGTCCAATGCCCAGAGGATCTGATATCTATCCCCGCCACTAAACCTGTTTGACAAGGTATACATATAGTTTGGTGGTGATGGAAGAGCACCACTGAACTGCTGTACTCTTCCAGCACCACTAATCCAGAATATGGTTTCCAGCATCTGCAGTCATTGTTTTTACAAAGGTATACATATGAACCATATAATTACAGATGGAGGAGGATAAACAGAAAACTAGAAAATGTCAGAGCAGATGGATGTCATGCAGCTTGTTTACTCTGCTTTGCTATTCAATTGGACTTCAGTTATTCTGTTCCTTTCAATGGCAGGATCTTTATGCAGCATCCCCAGTGGGTCAGAAAGTGCCCAGTGTCGTTGTGTGCACAGTCCTACGAAGGGAGTGTTCAGTGCCAGGCAATGGGGTTTGGGGAGTCCCAGGGGTGGCACAAGAAAAGGCTGCATGTAGTGACGATGGACTGAGGCACTGAAAGGGATGGAATGGGTATACAGGGACACTGCACACAAGGAAGGGGCCGGGAAAGATTCCTAAACAACCAGGGAACCCGCGATGCACGGCTGCTTTTACAAAAACCTGTCACGTTTGCTAGATTTCTCTGTCGAACCAAAGCAAAAATACTGTAGATGGTAGAAATCCGAAGCAAACACAGAGACATACTGTGGAGAGACGAAAGAGTTAATGTTCCGAATGCAGACACGGGAAGAATTTACAAAGCCCACACACAAAGGGTCCAGAGATTGAAATTGAACCCGAGTCCCTCGCACTTTGAAGCAGCAGTGTTGTGTCACCGTGCCGCCCAATGATGGATAATCAGAGTTAGAGACAGAGCTACTGTTCTCTGTGATTGGGATTGAGAGTCCTGAATGATGTGTTGCCTACCTGGTACTTGGGTTTGGGATATATCATCTGGGCTGCAGAAGAACTTGGATTGGGCGGGGAATGATCCAGTGGACAGGGTCTGTGTAGGTACCAACGGCTGGACAAACAAATGACAGTGAAAAGAGCAACGGGTAATACAGGACTAAACTATCATATCGAAATGCATGCAGCATAAGGAATAAGGTAAACACGCTTGTGACTCATTCACAAATTGGCAGGCACGACATGGGCATTACAGTGATATCACTGCAAGAGGATCAGGATTCGGAGCGGAATATTCAAGGATATTCATCCTGTCGAAAAGATAGGCAGGTGGGCAGAGTAATAGAGTTGTTTCATTATTAAGAATGGAATTGAATCATTAATCAATCATAAGAAATGAAGTAAGGTCAGATCGTGTAGAATCTGTATCGGTAGAATTGAGGAATCAAAAAGGTGAAAAAAATGCAGTTAGAGTTATGTACAGGAAGCTGAGGTGCAAGATACACCAGGAGCTAGAAATTTCTGTAGGAAAGACAAAGTTACAGTGATCCTGTGGGATTTCATTATGCAGGTGAACTGGGAATTCAGGTTGGTAGTGGTTCGCAAGGAATGGAATTTGTGGAATGTCTATGAGATGGCTTTTTGGAGCAGCTTGCAAAGGTGAAATAAATGAAGGAGCTTAAGGTGAAGGAATTCTTAGCAGGCAGTGATCATAATATGATTGAACTTATACTGTAGATTCAGATGGAGAAGGTAGAATCAGTAGTAATGGTATTACAGCTGAATAAAGGCAATTACAGGGACATGAGGGAGGAGCTGGTTAGAATTGACTGGGAGACAGGCCCAGCATTAAAGATAGTACAACAGCAATGGCAGGAGATTTTTGGAGTAATTCAGGGCACAGCAGAGATTTATCCTGAGGAAAAAAGAGGCTTATATGGGGAGGATGGGGCAACCATAGCTGACTAGGGAACTCAGGTATAGCATAAAAGCAAAAGAGAAAGGATATAATGTGGCAAAGTGCAGTGGGAAACCTGAGGATTGGGAAGCTTACAAAGACAAAACAGAGGGCAAATAAAATAAAATAAAGAGGGAGATTATTAAATAAGGGGGGTAAGCGAGCTATTAAGATAAAAGAAGACTAACAGTTTGTTTCGATATATAAAGTTCAAAAGAGCGGCAAAAGTGAACATTGGATTGCTGGAAAATGATACTGGGGAGATAGTAGTAGGGAACGAGAAATGGCCAAGGAACTGAATAATTACTTTGCATCAGCCTTGATTGTGGAAGGCACGAGTAATACATTAAACATTCAAGAGATTGAGGGGCCAGAGCTGCGTATGATGGCCACTACCATGGAGAACATGCTAGAAAAAAATGTAATGGTCCTAAGGTGGTTAAATAACCTTGACCAGATGGACTACATCCCAATAGTGTAAGGGAGATAGCTGAAGAGGGAGTGGAGGCGATCGTGGTGATCTTTCAGGAATTACTAGAGTAAGGAACGATCCCAGAGCACTGAGAACCCACTAGTGTGACACCCCATTTTAAAAAGAGAATAAAGAAAAAGACAAGAAAAACCCACCATGAAAAGTTTAACCTCGGTCGTGGGTAAGATCCCGGAATTCATTGTGAAGGATAAGATTGCTGAATACTTGAAAGTGATTGTTAAAATAGGGCAAAGTTGGCATGATTTCGTCAAGGGAAGTTCATGCCTTACAAATCTATTGGAACGCTTTGAAGACGAATGAGCAGGCTCAACCAAGCACAGCCAATGGATGTTATCCACCTGGACTTCAAGAAGGCCTTCGACAAGGTATCACACAGGAGATTACTGGTTTTGTTAACGGTCCGTGGTGTTAGAGCAAGGGTAGTGGTATGAATAGAAGCTTGTCTGTCTGGCAGAAAGCAGAGAGTGGGGATAAAAGAGTACTTCTCAGGATGGCAGCCGGTGACAAGTGGTGATTCACAATGTTCAGTGTTGGAATCATATCTTTTTACTTGTTACATTAACAATCTAGATGAGGGAATTGAGTGCACTCTGGCTAGGTTTGCAGACGACACAAAGATAGGCAGATGGCCAGGTCGTATTGAGTAGGCAGAGAGGCTGAACAAGGATTTGGACAGGTAAAGAGATCGGCAGATGCATTCCGACGTTGGAAAGTGTGAGGTCATGCACTTTGCAACGAAGAATAGAGGCATGGTCTATTTTCTAAATGGCGAGGAAATTCAGAAATCTGAAGTGCAAAGTCACTGGGGAGTTCTAGTGCAGTGTTCTCTCAAGGTAAGCTTGCAGTTTGAGGCAGTAGTTAGGAGGACAATTGTAATTAGGATTGGAAGCATTTACTCCGAGAAGAATTCAATATAAGAACAGGATGTATATGGCTCTTATCAAACCACATTTGGAGTATTGTGCTCACTTTTGAGCTCCATATGTCAGGAAGGATGTACTGGTCCTGGAGCGTATTCAGAAGACTTTCACGAGAATGGTCATAGGAATGAAAAGCTTATTGTATTTAGAAATGTTGAGGACTCTGTGTCTATAGTCGATAAAGTTTAAAAGGATGAGAGGGAATAAAATTGAAATATACAGAATACTGAATGACCTGGAGCGAGTGGATGTCGATAAGATGTTTCCATTGGACTAGGATCCGAGGGCACATAGGAACACGTTTTAGAACAGTGATATAGAGAAAGTTATTGAACCATAAAATGGTGCATCTTTGACATTTATTGCCACAGAAGGCCGTTGGGTCAGGTCATTGAGTATATTTGAGAGGGAGGTAGATAGATTTTGATTAGGGGATCGAGGATTACAGGGAGAAGGTCGGAGAATGGGTTTGAGAAACCTATTAGCGATGAATGAATGACGGAGCAGACTCAATGGGCTAACTGCCCTAATGTATGCTCCAATGTCTTATAGTCTTCTGGTCGAAAACTTAAGGAAGTACCTTGCAACTCTGAGAAGATAGATTCATGTTCTTCATGAATGTCAGAAGCTGTTGGGAATAGTGAACTGTTTTAGAATGAAGGTATTGTGGCTGCTGTCGGGGTGGTGGATAATATGACATTCAGTGCAGGATCACACAATAACTGCACTGTATTAATGTGGGGAGAGTTTATTCAAAACTTGGACCTCTCTGTCTCTCTCAATGGGGAGTAGGGTTTGGGGTGGGTTGGCGTAACATCCTCCCAGGCATTTCAACTATCCTGAATCATGCATCCTGAGTAAAACAGCAGTCATGAATTTATCACCTTCCCATTGTCTGTTTCGAATATAAGGAGTGATTGTCCATCTCTCTCAGGGTTCAATGCAATCACCTTTTATTCCCTCACAGCGCTGCAGATCAACCTTCACTCACTCCTCACGGTGCCATTATCCCAGGGATTAATCTGGTGGAACTCCTCTTCACTCTCTCTGTGGTAAGGAGATCACTCCATGTAAAGGAAACAAAATCTGACCGCAATACCCCAAATACTGCCTCAACAACACTCTCAGGTTTGCTCACAATAATTCTTTTCCCTGACTTTGCTGGTTACATTTCTTTCGTGTGACACAGGAAACCATTCGTTCACAATGCACTGCCACTGATGGGGAATTTAAAACGTCCTTACATCTGTCGGTCAGCATCAATACAGTCAGCACCACAGGTGCCCATGGAGATGGACATCACTCTTCGGTGAGACTCAATCACAAAGAATCCATCTAAAACAGTGAATGGCTACCTACCTGAATGGAAATGTGCCGTTGGAATATGGGATGCAGGCAGAGGAAGGGATCTACCTTTCCTTTTGTTCTGCCCTCACGGGATGTGTGCAGCCATGGTCAGGCCAGCGTGTTATGCCAATCTTGAACTGAGTGGCTGTTTCAGCTGTTCCACAGGACAATAAATAGTAAAACAAATTGCCGTGGGTTTGCAGTTAAATAGAGACTTGACCAGGGAAGGATGACCCACCGCCTTCTTTAATGGACATAAGGCAAGCTGATATCAACAGATTATCATTCTGTGGCTCTAGAATACGAGGCAATGACGTGACCCACCGTACACTGTCTGCCCATCTTTCAGATTTCGTGGAGACAACAAGTTAAACATCTCAAGTGCAATTATTTTGCAATGGACACGTGGTTAGAAGGGCGTTGAAACAGATGTATCTGGAATTAACAAAGGCACAAACGATGGTTTATTTAGGAATTGAACGGAGGCTGAGGAGGAGATGGGACGGCTTAATGGTGGGACCGGACAGGATTGGTATATAGGGAGGATATGGAGATGTACACTTTGCAGGAGAAAATGAATCAAAGAGGTTGAGACCAGTGTGTTTAATCCTCGCGTATTGGTGAGTAATTTGTAAAGAATAATTTGCTAGTTATAATTTCTAAGGAATGGTATATTTGATTGGAACTGAAAACGTTGGCTTGCACCTTTCCAAAATCTACATATCATGACCATCAATTCAGTTCAAACCATTTCACTAGACAGACAAAATGACTTACCAGGAACACCAAATATAGCAAGGATAGGATAGTAACCAGCTTGAATAACCATCAGTACATCTTCAATCCGTGACGCTAATGATATCCAAGGCTGGGACAGCCAGTAAAGACCATAGGATAAACTCCTATCCATTGTTGGAAAATTCCAGTCTAATATTCTCAGATTCTGATCCATTGCTGGAACATTCCAGTCTAGTGTCCCCTGATTCCCATCTCTCCTGGCCTTCTCTCTGATGCTGCAAATCCCTGTTACTACTGTTGGACATGCTCCCGCATTCCGTTATTAATAGAAGAGAGAACCTCGCTAGAGGCGCATAGGATCCATGGAGACTGACATATTTACAATAGCTGAACAAATAGCTCCAGTTAACCCCTTTGAATTCAATGCTAATTTATTAAAATTCAAAATACCTTCCAACATTTTTGCATTCTGGGTGTGATATGTGAGTGTGACTGAAGGAAGGAATGTTGAAGATGGCAGATTGATTGTGTGTATTCATTCGTCTGCCTTGGAAATTGAAGTAATTCCGGAGATTTAACAGAACATAAATATGCTTCTCTGTTCCTGAATACAGAAATAAATCCCATAAATACTGATCACTCATTGTAAAATCAGTAAAACATTGAGAGAACATCTATCATCCATGATCTGAGAGCAAAATGTACCAAAGAAAACGAGGGTTACAACATACAAATTGTGTCGATATGTCAACAGATAATTGCACATGGCAAACACAGTGCAGATTGCTATCCCAGGATCAGAGAGGGCAGGTTTGAATCATGCTGTTGATGTTATCGACGTTAAGGAACTGTCATGAAGTGTAATTTAATGAACTTCAATTACATTTTGATTGTGATATTGAGGAAAAGACAGAAGACGGAGAGGTCTGGGGGACATGGCTGTTTAGACTGTGTGGAGGGACAGTGATGTCCCCTCCCTTATCAGAACTGGAACGTTACTCTTTATAACCCATATGAAGAACAGATTCAAGAATACATCTATAATGAGGAATTAGCAGAGATAATATTAATGAAATGCGTTTATACAATATAAAATACAGGAACAAAGTGAATTTCTGCAACACCAATATATGCAAAGTACAAAGAGATAAGGTTGTTAAAATACACTCCTGATATTGAGCTCTGTAAATTGAAATGTGAATTACATAACGAGAGAAGTGGTATGCAAACTTTATCAATCATTATTTGACCCACAGCTGAGATCGTGATTTCCCCTCTGTCAGTGAGTCCCCTCACTAAGATTCTCTGGACTAGTCTCTCATACAGTATCGGGGGGGGGGGGGGGGGGGGGGGGGGGGGTTCGTGGAGGCGGCGTTTTGGTTATAATTTCCTGCTGCTCCTGGCACAGTCTACTTCCAAACTCTGCTTTCTCCATGGAGCCAATCTATTGGCCTAGTGGGTTCTGTTTAGCTGTCAGTAACCCAGCTCCGTGATACTGTTGGAAATAAATAATCTGGGATGACAGCCAGTATCAGCACAGTGCTCACAGGGTATGACGCACAGACAAAGGGCTTGCCGTCCAGAGGAATTTCTAAATAAAGCTTCTAACTTCTGTCTGTGGTCTTCTGATCTAACTAACTTCACCCTCATCTAACACCTCTTCCGCTTGCACTCAGTCTGTTGCTCCCCTTTCTAGCCTCTCTCAGTTTATCTCACTTCATTTGCTTTCTCTCAGTTTATTTCTTTGCAACACAATCTATATTTACACACTATCTCGATCTCCAAATGTGCAGTTCGAACGCTTGCGACTCCACGATGGGCTGAATGGCCTCCCTGCATACCAAAATAATTCTGAGGTTTTCTGACCCACAATAAATACCTCGTGGGCAGACCTGCTGGTCCGGTGACAGGTAAAGTGCACAATCACCCATTACCTTTTCCTGCTCTTCTCTGATGTACAGCTGCCTTGACATGTCTGTTCAAACAAAGCAGACTGAGTGAAATTCGAGCAGTCGAGAAGGCTGTATATTTCAATCAGGATTTAATGAAGTATGAGTATCCAGAATAACATAAGCAATGATTGTAAAACAGGGCAACCCAAGAAATAGCAGCTGAGTTCAACATGTGGTTCCAAGTAGGTCGCATGGTATTCCCAATAGATTATCAATCAAGAAAATCAGCTCCTGTTCTGTGCACCTAGGTTGAATCCCGCCACTGCAGATGGTGGAAATTCAATTCAATAATGTAAAAATATCTCTGGAATTAAGAATCGACTGATGATAATGAAATCATTGCCGATTGTCAGAAAAATCCACCTGGTTCACCAATATCCTGCAATGAAGGAATCTTCCATCCTCACCTGGTCTGGCTGACATGTAACTCCAGACCCAAAGCAATGTCATTGACTCCTAATCGCCCTCTGAAATCGTCTAGTGAGTTATTCAGTTGTACCAATCGCTACAACGTTTCAAACGAATGAAACCGGATGGAACACTTGACACCAAAATGGGCATCAGAAAAGTCAACATTAGAAACATCACTATAGAACCTGCAAAGTCTTCCTTAATAACATCTGAGGTCTCTTGCCAACATTGGAACAATTGCCTTACAGACTAGGTAAGCAACAGCCTGACATAGCCATACTCACGGAATCATACCTTACAGAAATAACAGAAATTAAACAAGGGCAAAGGAGTCTCTTACTGATTACCACCTAACGTCGTTGCTCAGCAGAATCAGTCCTCCTCCATGTTAAACAACACTTGGAGAAAGCATTGATTGTGGCAAGGGCACAAAGTGCATTCTGGCTGGGGGATTTCAAAGTCGATTGTCAAGAGTGGTTTTGGCAGCAGTACTACTGATCATGCTGGTCGGCTCCTGAGGACATAGCGACTTTTTGGATCTGCAGAAGGTGGTGAGGGAATGAACGAGAGGGTAAAAAGCATATCTGACCTCATCCTTACCATTCTACCAACTGCAGATGTATATGTCCATGGCAGTATCGGTAAATGTGACCACCACACTCTCCTTGTGGAGACAAAGTCTATTGTCTCCATAACCTCTATTGTGTTGTGTGGCACTATCACCATGCTAATGGCACAGACTTTTAGCAGATCTACCAACTCAAGACTGAGCTTCCATAAGACACTGCGGACCATCAATAGCAGCCAAACTATACGCCAGCACAATCTGAAATGTCATGGCCCAGCTTGCCCCCCCCCCCCCCCCCCCCACTCAACCATTAGCAGCAAATCAGAGAATTAAACATGGTTCAATGGAGAGTGCAGGAGGGCATGCCAGGAGCAGAAGCAGGAATATATAATGATAAAATGTTAATCTGCTTAAGCTTCCAAACAGAAATACTTGCGTGCCAGATAGCATAAACAGCAAAGGACAGACAGAGCTTAGCAATCCCAGAACCAATGCATCAGATTTGAGCTCTGCAGTCCTGCTAATCCGATCGTGAATGGTCGTGGACCAACTCACTGGAGTAGGAGTCTCTACACATATCCCCATCCTCAATGATGGAAGAGCCAAGAACATCAGTGCAAAAGATAAGGCTGAAGCTTTCACAGCAATCTTCAGTCAGAATTTTTGAGTGAATGATCCATTTCGGACACAGCCCGTGGTCCCCGTCATTATAGGTAGCAGTCTTCAGCAAATTAGATTAACTGATATCCAGAAATGGTTGAAGGTACTGGATATTGCAAAGGCTATGGGGCCTGATAACATGCTGGCAATAGTCCTGAAGGCTTGTGCTCCAGAATTTACCGCTCCCCGAGCCAAGCTGTTCCAGTATGTTTACAAACTGCCAATAGGGAAAAACTGCTCAGATATGTCCTGTACATAAAACGCAGGACAAATTCAAACCGTCCAAATACCGCCTTATCAGTCCACTTTCCATCATCAGTAAAATGATGGAAGGTGTCATCAACAGTGCTATCAAACCGCACCTGCACAAAACTAACCTGCTCAGTGAGGCCCAGTTTAGGTTTTGCCACGGTCACTCAGCTCCTGAACTCGTCACAGTCTTGGTTCAAACATAGGAAAGGGAACTGAATTCCAGCCCTTGACATCAAGGTTGCATTCTGCCAAATGTGACATCAAGGAGCCCAAGCAAAGATGGTATCCCGCGCCAGCATTCCATTATTGGAGTCATACCTGACAGATAAGAAGATGGTCATTGTTGTTGGAGGTCCGTCATCTTAGCTCCAGAACATCTCTGCAGTAGTCCGTTAGGATAATGTCCTAGGTCCAAAAGTCTTCAGCTTCTTCAACAATTACCTTCCTTTCATCATAAGATCAGAATTGGGGATATTCGATGATGACTGCACAATGTTCAGCATCATTCACAAATGGTCAGATGCGGAAGCAGTCCATGCCCAAAGCAACATGATCTGGAAAATATCCAGGCTTGAGCTGACAAGTGGCAAGTAACATTTGCGACACAAAAATTCAGACAATGACTATCACCAATAAGAAACAATATAACCACTTTGTATTCAGCAGCATTATCAACACTAACCCCCCCCCCCCCCCTCCACACCCGCACACTATCAATATCCGAGGGGGTATCATTGACCAGAAACTCAACTGGACTCGCCACATGAATATAACAGCAGATCAGAGGCTAGGAATACTGCAGGAGAAACTGACTACCCAAAGCCTGTCCATCATCTACAAAGCAGAAGTCAGGAATGAGATGGAATATTCTCACTTACCTGACTGAGTGTAGCCCCAACAACACTAAAGAAGCTTGACACCATCCAGGACAAAACAGCCCATTTGATTTGCACCACATCCACAGGCATTCACTCCCTTCACCACGGTCACTCAGGAGCAGCAGTGTGTACTATCTACAAGACACAATGGAGAAATTCCACAAAGATACTCAGACAGCTCCTTCCAATCTCACGAACACTTCCATCTGGAATGACAAGGGCAATAAACGTTTGGGGACACCACCACCTTCAAATTCTTCTCCAAACCAGTTAACATCCTGATTTGGAAATAGATCGCCGTACCTTCATTGTTGCTGGGTCAAAACCCTGGCATTCCCTCCGAAATCACTAGTGGGTCAACACACAGCAAGTGGATTGCAACAGTTCGAGAAGGCAGTTCGGTACCACCTTTACAAGGGGGCAACTAGGGGCGGGCAAGAATTGCTGGGCCCATCCAGCGATGCCCACATCCAAAAAAGATTTTTTACAAATAGTTCCAAGTTGATCACTTCGATGGGACAGGTTATCTGGTTTGAACACGAACAGGAAATCAGTGTTTCTAATATTGAACATTTTAGACCTTTCTGTTATTAGAAGGGTGTTCAGTATTCGATGACTTATTGTTGCTGAGTGCTGTGATAAGTTGCACCGTTTTGTTAAATTTAACAATACTGGCGTAGCAGGATTGATTCTTCAAAAATACCAGACTAAAAATGACAATCATCATAGAGACAATGTGCTCCCGCCAGATGAGACTAACAGATGGGAGCTCATATTCAAAATATTATTGGATTACTGGCCGACACTGAATCCTCCCACCATCCGTATCACAGGTGTTAACATTGACCAGAACGTGAAGGCCAAACAACATACAAATACCATGATTACAAGAGCAGGTCAGAGACTTACAATTCTGCACTGAATAGTAGACCATATAATCATAACGGCATGAGATATAGCTAGAGATTTAGGTCATTCAGCCTATCCCTTCACTCTGAAACTGTGCTATTTTGTCATAGTCTCTATGACTAGTGGCAATGTCTTTTAAATGTTGACTGTATCAATCTTTGCAGTAATCGATCAGTTTCTATCAGATGCCTCGCCTCCCATTCTTCTAAATTCCATCGAGTATGGATAAAAGAGCCCTCAAATGTTGCTCATCTGACAATCTGTCATCCCCAGGATGGATCACCTCCAACATAGTCCATTGCATTCTCAGCAGTATCTCTTCAAACTCTCTCGAAATGAATGCTAACATTGCATTTGCTTCCAAATTGTCAACTGAACCTGCGCATTAACCATAAGACAGGACAAATGCTTCAAAATCGTTTTGTGTTTCCAATTTAGTGGATCCTATAAGAACATAGTGTTTGCCTGTTTTCCGCCTACTTAACTGCATAATCTCACACGTTCCCATATTACGTTCCATCAGCCACGTGTTTTCTCACATTCCTAAACCGTCCAAGTCTTCCTGCAGCCTCCCCACTTCCTCTATATCACTTGCACATCCAACCATTATTGTATCATCTACAAACTTAGCAAAAATTCCCTCAATCCTTGGGCCAGGTGGTTCTTGCATAAGATGTTTCCTGAATTCCCGAAGGACTGTCCACCATCTACAAAGGACAACATTCCAGGTGTTGACTCCATTCAGGTTAACATAGGGGATTGATTGGAATTATATCTGTAAAATCTTCACTGTCTGCGCCACTGACAATCAGTAGGAGCACATGCTTCGCCCCTTTTGTTGTGTATTTACCCAATATTGGTGACACAGGACTTGATGGTGCACAATCCCAGTGTATTGATGTCACTATCTCGACACTAACTGTGTGGCGCTCACACCGACCAATGTCACTGTGTCTTGATGACGACGGAGCGAGTTGGGGGAGGGGTTGGCTATGATGAATAACTGTGTGACTGTTAGGATGCAATCTGACCTGACAGCCTCGGATGTACCTCTGCCCTTTGTCACCGCTGCAGGCATGATAAGTCTTCCTGTGAGTCAAATCAAGGAAAGTGATAGGCTTGGTTGATGTTCCAGGCTGAGCACGCAGATCCTGTGTGGATCAACTGGCAGAGGTAATTACATACATCTTCAGCTTCTCCCCCCTGAAGCCCACGTCCCAACCTGCTTCAAGAAGGTGAAGAAAGTAAGTGAGAACGCTCATGTAACTTTCTTTTATGATTACGGCCCAGTGGCTCCGAACTCAATAAATATGAAGTGATTCAAGAGACTGGTTATGATCCACACCACCTCCAGTGTCCCAGCCTGGCAAATCCCGAATAATTTGCTGACTGATGTAATGGGTCCACAATGGATATCATATCCAGAACCCTGCACTCATCCCTGGAACATGTGGACAACAAAGGCACCTACATCATACTGCTGCTCATTGAGTACAGCTTCATCTTCAACATCAATATCCCCTCCAGACAGATCACAAAACCCCATGACCATAGTCTCATCTCCTCCCTCTGCCACTGGATCCTCAGCTTTCTGACACACGCATCACTATGAGTGAAGATAGGTAACTGCACCTCTTCCAAAATAACACTCAACACAGGAGTTCCAGAAGGATATGTCTTCAGTCCCCTACTGTATATCCCATACACCCACGGCTGTGACCACATCCCCCTACTGTAATCACTGTACAACCCTTTACCATCCACCCTGCATACCCACAGCTGTGTCCTCAGACCCCGACTGCACTCGCTGTACATCCACGTTTGTGTCCTCAGCCCCCAACTGTACTTCCTGTACACCCATGGCTTTGTTGCCAAATTTCAAACAAACGCCATCTACACGTTCGCTGCTGACACCACCATAGCAGGACGGATATCAAACAACGAAGACTCAGAACATAGAACGGAATATAGAGCATTTGGTGAAGTGGTGTAATGATAATAACCTCTGTCTGCAATTCAGCGATAGTAAAGAACTGATCATTGACTTCAGAAAGAAATGAGGGGAACACACTCCCATTTACACCGATGGTTAAGAAAGTGCAGAGTGTCAGTTTCCTCTGAGTGATGATAACTGACAACCTGTCCTAGACTTCTCAAATAAGTGTGACAATCAAGAAGGTTCAACAACGCCTCTCCTTCCTCAGGTGGCTCAGGAAATTCAGCATGCACTATTTCTACAAATGCACCATTGAGAGCGTATTGTCTGGGAGCATAACGGCCTAGTATGTCAACTGCTCTTTTCAGGACCGTTAGAAACGACAGAAAATTGTGTGCAAAGCCCACACCAGCACGGATTCCAGCCTCCCAAACATTGACTCAATTTACACGGCTCGTTGCCGCAGAAAGGCTGCCAACATCTGTCCCAGATTACTGGGAGAAGTGAGGGAGGAGGGCTTTAACAGATATCTTTGTAGCATCCTTGAACACAATGAGATCACGGAGGACTGGAGAATTGCTAATCCCCTTGTTTAAGAAGGATATCAGTGATATTCCCGTTAATTATAGACCGGAGAACGTGACGTCAGGTGTAGGGAAGCTGCTGAAGAAGATACTGAGGGATAGGATCTATTCTCATTCGGAACAAAATCGGCTTATCAGTGATAGGCAACACGGTCTTGTGCGGGGAAGGTAAAGTCTTACCAACTTCATAGAATTCTTTGAGAAAATGAGAAAAGTTGACTGATGAGGGAAGGACTGTGGATGTCAAAAGAGAAAATGCTGGAAGATCTCAGCTGGTCTAGCAGCATCTGTAAGGAGAGTAAAGAGCTGAAGTTTCGAGTCTAACTGACCCTTTATAGACGTCATATACATTTAGTTCGACAAGGCATTTGATAAGGTTTCCCATGTTAGGGTTATGGAGAAAGTGAGGTCGCATGGGTTCCAGGGTATGCTAACTACATGGATAAAGAAGTGGCTGGGCTCAAGGAGACAGAGAGTAGTAGGGGAAGGGAGGTTCTAAAATGGAGAACTGTGACCAGTGATGTTCCACAGCGATCTGTGCTGGGACCGCTGTTGTTTATGACACATGTAAATGATTTGGAGGAAAGTATTGGTGGTCTGATTAGCAAGTTTGCAGATGACACTAAGATTAGTGGAGAAGTAGATAGTCAAGAGGAGTGTAAGAGAATACAGCTGAATATAGATAGATAGGAGAGTTGGGCAGAGAAATTGCAGGTAGAGTTCAATCCGTTCAAATGGGAGGTGATGCATATTGGAATATCAAATTCAAGTGTAATTATACAGTGTGCGGAAACACCCTAGGGAAAATTGATGTGCAGAGAGAGCCAGATGTTCAGTTCCATTGTTCCCTGACGGTGGCAATGCAGGTTAGTGGAGTGGTCAAGAAGGCATATGGTATGCTTCACTTCATTGGACGGGGTAGTGAGAACAAGAGTTAGCCGAACATGTCACAGTTGTATAATACTTTGTTTCAGCCACAATTGGAATATTGCGTCGAGCTCTGGTCACCACATAACCAAAAGGATGTGGATGCTTTGGAAAAGGGTGCAGAGGACACCAGGATATTGTCTGGTATGAAGGACGCTAGCTGTGAAAAGATCTTGAGTCGACTTTAATTATTTTCATTAGAAAGACGACAGTTGACAGAGGACCTGATTGAAGTCTATTGAAGACCTGATTGAAATTATAAGAGGTGTAGACAAGGTGAATATTAAGAAGCTTTTCCCCAGAGTAGGGGATTCAATTACCAGCGCTCACGAGTTCAAATTGAGAGGGGAAAAGTTTATTGGTGATTTGTATGGCAAGTTCTTTACACAGAGGGTGGTGGGTGCCTGGAATGCGTTGCCAGCGGAGGTGGTAGGGATGGGCACGATAGCACCATTTAAGATATTTTTTTTTGGACAGATACGTGAATGGGCAGGGAGCAAAGGGGTACAGAGCCTCAGAAAATTAGTAACAGGTTTAGACAGAGGATCTGGATCAGCACAGGCTTGGAGGGCCAAAGGGCCTGTTCCTGTTCTGAAATTTTCTTTGTTCTTTGTTCTAACATTATCAAAGTCTCATCACACCCCAGTAATGATCTCCTCCAACCTCTTCCATCAGGCTCGACGATACAGAAGCCTGATCACACGCAACAGCAGGTTCAGGAACAGCTTCTTCCAAGCTGTTGTCAGACTGATGTATGGACTCTTTAATCTCAGATAATGCTGATCTTGTTCATGTTGATCTCGCCTTGCGCACGCTCTGTGCAACATAACTTAATGCCTCTCAGACATGATTTACAGCCATTGTTCTGTACATCCTTGCTTACTAACATCTGCCTGGACATCTTGGTACAGGTGACAATAAATCATCACCTTCCTCTCTCAAGCTCTCACTGATCCTCACTCCGAGCTCCCTCCAGTCCTCACTTCCAGCTTCTCCCGATCCCCAACCCAAGCTCCCCATATCCTTTGTCTCTGACTGTTTCTCTCACTCCGTTTTCCTGTGTTTTTCTTTTCTCTGTTTTCTGTTTCACCCCCTGAGTTTACTCTCTCCCCTTCTCCCTGTCCATGTGACTGTTTGTTTCCCTGTTTTGTTTCCTTTTTCTCTTTGATTGACTGTCCTCCTGTTTCTCTCGCGAACTATTTTGGAACTGCCTGTCTCCCAGTGTTCTGTATATTGGCAACTGAAATCATTCTATTCGAGTGCATAACCGTCTGACATGGTAACTGTCCTGCCCAGGACCATGAGAACCTACAGAAAGTTGTGTGCACAGCCCACAACATCACAGAAGCCAACATCCCATCCATGAACACCATTTATAATTCTCATTGTCGCAGAAAGTCTGGCAACATCAAAGATCTCTCCCATCCAGATAATTATCTCCTGCAAACTCCTGCATTATACTGATGAATTAACCTCTCTAACTTCAAATAATATTAAATGTGCTAATGTCGATCTTGCTCTGCACGTCACCTGTGTGATGCATCCTTTTATGCCTCACTCTGTCTAAGTACCCTGTGATCTCTGTTTTCTTGGAGAAAGTGAGGACTTCAGATGCTGGAGGTCAGAGATTAAAAACGTGTTGCTGGAAAAGCGCAGCAGGTCAGGCATCATCCAAGGAACAGGAGAATCGAGATTTCGGGCATAAGCGCTTATTCAGGAATGAGGAGGGTGTGCCAGGCAGGCTAAGAACAAAGGTAGGGAGGAGGGACTTGGGGGAGGGACGTTGGGAATGTGATAGGCAGAAGGAGGTTCAGGTGAGGGAGATAGGCCGGAGAGGGGGTGGGGGTGGAGAGGTCGGGAAGAAGATTGCACGTCGAGAAGGCGGTGCTGAGTCCGAGGGTTGGGACTGAGAAAAGGTGGGAGGAGGGGAAATGAGGAAGCTAGAAAAATCTGCATTCAACCCTTGTGGTTGGACGGTTCCTGGGCAGAAGATGAGGCACTCTTCCTCCAGGCGTCGTGTTGCCATGATCTGGCGATGAAGGAGGCCAAGGACCTGTATATCCTTGGCGGAGTGGGAGGGGGATTTAAAGTGTTCAGCTATGGGGCGGTTGGGTTGATTGGTGCGGGTGTCCCAGAGGTGTTAACCCTCAGACTCAGCACCGCCTTCTTCACCTGCAATCTTCTTCCCGACCTCTCTGCCCCCACCCCCTCTCCGGCCTATCACCCTCACCTTAACCTCCTTCCACCTATCGCATTCCCAACGCCCCTCCCCCAGTCCCTCCTCCCTACCTTTATTCTTAGACTGCCTGGCACACCCTCCGCATTCCTGAAGAAGGCCTTATGCCCGAAACGTCGATTCTCCTGCTCCTTGGATGCTGCCTGACCTGCTGCGCTTTTCCAGCAACACATTTTTAATCTCTGTTTTCTTGTTTATTATCACGTGCCTCCACTTCTCACAAAACAAAACCTACTACTGTATATGGGATTAGGAAGCGTGTACTTTTCTGAGTGTTCCTCTCACTGATCTAATAAGGTAAATTTGGAACTTCCATACTGAATTTGCTTCAGTAATTTATTTATATAAATTGACAAACATTTTAATGCAGTTTCATTTGTTGTGAAGCAGTAATTTTTACGCTTTTTGGCCTCAGTCCAAAACCAATATTGATAAGTACAATGAACTTATTCATTAAGACCTATGAATTAATAAGTCAGGTTGAAATGAATATGATATTGGCTGGAAGATGGGATGAAATGGGGGCAGTGGCTTTCCTTTCTCTCTATTTGACTGATTGTCCTCCTGTTTCTCTCGCGAACTATTTTGGAACTGCCTGCCTCCCAGTGCTCTGTATACTGGCAACTGAAAGCCATGGGGAGACTGCATGAGGAAGTACAATGGTATTCCCCAATCATGATCACTCTTTCTGACACATAGAATTAACCATAATGCACAAGGAAACAGCCAACGTTTGGGAGATGCGATGCTGAATGGCAATGTAAACTGAACAGGATAATTTTAAATGTGATAAAATGAACTATATTTTTATACACATCATGTAATTAATGGGAGTACAGCTTGAGGAAGGGTCACCGGAACTGAAACTTTAATTTCAATTTCGCTTCACAAATACACCAGACCTGCTTCTCTTTCCCTCCAATTTCTATTTTTTTTTAATTGAGATTGATATTATTGCTTACATCTGGACAGGATACTTGTATTAAAAACAGACACTGATAGCAAAACGTGAAGGGCAATGGGGACACTACAGGAGAACAGCAGTAGAGGTACAGCTCATTCTCAGCTGGAAGACACGATGGACTGAGTTTCTGTCACCTTTGGTGTAACAATTCGGTGATATATATTGAAAGGTTTTGGAGAGTGGGGAGATAAGCTTGTTCAATGAAGGACACAGAGTGTTCCATCATCAATAATCTATTCCTATTAGTTCATGAAGTTCAGCTGCCTCTAAAGTGTTGTTTCAAACAAAGTGTCCTTCCTGAGATTTGCAGGATATTCTGATAAAGATTTTTTTTCATTTTAAACTTCAAAAAGAAACAGACTTCAGCTGTAATACAAGTGTCACCGACTCACCAAATATAATAGGAATAGGAAAGGACCAAATTGTCCAAATATAACCAAGTTCAACATGTAGACCTATCACGAAACATGAAATATAATGATATGGAAATATGAAATAAAAACTGAAAATGGTGCAGAAATGCAACAGATGAGGAAGTATCTGCAGAGAGAAACAGAGTTAACATATCGACTACGATGAGACACTGTTCTGAAAAGTCATATTGGAATCAAAGGTTAAGTCTGTTCATCTCTGTTCAGATATTATCAGATCTGCGAAGTTTCGCTCTAGTTGTTTCGATTTCTTTTTCTTTCTGGACTGTGACAAATTGTCTGATCTGAATGATAACAGCAAAACCGTTATCTCAGTTTAATCTCGAGTAATTTGTTATGGACATTAAATGAGAAATTACAAAGTTCCTACGTTTGACAGGGCTCTAAATATCGTTGACGTATTGCATTGTGAGAACGTGCCATGAAAATGTTGAAACAAAAGTAGAAGTTGCTGCAAAAGCTCAGCAGGTCTGGCAGCTTCGGTACAGAGCATTCAGAGTTAACGTTTCGGGTTCAGTGACACTTCCTCAGAACTGATGGCAGCTAGGAAAATGTTGTTGATATGCAGAAGAGGCTGGATAGGTGTTAATGGAAACGATCAGTAGCTAACATTAGAGAGTGAATAATGGAAGGTCATGTGAGAACTAGACCTGTTGTATGGGTAGGGGGCAAGAATATTGGGGAGTTCAGGCCCTAAAATTATTGAACTTGATTTTCAGTCTGAAGGGCTGCAGGGACCGTACGCGGAAAATGATGTGTTGTTCTTCCAGCTTGCTCAGAGCTTTCCTGGGACATTGCAGCAAGCCTGACACAGTGATAATGGCCAGTAAACAGGATAGGATATTAACGGGCAGGCAACTGGAAACTCAGGGTCTTTTGCAGATGTTCAACATAGATGTTCTGCGAAGTAGCCAAGTAGCCTACTCTTCACTTCCCCAATGTAGAAGGCGACCACATTTTGAGCAGCGAATGTAGTGGGCTAGATTGTGGAAAATGTTGGTAAGGTGCTGCTTCACCTGGGAGGTAAGATTGGGCCCTTGGATAATGAGGAATGGGCAGTAAGTGGAGAAATGTTGCACCTTCGGCAGGGGAAAGTGAAGTGGACATGCGGTGGGGGGTGCGGGGAGGTGTTGGGAGTGAATAAAGAGCAGACAGATGTGTCCTGGAGGGATTGGTCCCTGCAGAAGGTGGACAACGGAGGGGAGGGGAATATGTGTCTGATGGTGGCATCTCACTTGAGTGGTGGGGGGGTGTATGCAGCTGATGGTCCTCTGCATGTGAATGCTGGTGGGATGGGAGGTGAGGACAAGGGGAAGTCTGCAGCAGCAGGGAAGTGGAGGGGGAAGCTGAACGTGCAGGAAATGAGTCAGACCCGGTTGAGGACCCGCTTGACAACTGTGCTTGGGAATCTTGTTTGTGGAACATTGTGGGCATTTAAAATGCATCCATGTTGAATTTGGCATCATCAGAAGAAATGCGGTGGAGATGGATGAACTGAGAGAATGATTGGCGTCTTTTCAGGAAACAGGGTGTGAGGATGTCTACTCCAGATAGCTTTAGGACTTGGTGGGTTAATACTGAATATCAGTGGTTGGTCTATCCCCAGAATTGGAAGCAGAGACGTCGAGGAAAGGAAGGGAGGAGTCACAGGTGGATCAGGTGAAAGGGAGGGGTGAAAACCCAAAGTGAAATGAATGAACGTTTCTAATTCTCGACAAGAGAGAGAAGCAGCAGCGATGATAACATCTTCGTATCGGAGAAAGAACTGTGGAAGGGGTATCGAATAGAACTGGAACAAGGAATGGCCTATGTACGCCATGAAGAAACAGGTAGAACACTGCCACGTGTGTATCCATGCACCCCCTCTGTGTGGCAGGGGCAGGCTGAAGCAATGGGTCTGCTCAGGCAGTTCTGTTTCGAGATTTTCAGGAAGAGATGGAATCGAGCTCTTCTATCAGACAGCCATCAGCTTGAGGCAGTTAATGGAGGAGGGGTCAAGTGGGGCGGTAATCTCCAGATTGAATGCGGTCAATTTTCGTAGAGGAGACAATGGCCTGATGTGCCATGTTGGGGTCAGGGTCCAGGGGAAGATAAGAGGAGATATCTGAGAGCGGGTGCTCAGCCTCTATAATGTAGATGTTAGCCCACCAGATTACAGCAGCACCACCCTTATCAACACAGGCTGAATAACACAATCAGGGTTGAATATAAGCACATGGAGTGCAGTTAGTTCAGAGGGGGATAGGTTGGATTCCGTGAGGGGGAGAAGAGAAATGAAGACAATCAATGTCACAACGAGAGTTCTTAATGAACAGATTGAGTTCAGATAAAAGGGTAGAGGGACCAGGTGTAGAGAGAGTGTTGGAGTTGGGTGATGGGGTCTATTGGATAGGGAGAAGAGTCTTGTCCAAAACAATGGGCATTGAGGCGAAGACAGCAGATGACCAGGTCAACATCATGTCGAGCCCAAAATTCATTAAGGTGGTGGCACGGAGCGGCAAAGTTGAGATATTTGCTGAGTTCAGAAAAATCAGTATCAGAGAGTGGACGTTCAGGAGGGATGGTGAATATACGACAGGAGGTCGAGTTGAGGGAGGGCATGGAGTCAGTGGGTAGGGTATGGGAGGACAGGAGGCTTCCAGAGTATCATGGGTATCTCTACATTGTTGCAAATTCGGGGGCTTACTACATCTGGTGTGCATGGCTAATGAACTAGGGAATAAATTAGGATAGTTGAGTTCTGCAGCCTTGACCCAATTTGATACGATGTTGTTGGACAGAGAATATGTTCCTCTCAGTGGTACTGACATTGCACGATCAGTCCTCTGAAAGTAACTAATTGAAAATAATCGGGATCATAATCTTATTGAAACGTACTGATTTCTTTGGGGTGGTACTCAACCTGCAAGCTCTAATCTTTCTGACAGTTTTGACCAAACTGTAAAAACATCATATGTCTTGATGTTATTAACAGGACAAATTTATCCATGGTTTTGGAAGGCACCAGCAAGGACAGAGTTTATTTGTTATTCCCAATAGCTCTGGGGAAGGAGTCATTGTACAGTAAGGAAATTACCAGCACAGAACTTCCTTCGGTTCACATTGACCACAGTTTACTCAGGGTCCCTGATGCCACATGAGCCAAATACTACGTTGATGAAAGGGAAGTTACTCTGGTCTCATACAAATGACATTGGAAAATCAGTTAAAATAATAAAGAGCAAAAGGATCGAACACGGCTTGTTTGAACAATGTGTTCACTCTCCTCACAATGTTTAAAGCAAAACTGATACATGGACTTCTGATTCTGAGGATAGGTTTGTCCTATTTGTGATGAGGCTATTTGTTTAAGCCCTGTGGAACTCCACTCTGTACTATGGGGAACAAAACCACCCTGTTTACGGTGCATTAGACAGTGACAGACACACACTATTGTCTGTTCCAATTGTACATTGATCATCTCAATCCCATTATTAACTGATGACCAATAGCAGCACAGACACCAGCAGCTCCATTATCCCAGTTGGAAGGCAAAAAGGGAAAGGGATGGTCAGAAGAAGTTGGAGTAACTGGTGTAACTTACAGTGGGAGCGGCAGAAGGGTGTGAAGGGAGATCGTCAGTGAAGAGAATGTATCAGCAGAAGAAATAGTGCAAGGGATGTAGGCTTGTAAGGAAAGATTAGGAAGAAGAAGGACGAATGGCAGATGAAGTTTTAGTAACAGGGAAAAGCTTGTTTTGGGGGAAGTGAGATTGGGTGCGAAAACATCACTGTTCAGGAAAATCGAGATCTAGTTTCCATTGTAAATTAAGAAAAGATTTCTTGTACTTTGTTTTCTATCATTTGATTCTTGTTTACATTATACATGTAATCGATATTTTGGTATCTCCACCAAGTGCAGACATTTTTTTTTGTCTCCTCTCGTGTGGTGCTTCAACATTTTTGAATATGAATATTTTTGCGGTATGTATTTGCTTCCAATTCAAGGTAGACATGATAATATGATTTGCTCTCTTTCAGTTTGTCTGTAACGTAGCATTTAATTGAATATTTATCCTCATCACACTAACTGATTTAAACAAACAATGAATGAGTCCATGTCCATCCTGCAGATGAAAAATTTCTTCACCCCTGGCAAATGCAGGGAATGTTAAAATCACAGTGCCAGGCAAAATGCTAATCTTCCAGCGCAAGATGCCAAATCCTACTTCATCCTAACTTAGTTAACGCTTTATGAAAAACGCTGTGGAAGGGCAGAGTGTAAAATGTGAATTCAACTCTGTGTCGAAAATGCTATTTGTGGCACCCTCATAAAAGATCAGAACTACATCACTCATGCATTCACCAAAATAGGAAAAGCAAGGGACAGGAATTCTCAAATTTTCCTATAAATAACATCTGGAGAACAAGACGGAAATCATGGTTTCTGTATGATATTCATAAATGACGATGGTGAGAATATGGAAGATAGGGGGCAGTGTAATTATAAAACATGTGGATAACACAAGGATGAGCAGTGTCGTTCACAGTGAGGAGGAAAGTGTTAGGCTACAGGAAGATTAAACAGATTATTCAGATAGATAGATAAAATGGCTGATGAAATTTAACACTGATAAATGTGGGATGATGCACGTAATAAGACAAGTGAGTACTCAAACTATGAGTAGGGAAGGCTAAATTTGCTTGTGTTTTCTTTGCAGCAGGGAAGGTTGAGGAGAGAACTGGTACAGGTGTACAAAAGCATAAGGGGAATAGAGAGGATGAACAGTCACCAGCTGTTTGCCTCACTTGAAGAATCGAAAACAAAGGGCCACACTGTAAAACTGAAAGGCAGGGGATTGAGAGAGGATTTGTGGAGTCTGTTTCGAACTGAGATGTTGATATGTGCCTGGAATGCATTGCCGAGGAGGGTGGTTGACACGGGTAACCTCACAGACGTTTAAAAAGAATGTAGATTTGCACTTTCTGGCGCAGACGTGATAGACCTGTTTTTTGTTGCATGATTCTATGCGGTAGCAGCCATGAACACTCTGATATATTCTGAAGCAATAAGGAATGACAATTGCTGGTTTGTTCCTTTAACTGTACTCAATAACTGGCTATATTACAAACCAGCATCATCTCATGTAGCTTCATGAGGGAGCGACGGTGAAGGAGGCCCAGGACCTCCATGTCCTTGGCAGAGTGGAAGGGAGAGTTGTAATGTTGAAATGAAATGTTCCCTCACACCAGACGCCTGGAGGAAGAATGCCTCATCTTCCGCCTCGGAACACTTCAACTCCAGGGCATCAATGCAGACTTCAACATTTTCCTCATTTCCCCTTCCCCTACCTCAATGCAGTTCCAAAGTTCCAGCTCAGCACTGTCCCCATGACATGTCCTACCTGCCTATCTTCTTTTCCATATATCCACTCCACCCCCTCCCCCCTCGTCCTATCAACTTCATCCCCTCCCCCACCCTCCTCTCACTTATCTATCCACTCTTCAGGCTCTCTGCCTGTATTCCTGATGAAGGGCTTTTCCCTAAACGTTGATTTTACTGCTCCTCGGATGTTGCCTGAACTGCTGTGCTCTTGCAGCACCACGAATCCAGAATCTGGTTTCCAGCATCTGCAGTCATTGTTTTTACCATGTCTTTTTTGTGGCGAGTTGATGTTTGTGTATCTGAGTGACTAGTTTCCTGCTTTTTTTTTCCGATGTAGTATTTGTTACAGTTCGTGCAAGGCATTGGGCTTATTCGTCCTGGAGCAGAACAGAAAAAAACGTGAACTTTTTGCAGTGCTCAAAATTAAGAAAAGAAAAAGTTGCTGAGTAAAACAAGAATACTCTGTTTCCAATAGCTGGCATTACAGCATCAATGAGTTCTAATTTCAAAATTGTCAGCAATGGAGCGAGGAGTGAAATAAGGGAAAAAAAACGTATTTATTGAGAGAGTTGTTTGGATTTGGAATGCACCGCCTGGGAGAGTAGTCGATAAAGATGCAATGGAGAACTGTATATATTTGGAAATTATGAATTTAACGGGCTACAGAGATATGGCTGGCAAATGGGAGGGACGTGGGAGACATTTCTGAAGCTGATGCACACACAGTGGCAAATGGTCCCCTCCTGTACTTTAAACTTTTGCACTCTGTCATGTGTCAGATGCGAATACAAGTCAGTATCAGATTATTTCCCATTGTACATGTTCGCAAATATTTGATTATTTGGTTCAACATAAGCATTCAAAATGCAAATATTGCAAGGTCAGCTTCATTATAAAATCAATTATGACTCAGAACATGAATACTTTAAATGCTAAACCAAATATGCCATCACTTTTGCACAAATCTCTTTGAAAATGTCTGACTTTTCACTCACATGATAATAAGTTCATCGTTTTTTACACTGTCCACATATATTATCAAATTTCATTCTTACTAAAAATTGGAAGTTTTCAACTCATTGTTCGCTAAAATTTGATAACACGGATCATTTATTTAGTTTAATTTTCACAGTGCATGCCGAATTAATACCATTTCTAAACTGCTGGCAAATAGCTGAAGCTTGTATATTTCCGTGAGAAATTAAACTGATTGATTATATGCAAATATAATCATATAATTGATTATATGTATAAGAAAGCTAATTGTATTATTTTGTTCAATCGTTTGCTCATGCTGAACATGTAATCATTCAGAAGCCAACCACTTTCTAACAATTGGAGTGAAATTGCATTGTTTTGAATCCTGACATTGAATATGTAATTCTGGTCACCAATATAGTTAGATACCACGTTGTTTTTTACGATATAAAATAAAATGTACGCTCTTTATTTCTGTGTTAGAAAATCATGACAGGAGTACATATTTTAGTTCCATAAACATAGAATAAACTTAATTGCTTTCAGGGATTATAGTTCAGTTGAATAATCATGGCTCACATCTTATTTTTGACCAATTTACGAAACATAATAAACATCTGATTAATACATGGGTCACCCAACAGATTATATCTGAAGAAAACACTAGCAAATAACAAGTCAAGAATCACATTCATAACTGAACTTGGCGGATTCTGTCTGGTGTACGTCATCACACACAGATATTGTACTGCCACTCAGGTGACTATATGCTCCATAACTGGATGTTTTGAGCTAATGCCCCACCCAGCTTCCTGATTTCATATACATCACTCCCTCACACGTAAAACAATTGATGAGAATCCACAAGATGGGTGAAACAGGAAACATGGAACAGTGCAGCACCGTACAGGCCCTTCGGCCCTTGATGTCCTGCCAACCTTTTACCCTTTTCGAAGATCAGACTAACTTGCATACCCCTCATTGTACTATCATTCATGTGCCGGTCCAATCGTCGCTTAAATATCCCTAATGCAGCTGGCTCTACTACTGCTGCTGACAGTGTATTCCACGCACCAACCATTCTCTGTGTAAATAACCTACTTCTGACATCTCACCTAAACCTTCCTCCATTCATCTTAAGATTATGCCCCCTCGAGATAATTCTCTGGATATCCACTCTATCTATGGCTCGCATCATCTTGCACACTTCTATCATGTCACCTCCCATTCTTCTTTGCTCCAATGAGAAAAGCTGTGGCTCACTCAAAAATCTTTGTAAGACATGACCTCCTGTTAAGGCACCATCTTGGTCAATTTCCTCAGCACCCTCTCCAAAGCATTGTCTTTCCAGTAATGAAGCAACTAGAAGTGAACACAATATTCTACAACTAGTCTCAGTAGAGTTTTTTGAGTTGCAGTACAACCTCGTATTTGTTAAACTAAATCCCCCGGCTAATCAGAACACCATACGTCTTAACAATCTTATCAACTTGGGTGGCAACTTTAGGATGCTATGACATGGACCACAAGATCCCTATGGTCCTCCACACTGCCAAGAATCCTCCCTTTATTCCTGTGTTCTGCATTCAAATTCCACCTTCCAAAATGAATCACTCCACACTTATTCTGGTTGAGCTCCACCTGCCATTTATCAGCCCAGCTCTGCATACCATCAATGTCCCATTACAACCTACAATAGCCCTCCACACTATCCACAACTCCAACAATCTTTGTTACGTCATAAAACTTACTAAAGCATCCTTAAACTTTACCATCCAAGTCATTTATAAAAATCACAACAGCAGATGTCCCAGAACCGATCCCTGCAAAACACCACTGGTCACCAAGCTCCAGGTTGAAAACTTTCCATGTACTACCATCCTCGCTCTTCTATTGGCCAGATAATTCAATATCCGCTGATTTCCCTGTATCATATGCCTCCTTACTTTCTGAATGAGCCAAGGGGAACCTTGTCAAACACGTTGCTAAAATCCATGAACATCACATCCACTGCTCTAAATTCACCAATGTATTTTGTTCCATCCTGAAAGAATTCAATAAGATGTGTGAGGCAAGATAGAACATAGAACATAGAACAGTACAGCACAGAACAGGCCCTTCGTCCCACGATGTTGTGCCGAATATTTGTCCTAGCTTAAGCACCCATCTATGTACCTATCCAATTGCCGCTTAAAGGTCACCAATGTTTCTGACGCTGCCACTCCAACAGGTAGCGCATTCCATGCCCCCACCATTCTCTGGATAAAGAACCTACCCCTGACATCCCCCCATACCTTCCACCCTTCATCTTAAATTTATATCCCCTTGTAACACTCTGTTGTACCCGGAAAAAGCTTCTGACTGTCTACTCAATTCCTCTGATCATCTTATAAACCTCTATCAAGTCACCCCTCATCCTTCGCCGTTCAATGAGAAATGTCCTGGCACTCTCAACCTATCCTCGTATGACCTATGCTCCATTCCAGGCAACATCCTGGTAAATCTTCTCTGCACCCTCTCCAAAACTTGCACATCTTTCCAAAAGTGAGGCGACTCGAACTGCACACAGTACTCCAAATGTGGCCTAACCAAGGTCCTGTACAGCTGCAACATCACTTCACGACTCTTGAATTCAATCCCTCTGCTAATGAACGCTAATGCACTATATCGTCCCTCATAAAACCATGCTATCTCTAATCAAACTATCATTTGCCAAATAATCATAAATTCTGTCTCTCAGATCCTCTCCAATACTTTGTCCAAAGCTGTAATTCCCAGGATTATTGCTATTCCCTTTCCTGAACAAGGGATTAACATTTGTCGCCCCCCCCCCCCCTCCCCCGCCAATCATCTGGCAATACTTCAGTGGAGAGTGAGTATGCAAAGATCATCGCCGAAGGCGCCAATTCCAGTGATAACCTCGGATGTTTCCTGTCTGGCCCAGGGGTTTTATCTATCCTTATATTTGCACTTCAACCAATCTGCACTTCACCTCACATTGTCTAATCCCTGCCCAACCAATTGACTGTTTGACTGATTTCCATTTCAGGGCTGCCCTCCCGAGCAAATACAGTTCACAATATCCTGTGAATCACGGAATGGAAAAAATGTGAAGGCATCAATGACTTCCTGATGAAGGACTTCTGCCCATAGTTTTCACTCTCCAGCTCCTCGTGATGTTTCCTGACTTGCTGTGCTTTACCAGCGCCACACTTTTCGACTCTGATCTCCAGCAATTGCAGTCCTCATTTCTCCATTATTGAGGGTTGACTCCTCGCACACAGAACAGGGAATTAATCACCAGGTTTTCATTGTATGTGCAGCTGCTGTTCAGTTCTAGAATGTTGCATTTGATGAATACATTAATTAAAAAATAAATTACAATTCAACAGTTCTAGAGTTACAGTTTTGTTTCATGGATTATGCAGCTTGATAACAAACAGTAAACGACTGATGAACTCCGAAGTTACAGAGTATTCCACGTGTGATATTCCAGGCTGGATGTTCTTTGCATTAATGCTGGGAATATTATCAGATAGACAGATGTGATAATGAAACAAGGTGACATGTGGAAGTGTTACATTTTTGCCATTACAGAGACGTATCTGAAGGAGGCCAGGGCTGACAACTCAATATTCAGTGTTACAAGAACGAGAGGCAGGGCAGGAGAGGGGAAAAAGAGGAGGTGGGATTGCATTGTTAATTATGGAGTCAATGACTGCAGGAAGAAGGGACGATACACTGGAAGGATCTTCTAATGACGCTTTGCATGTAGAGCTCATAATCAAAACTATTACAGATACACTGCTGGGGATATATTATAGAACCCCACATAAAAGAGAGTACAGAAGCAATATAAAACCAATTTTCTGAGGTGTGTAACTACAATAGTAGGATCATTATATTCAGATATTTCAATTCCAAATATTCATTAGGGCAGTGATAACTTTTTAAGGTGGGGAAGATGTCTTGAAATTTAATCCAGACAGCTTCTTATATCAACATGGAGCAGGTACAACAATGGGCGGTATAGTGCTGGGCATAACTGTGGAGAACGAAGCCAGTTAGTTATTGCAGGCAGGATTGGGAAAGCATTGTAGCATCAGTGACTGTTACTCATGCATTTTTAGCTTGTTAAGGAAAAGACCAAAAGAAATAGCTCCGAAAAATAAAGATTTTTGGACTGCTGAGGCAGATTGTATTAAAAATAAGTCATGATCTGGCCATAGTACAGTTATTTCTGGGTGAAACTGTAGCAGAAGAGCGTGGGGGTCACATTCTCAAAATGGAATCGATGCCAGTGTCACCGCAACATGTTACACTGAAGATGAAATTTATGAAAACAAGACAGGAGAACCTTGAATGTCTACAAATATTCAGAATGGAATTCAAAATTATAGATATGCTTAAAACAGTTCTAAAGTGGGCAGGTCAATGGAGATCCCAGAAGAGTAGCGAACATATCGGGATAAACTCAAGAAAGTAAGTAGAAGAGCAAAAATGGGAATGATAAAAACATTAGCTGGCAATATTTTCAAGAATTCAACGACATTTAATCGATGTATTAAGGGTAAGAGGGTAACAAGACAAAGAATGGGGTGTATTAGGGACCAAGGAAGCAGCCTGTGCACAGAACCAGAGAATATGTTAAACACGTACGACATATCAGTCTTTGCTTTGGAGAAGCAGTTCCTGGATTCACTGTCAGTTTCTGACAGTGTGTCTTTGAGCAGATTGACACTGATGCTGAGGAAGAATTGGAAGTTGATGCAGGACTAAAAGTGGGCTAATCCCAAGATCCAGATGAACTGCAAATTAGACTAATGTGGAAGATGAGGGAGGAGATTACAGGCTCTTAAATTTTGTGGGTTTTTTTTGTTTTGCATCTGGCCACAGAGGAGGTGTGATTGAACAGGACAAAATCTCATGAATGTTCAACTTCCATGCAGAGTGCTAGAAAAAATCAATGGGGTCTAAAGATCACCAAGTCTCACATCAATGGGAGGGAAACCATTGTGCAAAATTGTGAAGGCTGTTTTGGCTGGATCACTAAATATCTTCAAGGCTGAGATGGACAGATTTTTAAACAAGGGTGACATCTGTTCTTATGAGAACGACAGCAAAGACCGGAGGAATGCGACAATGCCGATTGGCTGTCAGGGTGAAGATTTGCATCAGCGCAGTCAACACTACCAGAGGGAAGACCTCAGCAACACATCTTCCATGGGCACGCATGAACCTGGTGTCAAGGAATGCTAAAGGCTAAATATTCCATCACTGGTTTCCCACCTTCCCTAGCAGGGGAGATGACATGATCAATAAGGTGGATCTTCCCAAGATGAGACTAGGATCAAGTGTCTGTTCTTATTAGAATGGGTGTCGAGTTGCGAATCATCAGAGCTAGTTGAGATCATCGCTGGATTGTGATTGGAGGACAGTTTGTTTGTGCTGATCTGCTCTTGGTGGATCCTCATGCTGGTTTCAGCCTAACACCATATCAGGGACCTGACAACCTAGGAGCTATGGCCTCAGCAACCACTCAAAGCCCAGGCCAGGGCATTCACAGCACAGTCAGGGCTACTGTAAAGAAGATGGAGGAATGTACACCGGTCGATCGGACTGTGTCCCTCAAGAAAATTATGCTCGAGTGCTGCGGGTTTGACGCAGCAAACGTGTACTGCCTGCAGGATTTCCCTTAGGCAGGCTATTTCGATATGACCGTCGGGAGCATGAAGCATTGCGAGCAGCTCCAGAAGGTGTTTAAAGAGAAGCAAGGGGGGTGGAATCTGTTCTCCATCTGGTGGGTGGTCGCGTTGTATGTGCTTCCTGCACAGAGGAGTAAGGTTGTTATAATTCATATGTACAACACCCACGTCCCAGCAGCTGATTTCCTGACCTTCCTGAGAAGATGTATCCAGGTCGAGGGAGAAAGCACTAATGTGGTTGACCATTTCGGGATCTTGACCAGCAAGCGGCAGGTCAGGGTAACTCTGAGGGCCGATGCCAGTGGGAACATCCTCCACCAACACTCCAGCTTTGCAATCAGAGGGAGCCGAGTTACATGATGGTCAGAGGGCAACCGAAAGTGTGCCAAAACTGCAGAAGGTCAGGAAACTTGGCGGCAGACTGGAAGGTGACTCTGTTGAAACTGCAAGCAGGAGGGTCACCCAACCAAGGAAGGCAAAGAGGATAAGAACTGTAATTGTGCTGAGAGGCAGAACATATGTACAAGGCCTGCCCAAGATGAGCGGCCGCCACGTACTCTCAGATGGCCAGAGGTGGACGGCAAAAGATCAGCAAGGCACCACAATTCAGCAAGGGAACGGTGTGTGGTGGAACCCAGAAGGAAAGACAGGCTGGAGCATAGTAGGCCGCAGTCAGCTGAGATGTGCAGCATCCAATCCAAACTCCTACAGGTCAGGCAGAGGTAATGGAAGAGGAGGGAACCAAGGGGGGCGAGGAGTGGATTCCTGTAAAAAAAAGGAAGTGGAAAACTCTACAGGTCCCCAAAAACACCCAGCAAAGGGGAAACGACACCTGCAAGAGGAGGAAATGGGCAGCTCTTCGGATGTTGAGGACGGGTGTAAGGAGAGTCGTCACCACCAGAAGAAACAAAGCGCCGTGGGTAGAAAGGAGGGCAGCACCCCCCCACCCCGCCAAACAGGAAAAGACGAAACCTCTTTGGGGACTGGTAAAGACCAACCCCCACCCAGTGAGAACCAGGAGGTATACACACCGCCCCACAGCCCCAGATAATTGGTTTCAGCGATCCTCTGACAGCCCCGTGGTCAGACAGAGACCTGGGTTGTGCGGACCCTCGGCCCAGCCTGATGACACCAGAGCGGGGAAATGTCCTCAGCGTGGAGTCGGAGAGCTACCTCAGCCCTGCAAGGGTCCAGCAGTTCGCTTACACCACAGGGATGCAGACAGCTACCCCAGAGAGGCACAACCAAGAGCAAATGGACACTGGTAACCTCATAAACTGTTAAAATGCGTATAAAATTGCCAGCATTAATGTGCATAGCATTAAATCTGCTATGCAATGTGTTTCTACGTTGGCCTTCTTAGCCAATGTGAAAGCCAATGTCATGTTTCTGCAGGAGCGTGGGATACCACACCTCACTAGCTAGAGGAAATGGTAGAGCTTGTGGGCCCATGGGCCGTCGGTTTGGTTGGGGAGCAATGATAACAGTGCCTCCGGCCTGGGTATCCTGTTACGAGGAGGCAACTTCACCATCTCCGTGGTTAATCCTCGTCACCGACGTCATGGACAGGAATGCTACCCAGAGACTGATCAATGTGACGCCCCAGTGGGTAAGAGTGATCGATTGGCCGTCCTGCAACAGCTTCAACTTTGCTGTCTACGTCCAGGTCGGTCATTCTGACAGGAGATTTGAACGGTATCATTGATGCAGATGTACAATCCGGCGGCGGGGGGAGGTGGGGTAAGGGGGAGGGTGTGGCAGTAAATTGGACGCCACTTCCAGACCCCTGATGGTAATGGTAAAAGATGCCAAGCTGCATGACGTCTTCAGCACCCCGGCAGACTGAGCACAGTATAGTTATACTTTTTCACGGGCAGACGGGTCTATGTGCTCAAGGATAGATTACTTGTTTGAGTCCCGAACATTCTTCATCAGATACAGCGACGTCAAGTAGGTGTTCTTCTCTGACCACTGCCTCCTGCTGGCTGACTGTCACCTACAGGACGAGAAGCAGTCTGGTAAGGGAACGTGGAAGCTGAACACAAATCTGTTGGCCCCAGGAAACATTGAGGAGCTCAAGAGGGACTACACAGGTTGGAGAAACATGAAGCTCCTCTTTGAGTCTCCAGCAGACTGGTGGGAAACAGTAAAAGGGAACATTAAGAGGTTCTTGATTCTCAAAGGTGTTCAGGATGCGATAGAGAGGCGGGCAAGACTGTCCCAACTCCAGGAAAGCATGCAAAACTTGCTCCTGCTGCAGACGATGAGGGTCAATGTCATGAACGATCTGGAGATGAAGGGCCAGCAAGACTCGCTCTATACAACGGAGGCCTCTAAGAAAATCTTCCAGTCCAGGGTTCGCTCCATGGAATCGTGCTCAATTTTCTTCTTCCAGAAGGTGCACAAAGTAGGAAGAAGATTACTAACTCCATAAGGATCAGCAAATCCTTCTATGCCAGTCCATATGACTCGAGGCCAACCGACAGCGCTGCCTCCCAGTCTTTCCTGTCCTCTATCACCGAGGTCTTTGACGACAGAACACGGGAGAGGCTGAATCAGCCGTTATCTCTGGATGAGCTAACCAAGGAACACGAGTCCTTTGAAAAGAATAAAACTCCCGGAAGTGACGGCTTACTGGTTGTGCTCTATTCTGCTCTATGGGACTTGATTGGCAAGGAACTGCTGAAGGTGTATGTCAGTATGTTTCTGGCAGGTATTATAAGTGATTCCATGAGGAAAGGCATCATCACCCTCATCTACAAGCGGAAGGGGGAGGGAGGAAATCAGAAATTGGAGACCGATCTCACTATTGAATGCGGATTACAAAATCTTGTCAAAGTTCGTCGCCAACCGGGTCAGGTCTGCTCTGGGGTCGGTGATTCATCCTGACCAAACCTGTGCTGTACTGGACAGGATAATCGCTGAGAGTCTCGCAATCCTCAGGGATACGATCGGCTAAATGCAGGACAGGACGTTTAACACCTGCCTCTTCAGACTGGACCAGGAGAAAGCCTTTGATAGGATATTTCATACGTGTATGAGAGATATTCTATCCAAAATGGGCTTTGGTGAGGGAATCTACAATTGGATCAGACTGCTCTACACCAACATTGTCAGTGCAGTCTCAATCAATGGGTGGGAATCAGTTAGCTTCCCAGTAAGATCTGGAGTCAGGCAGGGCTGCCGTCTCTCTCCTGCCTTGTTTGTGTGCTGCATAGATCCGTTTGCGGAGTCCATCAGGAAGGATGCGAGCCTGAGAGCGGTGAATATTCGTGTCAGCAGGGGCCTCCAGGTTAAGGCCTCCCTCTATATGAATGATGTCGCCGTTTTCTGATGGGTCCTCTGTCCGTGCACAAACTCATGTGCATATGTGACCAGTTCAAACACACCTTGGGGGCCAAGGTAAACCGAGGCAAGAGTGAGGCCATGCTCTTCAGGAACTGGACTGACCAATCCTCCATCCCCATCACCGTCAGGACTGACCACCTGAAGGTGCTGGGTATTTGTTTCGGCTTGGCTGGGGCGTGTGCCAATCTCGGGAGGAGCGCATCAGGAAACTGAGTAAGAAACTGGGCAGATGGAAGCAGCGGTCGCTCTCCATCACGGGAAAAACTTGATCGTCTGGTGTGAGACACTATCATTACTGTTATATGTGGCACAGGTCTGGTCAATTCACAGAACCTGTGCCTTCGCAGTCTCCCGGGACATCTTCCAATTTATATGGAGATCAAAGATGGACTCGACGTACAAAGATCCGGGCAACTGGGGAGAAAAACGCTCCCAATGCCACACTCACACTGATGGCAACCTTTGTGTGCGGCTGTGCGTTGCTCCCCGATACACAAAAAAGAAATGTCACTACGTACTGAGATTCGACCTGCCCCCGGTGTTGCAAAGGAGGGGCCTGGTCTCGCAGCAAGTTGTTGGACCGTTCTGTAAAACCTGTCCTTGGTGGAGAAATTTCTGAAGAATAACACCTTTGACCACAAGTCCATCAGGAAATGGTCAGCACATAGTGTCCTTGAGACCTGTCGGGAAAAGGAGAGGGTGGACCCTGTTGAGCGGTTCCCTGAGCAGACTGTCAAAGCCATTTGGCAGAATGCCTCATCGCCAGAACTTTCCAACAAATACCAAGACATGGCTTGTCTGGTGTTGAGAAGGTCTCTGCCTGTGAGATCCTTTATGCACGCCCAGTCTCTCAGCCGCACCACACGCTGCCCTCGAAGCGGGTGTGGAGGGGACAAGACTGTCAGACACCTCCTTCTGGAATGTGCATATGCAAAGGAAATCTGGAGAGGAATGCAATGGTGTTTGTTGAGGTTTGTTCTGAGCAGCACCGTGATGCAGGACTCCATCCTCTATGGTCTGTTTCCTGGGATGCACACTAAGACGATCATCAACTGTGCATGGAGGATCATCAACTTGGTCAAAGACGCTCTTTTGTCTGTCTGAAACCTTTTGATATTCCAGCTGAAGGAGTTGCCCCCGAATGAGCGTTGCAGAATGGCACATTCTGAGGTACAGGACTACGTATTGAGGGGTGCGCTGAATCTTTGGGCAGCTGCTGCCAAGACGCGGTGTGGAAAGACCACCATGCCATGTCTGTCCACCAAAGAAAAACAGGGGACCCACTCATTAAGTGGGCTCCGCTGGCAACTCAGTTAAATATATGGATGGTAAACGTACAGACTTCTATATGCGAAGGATTAATTCCGATCTCTGTGTGTAAAGAAATGCAATGTGCACATATGAATTGCATCATCAATTGTATAGATCAACAAAATATTTTATGAATAAAATATATTTTTGAAATAAAAATAAGTGTTTCCCTCCTTCCCTAACCATAACTAAATGTGGAGTGGTCGATTGACATGCTGTAATTAGCAGAGTAGGTAGTAATGCTTTGGTTTGAGAAGCTTCAGTAAGCAGCAGCTCAGCAAAATGTGCAGATAAGCTCAGATAAAGTCTCTTTAATGCTTGTCTGACAGCAGTCGAGATGGCAGTTAGGGAAGTCACATGTTCTACCTGCGGGATGTGGGTCCTCAGGGAGACTTCCACTGTTCCTGATGAATACACGTGTGTGGGAAGTGTTTGGGCACTGTAGCTGGCTGCTCTCGGGGTCATCCGAGATACGGAGAACTTCGTTTGTAAGACCTTTAGTGAGGTGGTCACACCCAAATCCCTCCCTTAGCCTGTTTCTGCAATGACTGTCATATCACAGTACCATGTAAAGATCCATGTCCTGAGTTCATCTGCCTTCCTTGTCAGCCCTGTTGCCTTTAAATAAACGCTATTTATTCCAACACGCGTTCCTTGCTTCCTGTCGTGTTCCAGGCAGAGAGTAGCTGGGCGACCACTAGGAATGGCAAATGGAGTAGGCAGAGAGTGCAGGAATCGCCTGTGGCTATTCCACTTGAAAACAAATATACCATTCTAGATACTGATTTTGGGTTTGGGGAGTGGGTGGGTGTCGGGAAATGAACGTTCAAGGGAAAGCAGCAGCAGCCAGGTTGGTTGCAGTACATCTGGCTCTGGAGCACAGCGGGAAAGGGTAAAGTTAAACAGGGTCTTAGAGGTAGGCGAGTCGATTATTAGGGGGACAGATTGTAGATTCTGTGACCTCAAATGGGAATCCAGGATGGTGTGTTACATCTCAGGTGTCAGAGGACAGGATGTCTCCGAGTGGCTGCAGAACGTTCTCAAGGGGAGGCTGACCAGCCAGAAGTCATTGTGCACGTTGGCACAAATGACAGAGGTAGATATAGGAATGAGGTCCTACAGAGTGATTACAGAGAGCGAGAAGGAAAGTTAAAAACCAGGACCTTGACGGTGGTAATCTTCTGATTACTTCCAGTGGCATGAGCTAGTGTAGGTAAAAATAGGCGGATATGGCAAATAAATATGTGGCTAAAGAATTGGTGCGGGACAGAGATTCAGATTTTTCGATCAAAGGGAATTTTTTGACAAAGGTGACCCGTTCAAGAGGGACAGTTTGCAAATGCACTAGACGGGGGACGAATATCTTCGCAGCTAGTTTTGTTAGTGCTACAAGGGAGAGTTGAAACGAGATTGGCATAGGGGGTGGGATCCTCAAGAGCAGGGAGGCAACTGCGATGCTGGAAAAAGATACAGTAATCAGGATTTGAAATGTGAAAAGTTAGGTCAAGCTGGAACAAGACGGGGAACAAGGAATGCCTGTTGGCTTAATTTCCATTTATTTAAATGCAAAAGGGCTGATCGGTAAGACTGATGATCTCCGGGTGTGCATATGTACATGGGACTGAGATAGTATAGCTATTACAGAAATATGGCTGAGGGACAGATAGGATTGACAGCTTAATGTACCTGGGTAAAATGCATTAGGAGGGACAGAAATGGTGGAAAGAGTGGTGGGGAACTTGTATTTCTGATGAAGGAGAGTATCACAAAGCATCAGAGATGAAATAACTAAAGGAACAATCAGGGTGTCTTTGTGGGTGGAATTAAGAAATAAGAAGGGGATGGTGACATTATTGTGCCCCCAAATAGTCAATAGTAATTACAGGAACAAAAATGTGTACAGAGATTAGGGAGACTTGAAAGTACAATAGGGTTGTCATAATGGTAGTTTTAATTTTTATAACACAGATTGGGACTGCCAGAGCATTAAGGCATTTGATGATATTAAATTCATTAAGTGCGTCAGGAAAGTTTCCTCAAGCAGTATGTAGAGGATCCTAATCGGGAAGAGGCAAAATTTGACCTATTCTTAGGAAATAGTGCAGGACAGGTGAGTGAGGTGACGGTGGATTCGCAGTTTGAGACCTGTGACCATAGTTCTATTAATTTTAAAATAGTTACGTAGAAGAAAAAAAAACTGGTCCTCAGATTCAAGTTCTACATTGGGGCAAGGTGAATTTTGCCGGAATTGTACAGGAGCTTGCGGGGTTGACTGGATTCGTTTGTTTGCAGGCAAAGGGACCTCTGGCAAGTGGAAGCCTTTCAAAGTGAGACAGCTAGAATTCAAGATCTATATGTTCCTGTGAGGGTGAAAGGAAAGTTGACAGGAATGGGGAAACTTGAATGACAGGAGATATTGAGGCTTTGACCAGAAAAAAATGTGGACGTGTGGCTCAAGTCCAGGCAGGCGGGATCAGGGGAATCATTGGAGGTACACAGGGGATACTGGAGTTTAGTGAAGAAGTAAATCAGTAGGGCGATAAAGGGCCTTGACTGAGAAGATCAGGGTGAATCCAAAGAGGTTCATTTTGAATATTAAAGGAAAAAAAACATTAACTGCAGAAAGAATAGAACCATCAAAGACCAAAGTGGACATGTATGTGTGGAACCATAAGAGATGGGCGATGTCTGTGTTTACCGTGGAGAAAAACATGAATACTTGGGAACTTGGGGAAGTTAGTGGTCGTATCTTAGGGAAAGTCCATAGCACAGTAGGTGAGGTTTTGAATGTACTGGAATGTTTGAAGCTGGATAAATCTCATTGTCCTTAACAGATTGATACAAGAAAACTGCAAGGGGCTAGAGAAAAAATTGATAGGCCCTGGCTGATAAATCTGATCATCATTAACCACAGCTGAGATCCCTGAAGACTTGAGGATAACAAATGTTGTATCTTATTCAAGAAGGACTGGAAAAGCAAATATCTAGAAACAATAGACCAGGAAGTTTAACATCTCTACGTTACTTGAGAAGATTATCAGGGATACGTTGGACATGCATTTGGAAAATTGAATTTGATTCGGAATAGTCAGCATGACTTTATGAGTGGAAGTTTGTACCTGACGAATTTGTTAAAGTTCTATGATGACGTGCCCAGGAAAGTTGACGAGGTCTGGCCGGTACATGTCGAAACATGTTATGCTGTCAAAGCACAACAGGTCAGGCAGCATCGGAGAGGCAGGAAAATCGACGTTTTGGGCATCAGCCCATCATCAGAAATGTCCAAATCAGCGATTTTCCTGCCTCTCGGATGCTGCATGACCTGCTGAGTGTTTCCAGCACCACAATTTTCAACATCTACCGGCCAGGCCGAATCAACTTTCCTGGTTACGTCATCATAGAATATTAACTGATCTCCAGCATCTGCAGTGCTTACTTTCTCCAAGGGCAGTAGATTTAATCTATATGGATTTAAGTTACACCAGAACAGGATGGTCCTTTTCAGGCCTTGGACACATTCACGGTAACAGGAGGAGGCCAGTCAGCCACTCGAGCCTGTAAAACTGTACCCAGAGTAGATCATGCAGTCTATTCAGCTACTTCAAGTTAGTAACACAGGAAATGTAAGAGGCCACCAAGTGACTGGACAATAGGAAGACTGGAAGAAGACGATCTCTGTATAGCCCCGCAAACCTGCCCTTCCTTTCAGTAAGGGCACAGCTGATCCGCTCTCAGCCACAATTTCTCTTTTATGCCCAATTCTTTGTAGCATTCAACTCCCTGATGTGTCAATTTTCGTTAACACCACGCCGTGCTCCAAGAATTTCAATGATGTAGCTCCCCCTAACTGTCTGGGATAGAGAGCCCCAAACATTCACTACCCTCTGAGAGAAGGAAACACTCTCCACACATATACTGTGACTTATTGAAATGAACAATAGATATGAACACAGCGTCAGATTGACTGGCCCTGACATCACGGCGGTATTTGACTGAGCAAGGTGTCAAGGAGACTGAACAAAATTGAACTTAATGGGAATCAGTTGTAAACTCCCCATTGGCTGGATCATCCAGAACACAGTGTGACTGGTGGAGACCAATCCTCTCAATCCCTGGATATCTCTGTGGATGAGCCTCAGGGAAACTTTCTCGGCACAAACAATTGCAGCTCGTTCATCAATGTCTTTCCCTCCGTCATACCTTCAGAGCTGGGGATGTTCAGTGAAGATCACACAATGTTCAGAACAATGTGTCACCTCCTCAGGAGCTAAAGTTTCAAAACCTGGACAACATTCAAGCTCATGCAGTAAAACTGTCTGGAACATTCATGCAACAGTGAGACCAGACCCTGCACATTTCTTCGTTAAAAAAACGAAGCTCATGCAGCATCTTAAGCTGCTTTCACGGAAATTTGACAGAGCCATTCAGCCCATCAAAACTATTGGATAAGAACAGACACGGTCCATTTCGCTTTCTCCAGCCGATTACACTGGAAGCGATTAAAAAAAAATCGACAAATGTTGAAATGCGAAGTAGACAGGCAGAAGGCTGGAAGAACGCAACAAGCAAGGCAACATCAGGAGGTGGAGAAGTTAACTGCTTGGGGATAAATATTCAGGACTGGAGTGGGGTAAGGGAGCTACAGATAAAGAGGCAGGACGAGGGAGGAGGAGACAGGGTGGTGAGGTGGTGATAGATGAACACAGGTAAAGGGGTACCACTGGGTTGGACGATGGGAGAACTGAATCCAGCTGAATCTGAAAGAAGGGTAGCTAGAATGGAAGGAAGGAGAAGGAGGTGGGAATGGAGTTGAGGGATTGAAAGGCAGGTTATTTGAAATTGGAGAACTCAATGTTGTCTGACTTGCTGTGTTCTTCCATGCCCCTGCTTTTCTGCTATTACACAGGAAGATAATGAGCTCAGTCAGTACATCACGCTGGTACGCAGGAACCAAGGGTCGCCCAATAATGTCCGTGAACCTTTTCTTCCCTGGGAACAGAAGGAGGACTTTCTGTCCCTCGAAACACTAACGCATAAAGAGAAGAAACTATTCAGCCCGTCCAGACTGTATAGGATGTCACTGATGCTCCAACATTGCAAAACCAATGAAGCAGAGACTGCACAGACAGACCGGCCCATGTTGTTCCTCCTGGCTCCATTGTTAATGGTGCACACGCGTTATATGAACGACACCATGGTTTGCTAACAGTGAGGAGGGACTGCGGACAGTTTATGCCAGGTCTCAAGGAGTCATCTCCCAGAAGGCAGACTAGTGTCCTCTATGGAGGTCAGAAGTTGCTGGGAATGGCGAACTCTATCAGAGTGTGGCTGCTGACAGGTTTGTGAAAACATAACGTTCAGTGCAGGATCACACACCAACTGCTCATTGAGACAGTGACAGTTTATTCAGAGCCTGGAGCTCTCGCTTAACCAACATAAGGTCCCACGCAGGTACGTATAATATCATAGAATCGTAGAGTCTAACGTAACGGAGACAGGCCGTTCAGCCCAAACTGGTCCATGCTGACCTAAATCTTCATCCATGCTAACCCCATTTCCCTACACTTTACCCACATTCTTCTAATCGTTTTCTCCCTTTCTAGGCGGCACCTGTGGGCGGCACTGTGGCACACTGGTTAGCACTGCCTCCTCACAGCGCACGAGGCGGGTTCCGTTCCCGCCTCCAGCATATCTGTGTTTGGAGTTTGCACATCCTTTCCGTGACAGTGTGGGTTTCCTCCAGGTGCTCCGGTTTCCTCCCACAATCCAAAAACGTGCAGGTAATGTGAATTGGTCCTACTAAGTTGCCCAAGGTGCTAGGTAAAGGGGAAAATGTAGGAGGATGGGTCTGGGTGGGTTGTGAGTCGGTGTGGACTTGTTGGGCCGAAGGGCCTGTTTCCACACTGTAAGTAATCAAATCTAAGTAAAATATTTGCCTATGGGAAAATACATACTTTATTTAACACTATCAATGTTTTGTTTTGAAAATAATGAGATTTGGTCCATTACCCTGAAGGTTTAATGCAATCACTTTTTTTTTTCTTTTGTAGTGACATAGATTATTTCCTTCGCAGTCTTCTCATGATACCATCACCACATGGGTTAATCTGGTGAAACTCCTTTACACTGGCTCGCTGTGGCAAGGTGATCGTTCCTTATAAAGGAGAGATAATCTGTACACAGTGCCCCAAGTACCTTCTGAACAACACTCTAGCACGGCAGGAAAGTATTTCACTCCAATTCTTGAATCGTTTTGCAAAGAAGGACAGTATACAATTTACTGTGTTGAATACTTGCTGCCTGGTATGAACTCTGTTTGTGACTTCTGACCAAGGAACACAGCTCATTTTCGCCAACGGCCGTTCTGAATCTTTAACGTTCTAATTAGTTCAAAATGAAGAAGGATGGTATGTTTTACCAAATCATTCTTTTGCCTTGCGAACAGCTGTGTTTCAAGTACAGCCACACAAACAGCAACACCACGATTGCCATTTGAGATGGTCAGAGATGCCAGGAAGGCGATGTCCTAACAGTAGTATCTCCAGTTTATTAATCTGGGGACCCGGGTGCTGACCCCATCCTGGATTCGAATCCCACCATGATAAAAGGTGGCATTTGAATTCAATAAAATCGAATGAAGCTATGAAACCATTGCTGATTATCAGAAAATCCTACCTGACACTCTAATGCTCTTCGGGGAATGATATTTACCACATTCAGCTGGTCGGACTGACATGTGAATCCCGCAATGTATTTGACTCTGAATTGCCCTTTGAAATAGCCAAACCAGCCGCTCAGTTAGTTACTCACTATAAACATCAAAGAAATGAAACCGGACTGAACTAAGCACTGACTACTCACAGCCCACAGACAGCAGTGGGTCAGGAAGGCAGCTCACCAACACTTCTCAAGGACAATGACGAAAGGGAATTAAATACTGGCCCAGCATCCCACTAATGAATAAAGGTGGATGATCACACTCAGGGAATACAGACAAAGGGACATAACTCACTTTAAACAGGAACCTTGATTTATACCCTACATGGGCATGATTTTCGTTAATATGGGAACAGGAGAAAAAAAAAAAGATTAACCTCGTTTTTAATTTCCATTCCAGCTGATCATCTTCAAACCCTTTGTTTGCTTATTTTCTTTTATCTCTCGTTTATCTGTCTATTCAACTCACTCTTTGTCGCCTTCATCATAGACATCCCTGTCACCAACATCAATCACAATATTTTCAAGCTGTGTTCAGTTATGATGGTAGGTCAGCGAACTCGAAATGTCAATTCTATTTTGCTCTCGACCCACGGGTGCCAAATCTGAACAGTTACTGCGGCAGCTTCTCATTCTTTTTTTTTGTTTCTGATCTCTTGCATCATTCTTTGTTTTATTTAAACTTCCATAATATTATGACATGGGATGTCTGCATCGCTGGTAAGGGCAGCATTTATTGACCTCACTAAATGCTCTTTATTGTGAGGTCATTCTTTGACACAGTATAGAGCCAATCACATTGTTGTGAATCTGACGTCAGTCTTAAGACAATTCGGTAATAATGCTAGATTTCTTTACCAAAGGATATCAGTGCTATAGATAAACGTATTGTCAAAATGCTGGTGCTGTTATTGAAATATTCGTGAAATTATCGTTTATTTCCAATTCCTGTTATTTGAATTTAAGTTCTGACATATCTGAGGTAAGATTTAAAACAGTGTATTTTGTGCAGTAACCTGGGCCTCTGAATTACATATCCGCTGACATCACTTCTCTGACACGTTATCCCTGTCATGAATTTACTTTAGAGACAAGAACAAGGTTGTGATTGACATATTTGTAACGGAAAGTGCGCTTGTAAGAGAACTGGAACCATAAAGTCTGAATTTTATAATGGTTTATTTAGTATCCGCACTGACGTCAAGGTGGGGACTGCTGATATTATGGAGCTGGTAGTGGGTAGAGTTGGTGATGGAGAGAATACCAAGAAATAAATCAATTCGTGTCCAAAAGGTACTTCGAGAATGTGAACAGTCTTGTTCTCAGATGTTTGTGTGGATGAGCTTGTTGGGCAGTTCAGAAGTTTGTAGTAATGAATGGAATTTGCATTTGAAACTGAAGACAAAGGATTCTGTCTTTGCCAAATGTAGATAACAGAAATAGCAATGAGGTTCACCATGGTTTATTGATTAACAAATGGATAGAGATGAAGAGACTTACCAGGAACACCAACAATAGCGAGCATGGGATAGTAGCCCGCGTGAATAATCATCAGTGCACCCATATATCCGATGTGATAATGTGAACCCAGACCAGGAAAAATAGGCAAGATACCAGGATAAACTCCTATCCATTGTTGCAGCATTCCAATCTAGAGTTCTTAAAATCTGATACATTAATGGAACATTCCAGATTATTCTCGAATGTTTATCTCTCCTCTCACTGTCTCTGCAGCTGCTGATCCCTGTTAGTGTTGGAGATGATGCATCTGCTGCGACAATGGCATAAAGCATTGCATGAAGCTCCTTACTATTAGAAGAGGGGTGCCACATCTAGTGCCACAGTCAAAATACATGGAGACTGGCCTCAATCACAGTCACTGAAAAAACAGATCCAGTTGACTCCTTTCAGTGTGGTACCTTCCGTTCACAATACGAACTGGACTGGATTGAATGTTGGCATCACTGGCTGTTGGTCACATCTCCCACCACCAATTGCTGTCGTGACGTTAGTGGTGAGGGACAATGAGGATATTTTCCTATCACAAGTTAGATGATTCTGATGTGTTGTCCGTTTGCAATGTTATAACCACCTGAACTTCCCATCACCATCACCCCCAAAACAAACAACCTTGATGTAGTTACCGTACTGATGTCTCCTCCACAGAACAGGCGCCAGCCAATAGATTTGCAGTGGGCATATTTGCCCTGACCATACACAGGAAGTGTGAATCTGTCTGGACGTTCCTCTTATTGCTCTAATAAGCCAATCTTGTATCTTCAATACCCAATGCCCTTCAGCACTATTTTATATTAACTCACAAACACTCATTTTTTGAATACACTTCAAAGCCAAATGTCACAAATTGTCACAAATCTGGTCCCTTTACAGGATTATGTTGTTAGAACATAGAACAATACAGCACAGAACAGGCCCTTCGGCCCACGATGTTGTGCCGAACTTCTATCCTAGATTAAGCACCCATCCATGTACCTATCCAAATGCCGCTTAAAGGTCGCCAATGAATCTGACTCTACCACTCCCACGGGCAGCGCATTCCATGCCCCCACCACTCTCTGGGTGAAGAACCCACCCCTGACATCTCCCCTATACCTTCCACCCTTCACCTTAAATTTATGTCCCCTTGTAACACTCTGTTGTACCCGGGGAAAAAGTTTCTGACTGTCTACTCTATCTATTCCTCTGATCATCTTATAAACCTCTATCAAGTCACCCCTCATCCTTCGCCGTTCCAACGAGAAAAGGCCGAGAACTCTCAACCTATCCTCGTATGACCTACTCTCCATTCCAGGCAACATCCTGGTAAATCTTCTCTGCACCCTCTCCAAAGCTTCCACATCTTTCCTAAAGTGAGGCGACCAGAACTGCACACAGTACTCCAAATGTGGCCTAACCAAAGTCCTGTACAGCTGCAACATCACCTCACGACTCTTGAATTCAATCCCTCTGCTAATGAACGATAATACTCCATAGGCCTTCTTACAAACTCTATCCACCTGAGTGGCAACCTTCAAAGATCTATGTACATAGACCCCAAGATCCCTCTGTTCCTCCACCTGACCAAGAACCCTACCATTAACCCTGTATTCCGCATTCTTATTTGTTCTTCCAAAATGGACAACTTCACACTTGGCAGGGTTGAACTCCATCTGCCACTCCTCAGCCCAGCTCTGCATCATATCTAAGTCCCTCTGCAGCCGACAACAGCCCTCCTCACTGTCCACAACTCCACCTATCTTTGTATCATCTGCAAATTTACTGACCCACCCTTCGACTCCCTCATCTAAGTCATTAATAAAAATTACAAACAGCAGAGGACCCAGAACTGATCCCTGCGGAACTCCACTTGTAACTGGACTCCATGCTGAATATTTACCATCTACTACCACTCTCTGACTTCGACCGGTTAGCCAGTTTTCTATCCAATTGGCCAAATTTCCCTCTATCCCATGCCTCCTGACTTTCCGCATAAGCCTACCATGGGGAACCTTATCAAATGCCTTACTAAAATCCATGTACACTACATCCACTGCTCTACCCTCATCCACATGCTTGGTCACCTCCTCGAAGAATTCAATAAGACTTGTAAGGCAAGACCTACCCTTCACAAATCCGTGCTGGCTGTCCCTAATCAAGCAGTGCCGTTCCAGATACTCGTAAATCCTATCCCTCAGTACCCTTTCCATTACTTTGCCTACCACAGAAGTAAGACTAACTGGCCTGTAATTCCCGGGGTTATCCCTATTCCCTTTTTTGAACAGGTGCACAACATTCGCTACTCTCCAGTCCCCTGGTACCACCCCCGTTGCCAGTGAAGACGAGAAGATCATTGCCAACGGTACTGCAATTTCCTCTCTTGCTTCCCACATAATCCTAGGATATATCCCGTCAGGCCCGGGGGACTTGTCTATCCTCAAGTTGTTCAAAATGTCCAACACATCTTCCTTCCTAACAGATATCTCTTCTAGCTTATCAGTCCGTTTCACACTCTCCTCTTCAACAATACAGTCCCTCTCGTTCGTAAATACTGAAGAGAAGTACTTGTTCAAGACCTCTCCTATCTCTTCCGACTCAATACACAGTCTCCCACCACTGTCCTTGATCGGACCTACCCTCGTTCTCGTCATTCTCAGGTTTCTCACATACGCATAGAATGCCTTGGGGTTATCCTTGATCCTATCCGCCAGGGATTTTTCATGCCCTCTCTTAGCTCTCCTAATCCCTTTCTTCAGGTCCCTTCTGGCTATCCTGTATCCCTCCACTGCTCTGTCTGAACCTTGTTTCCTCAACCTTATGTAAGCCTCCTTCTTCCTCTTTACTAGACATTCAACCTCCCTCGTCAACCAAGGCTCCCTCACACGACCATTTCTTTCCTGCCTGATCGGTACATACATATCAAGGACACGTCGTATCTGCTCCTTGAAAAAGTCCCACATTTCCACCACATCCTTCCCTGACAGCCTATGCTCCCAACGTATGCTCCTCAAATCCTGTCTTACAGCATCGTAATTTCCCTTCCCCCAATTGTAAAAACTTCCTTGTTGTGTGCACCTATCCCTCTCCATAACCAAGGTGAAAGTGACAGAATTGTGGTCGCCATCACCAAAATGTTCACCCACTAACAAGCCCACCACTTGTCCCGGTTCGTTACCGAGTACCAAATCCAATATGGCCTCCCCTCTGGTTGGACAATCTACATACTGCGTTAGAAAAGCTTCCTGGACACACTGCACAAACACCGCCCCATCCAATCTACTTGATCTAAAGAGCTTCCAATCAATATTTGGGAAGTTGAAGTCGCCCATGACTACGACCCTGTGGCTTCTGCACCTTTCCAAAATCTGTTTCCCAATCTGTTTCTCCACATCTTTGCTGCTATTGGGGGGCCTATAATAAACACCCAACAAGGTGACTGCACCTTTCCTATTTCTGACTTCAGCCCATACTACCTCCAGAGGCAGATCTCCCTCAAACTTCCTTTCTGCAGCCGTTATACCATTTCTAATTAGCAATGCCACCCCCCCTCCTTTTTTACCACCCTCCCTAATCTTACTGAAACATCTGTAACCAGGAACCTCCAACAGCCATTCCTGTCCCTCATCTATCCATGTTTCCGTGATGGCTACAACATCGTAGTCCCAGGTACCGATCCATGCCTTAAGTTCACCCACCTTATTTCTGATACTCCTTGCATTGAAGTATACGCACTTGAGCCCATCTCTGTGTCCGTAAGTAGTCCCTGTCAGTGCTACCTTCTCCACAGCCTCCCTACAGTCTTGGACATCCTGACACACAGCTAGCTTACTTGCTGGACTACAAGTCCGGATCCCATCCCCCTGCCAAATTAGTTTAAACCCCCCCGAAGAGTGCTAGCAAACCTACCCCCCAGGATATTGGTGCCCTTCTGGTTCAGGTTCAGGTCTTGATCTTTATTTTCAGGGATGCTCTAAATAACCCAAGGTTTCAATATGTCTGATTTTTTAAAAGGTTTATTAGTGTCCCTTCATTTATACATAACAGATAATGCATCAGGCAGAACGTTTTCAATTCTTTAAAAAAAAACCCTGCATAATCAAAGGATGTGTCCAGCTCTGTAGCTGGGCAGTTCTGTTCAGTTTGGGGGCGAGTTGAGTCAGGTCACTGTTGAAATTGGATGCTCACCCCCTCCTTCTGCACTTCTGACCTCATGAACTGCAAGCATTTTGTGTCAGATTTACTCTTTGTGCTAAGGGGTTTGTTCATTGCGATTGTTGCAAGTATTTTGATGCAGCATCCTTAAGTCCGGATAGCCTGTCGATTGGATAGGATACGTTATTCAGCTATTCTCCCTTCAGTTCATGCACTTCATTCTGTAATTTGGGAAACAAATAATGTTTGTTTAAAATATTGCAGTCTGACCAGCTAATTTACTCTGCGAATATCCACTACACACTTACCTTTAACAAATAAAAAGTTACGGTCTGGGCTACTTGCCTAAACATTTTTGAGGGATCGGGCCTGGTCCATACATATTGGGGGCCCTTTGCAGGATTTAGGCAGCGAGTGGCAGGTGTTCTTGTCTCTTATTTTGTGTGTTGATTTGTCTTGGTAAACAGAGATTTAGAGAGCAATGGCTCTTGCAGGAACCAAGGATGTTTTGGAGGTGGAAGAATCGACCTTGGAGATTTTACAAAATGCACATAAATCCAAGCTGCAAGAATTAGTAGACAAGCTGCAGTTGAAGCTGCCTCGTAATGTGAGGAAAGATGAGATGATTGCAGCAGTAGTTCTGCATTCAAACTTTCTGGAAACTCCATCGGGATCTGCACAGAAGATTAAACTTCAATCGCAAATAAAGCAGCTTGTGTTAGAAGCAGAAATGAAGCAGTTTGCGTTGCAACTAAAATTAGAAGAAAAAGAAAGAGGACGAATAGGTTTAATCCAGGAAAGAGAAAAAGAAAAAAAAATGTTTAGCAGGAGAAAAAGAAAAAGAGAGCGCGTTTGCGTTTCAGAGATAGACATTTAGAATGGAAGGTCAGCTTAAAAGGATGGAAATGAAGGCTGAAGTTACCCTTAGGGATCTGGGGAGTATGAGGATGCAAATCAAATGCACATGAACTTGTTCCAGAAGCCTATAGACAACATTTAGGAACCTAAGGAGTGGCCTGGGTCAAACGTATATTGAGTTTGAAAGGTTCAAGCAAAGTAATTTCGATAGATGGAAAAGAACTTTAAAATTCAAGCAAACCTATGATGCACTTAGAGAGTAACTATTTTGGAGGAATTCGAAAATTCGCTGCCTGAAGTAATGCAAACTCCTGTGGGAGAGCAGAGAGTTTAGATAGCAAGGTTAGCAACTGAAATGGCTGAAGATTATGAATTGGTCCATAAAACACAGTTTGGCTTCCAGACTAAATTTCAGTCCATGAGGTAAGTAAACTGGGGCAAAGAGAAATACTCACGTGGGAAGGGATATGTAGATCTCAGTGAAAATCATAAGGATAACTTACGACAAGGGTAAAAAGGAAACCCAAGAAGAGGACAAAGAAGTTTGAAAAATCTCCGATGTTTTCATTGCAATAAATTAGGTCACAGGAAATCACTCTGTTGGTGCGCTAGGGGAAAAAAGATGTAGGAAAACAGGATAAGCATGGGAGTTTTGTTGGAGTGGTAACAGAAAGCACAGTGGAGGCGAGAAAGCTTCATCGGAGTGTACAAGCTGATCGGAGATTGGTCAAGGAGGAAGTGCCGAATCTTGCTTATAAAATGTACCTTCAAAGGGAAAGTTTATTCACATAGGCCAGAAGTAGCAGGTACAGAGGATGCAATATTAAGGGACACAGGATCCTCTCAGTCTGTGATGCTGAAAGATGAGGAGATATATATTCCTGAGGGACTATTTCCAGAAAAGTTACTATGAAAGGGAATTCACTGTGAGACTAAAAAAAAGCACATAGTTATGTTAAGCGAGGATAGAGTGTCCAGTGAAGAGTGAAGAAATTGTGATAGGAGTATTGGACAAACTCTCAGCTCCAGGAATACAACTTTTCCTTGTAAAATATGCAACTGATTCACCGGTAGAAGTGCTGCCTGCTCTGGTTAAAAACCACTGGAGACACAGCCAATTGAAGCAATGCCTTATCTTGGAATCTTTTCTGAATGTGGGGTAACAAGGTCCCAATATCACGAGTTCAAACAGGAGAGATAAAAAAATGTAAAGGTAAGTAAGCTGAAGTGGCATGAGGAGATACTTCGTTCCATCAGATAGTTGTGACAAAACAGGAGAAAATAGGAGATCATGCACACATGTTTAGTTCAGCTAAACTGATTGAGTTACAGCAGAAAGATGAAATTTTTAAGTTGTTGTATCAAAAGGGCATATACATTAGGGATTCTGAATGTATCCCTGAGTATTATTACCTTAAAAATGGTGTCTGCATGAGGAGATGGAAACTATCACATACTGAAGGAGATGAGAAATGGGCAGAAATTCATCAAATTGAATTGCAAATGGGGAACAGAAAGGAGAAGCTACAAGTGAAGCATGAATTACCACGTGGAGGTCATTTTGGAGTGAGGAAAACACAGTCTCAAATAGAAGGCATTCTTACTAACCTACACTGCACCATCATGTTGTTGAATTTTGCCAGACGTGAAATACACGTGAGGTAATTAGAAAGCCACAGGTGTTAATAAAACCTGCATCTTTAATAACTATTCCTGCAGTTGAGGAACCTTTTACAATAGTTTAATTGATTGGCTAGGTCCCCTATATCAAACAAAAAAAAAGTGTGAATCAGTATTTGTTAACAATAATTGATGTATCCACGAAATTTCCAGAGGCTATTGCATTATGCAACGTCACAGCGAAAAGGATGGTAAAGGAAATACTCTTTTTAAAAATATTTACGGACTATCAACAGAGATACAGTGCGACCAAAGTTCAAACTTCACATCCAAACAGTTCAAGGAAGTTAAGGGCAGCTCTGTAATAAATCAATTCAAATCTACTGTGAACCATCTAAAATCGCAGCGAGCACGAGAAAGGTGACATCAAACTTTAACGATCATGTTGAATGCTTATGGTAAGGATTATCCAGCTGATTGGCGTAAGGGCTTTTAGTGATCAGGGATGCACAAAATGAATTGACCAAATTCTGTCCATTTTAATTAGGTTATTAAGAGGTAGGACCGTTAAGGTCGATGAAGGAGAATTAGTAAATCAGAAGTAAAAGGCCACACTGTTGGACTATGTCTCAAATTTTCTGGAATGATTAAAAAGCGCTGGGGAGTTGGCTAGATGGCATTTAAAAGTATTGCAGAATGCACCTAAACAGGAAGTGGACAAGAACTCAAAAATTTGCAATTTTGCTATCGGGGATAAAGTATGTATGTTATTTCTAGTGATGGGGGATCTTGAAAAGCAAGGACTGGTGAAACTTATCAAATGCGAAAGAATATTGAGTGAGGGTAACTACTTGATAGGGACTCCAGACAGAAAGGAATCTCACAGAGTATGTCATGTGAATATGCTCAAAAGGTATTTTGACAGGGAACAGACAGCAACAGGAGAATGTGTTAATGATTACAGTACAGAAGGAAGAACCAAGTTCAGAGGATTCTGGATTGAACGTTCCTCAAATTAAAGTGGACAATGAGGAAGTTTTCTAAAATTGGTATAAATTATTGAGTAACCTCTCTGAGGAAAAAAAAATGACGTGATAGAGTTGTTAGTATTATATGGGGAGATATGAGGAAATTAAATGGGAAATATTACCTAATTCTGCATAAGGACATGCTGTTCTGATTAAGCAGCATCCTTATAGGCATAATCCTCTGAAGTTGGCACATGTTCAGAAGGGGATTGAACACATGCTCCAAGATGACATAATCGACCTGAGTTACAGTGACTGGAACTCACCCAAAGTCATGGTACTGAAACCAGATGGTACCCAACGATTATGTGTGGACTATCGCAAGGTCAATACAGTTAAAAAAAAGGATGCATATCTTATTCCGCAGTTGTAAGGCTTTAGTGGGAAGGTGGGACAAGCAACTTACATTTGGTATGAGCTCCATCTGATTACGCAAAGCCTTTCAAGGTGGCTATAAAAGTGATAGTGCTAGAAAAGCTAAAAAGTCTTAAAATTGATAAATCTCCTGGCCCCGATGGGATACATTCTAGAGTTCTGAGACAGGTGGCTGAGGAAATAGCGGAGGCATTGGTTGAGATCTTTCAAGAGTCACTGGAGTGAGTGAAAGTCCCGGATGATTGGAAGATCGCAGTTGTAACCCCATTGTTCAAGAAAGGATGAAGACAAAAGATGGAAAGTTATAGGCCAATTAGCCTAACCTCGGTTGTTGGTAAAATTCTAGAATCCATCATTAAGGATGAGGTTTCTAAATTCTTAGAAGAGCAGAGTCTGATTAGAACAAGTCAACATGGATTTACTAAGGGGAGGTCATGCCTGACAAACCTGTTGGTATTCTTTGAAGAGGTGACAAGTAGGTTAGACCAGGGAAACCCAGTGGATGTGGTCTATCTAGACTTCCAAAAGGCCTTTGATAAGGTGCCACTCGGGAGGCTGCTGAGCAAGGTGAGGGCCCATGGTGTTCGAGGTGAGCTACTGGGATGGATTGAGGATTGGCTGTCTGACAGAAGGCAGAGAGTTGGGGTAAAAGGTTCTTTTTCAGAATGGCAGCCGGTGACGAGCGGTATCCCGCAGGGTTCAGTGTTGGGGCCACAGCTGTTCGCATTATATATTAATGATCTAGATGAAGGGACTGGGGGCATTCTAGCGAAGTTTGCCGATGATACGAAGTTAGGTGGACGGGCAGGTAGTACTGAGGAAGTGGGGAGGCTACAGAAGTATCTAGAAAGTTTGGGAGAGTGGTCCAGGAAATGGCTGACGGAATTCAACGTGAACAAATGCGAGGTCTTGCACTTTGGCAAAAAGAATAAAAGCACAGACAACTTTCTAAACGGTGAGAAAATTCGTAAAGCCAAAGTACAAAGGGATCTGGGAGTGCTAGTCGAGGATTCTCTAAAGGTTAACATGCAGGTTGAGTCTGTGATTAAGAAAGCAAATGCGATGTTGTCACTTATCTCAAGAGGGTTGGAATATAAAAACACCATTGTGCTACTGAGACTTTATAAAGCTCTGGTTAGGCCCCATTTGGAGTACTGTGTCCAGTTTTGGTCCCCACACCTCAGGAAGGACATACTAGCACTGGAACGTGTCCAGTGGAGATTCTCACGGATGATCCCTGGAATGGTAGGCCTAACATATGAGGAACGGCTGAGGATCTTGGGATTGTATTCATTGGAGTGTAGAAGATTAAGGGGAGACTTAATAGAGATGTACAAGATAATACATGGCTTGGAAAGGGTGGATGCTAGGAAATTGTTTCCGTTAGGTGAGGAGACTAGGACCCGTGGACACAGCCTTAGAATTAGAGGGGGTAAATTCAGAACAGAAATGCGGAGACATTTCTTCAACCAGAGAGTGGTGGGCCGATGGAATTCATTGCCGCAGAGTGCAGTGGAGGCCGGGACGCTAAATGTCTTCAAGGCAGAGATTGATAGATTCTTGTTGTCTCTGGAAATTAAGGGCTACGGGGAGAATGCGGGTAAGTGGAGCTGAAGTGCCCAGCAGCCATGATCGAATGGTGGAGTGGTCTCGATGGGCCGAATGGCCTTACTTCCACTCCTAGGTCTTATGGTCTTATGGTCTTATAAATGCGAGTGATGTGGGTGTCAGTGCTGCACACCTGCAGGAAGACGACGAGATGATAGAAAGACTCATTGGTATTTATCCATCAAGTGAAATATTTATTGGTAGAAATATTCAACAGCTAAGAAAGAGACTTTGAGCTTTGTGTTGGCAAGACAACATTTCAGTTTTTATATTATTAGCAACATCTTTAACAATAACCCATTGAAGCTTTTGGAGAAATTGTAGGACAAAAATGCGAGTCTGTTTAGCTGGAGCCTGTAATTTCAGCCACAGAGTTTGAAAAGTGAGCCTGTGGCAGGTCTTGATTGCCAAAACATTGTCGAAACTTGAATGACAGATCGACACACTCAGTGGTAGATGTATTACACACTGAATTTGGATGTAGCTCTGCAGGTTTGCATTTTTATACTAAGTGAATGCATATGTGTGTTTTTGTGTACTAACCACTACTTTTGGTTATTTTGAGAACTGAAGATATCTTTGGATATTAATGATTCAGTTTTATAATGTCCATTCACAAGGTTATGTTGTGCTTGGTTTTTGTTTCAGAGAGGTTCTAACCGACCCACGGTTCCAACATGTCTCAATTTTGAACGGCTCATTGGGGTCCTTTGGTTTATACCAAACTGGTAATACCTCAAGAAGAAGGTTTTTAAGTCTTGAAAAAAACTGGTATAATCAAGGGGACGTGACCAGCTCTCCACCTGCGCAGTTCAGTCAGTTCCAACGTTATTTAAGTCAGAGTCACTGTTGAAACTGGACGCTCTCCCCATCCTTCTGTCCTCTGAATTTGTAACCTGTAAGCTTGGTTTGTGTAATTTTTACTCTTTGTGCCAAGGGGTTTGTTTATTGGGAATGTTGAAACCAATTTGGAACAGCATCATTAAGTCGGGAAATCCTGTCAGGTTCGGATCAGATGGGTTATTTGGGTATTCAATATTCGCTTGGTTTTGTTTCATTACTTAATGTTTTATATAAATTCTTTTTTTTTAAAACACGGCAGTCTGACCAGCTAATTCACTCTGGCGATATCCACTATACACTTACCTTCAACAATTAGCAAATCTACGGTCAGGGAGACCTGCTTGAACTGATTGGAGGAGTCGGGTCTGTTCCATAAAAATGTACAATAATCTTGTTCATCAAAAGTTATGACTTAACAAGTAAGGGAAGGAATGAATATGAGATTGGTTATGACACAGAAAGGATTGGGCCCAACAACTGAGGAGACCCCGTCAGATTACAAAAAGATCTTGATCAAATGGGTCAATCAGCTGACAAATAGCAGGCGGAGTTCAATCTGGATGAATGCGAGATGCAGGCAGTAGTGTGTGTCTGCTGCTGTCTGCTGCACCAGGAATGAGATAATTTTATTCCCCATCTCCTGGGTTCAGCACATCGATGTCCTTCGTGAACTTTGAGAGGCCTTACTCTCCTGGTTAAGTCCTGCTGTTAATGTAGTTACACAATATCTTTGAATTACCATTCACCTTATCTGCCCATGCTATCTAATATCTCTTTTTGGCTTTCCTCATTTCTCTCAAAATGGTGCCCCACTCTCTTTATATTGATTAAAAGATTCAATTCAATAAAGTTGTCTGGATCTATAGTAAGTTTGTCTTTTACTTTAGAGTGGAACCTCAATAACTTTAGTCATCCATGGTTCCTTAACCTTACCTGCTTTACCCTCACGCTAACAGGAACATAAAGCTTCCCAACTCACGTCGTCAGACTGTTGAATGCCTCCCCCTTGTCAGACATTATTTTACCTGCTAAAAGTCTACTCCCATCAAACTTGGACAGTCCTTGTCCAATGCCATTAAAATGTATGGTACTTAAATCAAAAATATGATATTAATGGAAGGCGTATTATTTTCCACTAATAGTTATGATTGCAAGACCCAAAGGTATTCTCCCATGTTCACTTCATTCGCTTGCCCTGCCTATTTCACAAAACCTGGTCTCGTTTTGCTCCATCTCGATTCGGATGATCCACGTACTGATGAAGAAAATTTTCTTCGACACATTTGACAAATTCTTCATGATTCAACCTTTTAACACTATGGTTGTCCCAATCATTTCTTTAGAAAATTAAAATCCCCATTACCACAACCTTATTAAGCTTACATATATACGGGATCTTCCTGCATGTCTGTTTCTCAAATTCTTTCTTACTGTTGGAGACCATATGGTGCAATAACGTCAACGTACTCTTTCATTTCTTATATTTAATTTCTATCAATATATTTTGATTGGACGATTTGTCACAAATGAGCATATAGTGCAATCTCTTCAAAGTGACCTTTACTTTCTTATTTTTAACACTACCCATGTATTTTACCTGATGATTTTTGAGAAATAACTTCTCCAGTAATACCAATAATTTATCCCTTAATCTAAAACGGCAGGCCTCCCCCTCTCCACCCACTGTATGCCACGTTTTCTATCCATTCTATGACACCTATCACCTGGAACGTTGAATTGACAATCTTGAACATCTCTCAGGCGAAAGTGAGGACTGCAGATGTGGAGATTAGAGTCGAGAGTGTGGTGCTGGAAAAGCACAGCAGGCCAGGCAGCACCCGAGGAGCAGGGAAATCAATGTTTTGGGCAAAAGGCCTTCAACAGCCCTTTCCTGATGAGGGGCTTTTGCCGGAAGCGTCCATTTTCCTGCTCCTCGGGTGCTGCCTGGCCTGCTGTGCTTTTCCAGCATCACATTATCGACTTGAACACCTCTTCACCAACTTTCAGTAATAAAAATGATACCCCAATTCTATGTTCTTAAACATGCCCTGAGTTCATCAACCTTCCCCATAAGACCCCTTACATTGAAATAAATGCAACTTAGTGCTTCAGAATTAGTGTATACTCTGACTCTCTCATCTTTCGTTTCTAATGGACATGCTCTATTCACATTCATAACTTTCTCCATCCATCCGTCCATTAACACTGCCAATTAGAATAACCCCCTTGCCTTCTCTATCAATATAATGTCTCCCTACATAGAGTGAGCAAATCTCCCTGCTAAGATATTGGTTGATTTCCAGTTTAGATTAGACCAATACTTTTTGAACATGTGTTTTCTATTCCAAAACAAATTCCAATTTTCCAAAAATCTAAATCCCTCAACAACAACCCAGCTCTTCAGCCATTGAATTTTCTCCTTTAACCTTTCGTTCCTCCACCGGTTGGGGCTGGCATTGGCAGTAAACCACAAATTAATACTTTTAAAGTTTTATTTTTAATCTACCTCACCTCTTAAATTCACCCTATACTGCTTTAATATTTTCCCTAAAAAGTCATTCCTACCACTATGTACAACAATCTTTGACTACTCAGTCTCACTTTTAACAATGTGCTTGAAAAGTTTAAAGCCATTCTTCAGCCTAAAACAAAGCACCCTAAACTCATGCTCACTGCCACAGAATCTCCTGCTGATGCGCCTGACTGAAAATCCCACTGTAGCAATAATTCTTCAAAATTTTCTCGAACCCTGCCTAATATAAAAATCGTGCCATCAGTCCAATAACTGACGGCTCTTCCATTTTCCTCAGAAAGACTACCTTCTTCAACAGTTCCAAAAAGTGAAAATCTTTTTGGTAGAGGAATAGTCGCCGGAGACATTGAAGTACCTTCTTACCTTTCCTGACAGTCACCATTTATCTGACTGCTTTGCTGGGTAGTACTTTTCTTCTAAATCTTCTCTCCAAACTCTCTGTGGCCTAAATAACATTATGCCTAGAAGCAGGATTTTTCACAACACCTTATTTATATGTTACCTTTCATTACCTATAGATAATAATGTTAAAATGGAAGCAAAATCATATACACATCAAACATATAAAAAATAGATAAAATCAAACCTTTAACTAATTAACTCAATATAAATATTCATCTTCAATATATTCCTAGCAGAAAAGTCTTCTCCTGAGCAGAAAACAGACAAGACTCTCTGATATGAAGGCACAACTCCTTATTTTTTTTTAAAAAATGCTTAAATTTTCGAAACGGAAACAAACTTTTGCAGCGTTAAAAAAGAAACCTTAAAAACCATATGAAAACAGGAAGTGTTGGTTTTGCCTATGCCATTTCTGAGTTTACCATTATTATCTCATGGCATGGTGGCACAGTGGTTGGCGCTACTGCATCACAGCGCCAAAGACCCGGGTTCAATTCCCACCTCAGGCGACTGACTTGGTGGAGTTTGCACGTTCTCCCTGTGCCTGCATGGGTTTCCTCCAGTTTCCTCCCACAGTCCAAAGATGTTCAGATCAGGTAAATTGGCCATACTAAATTGCCCGTAGTGTTAGGTAAGGGGTAAATGCAGGGGTATGGGTGGGTTGCGCTTCGGTGTGGTGGTGTGGAATCGTTGGGCCAAAGGGTCTGTTTCCACACTGTAAGTAATCTAATCTCGCTGCTTTCATCCTCTAAGACGCCAATATTTAATTTTAACATTCTTTTCCTTTTTGTCTTCTGCGAGAAATATTATTTATCAATTCTTATGCTTTCTACACATTTTGCTTCATAGCCATTTTGATGTTGTTTTTAGTAACCGTTTGCTGGTATTTAAAGCGTTTTTCTTTAATTTATTCATAGGATGAGGGAGTCGCTCGGTTAGACTGAACTTATTGTCCATCCCGAGAGGGCAGTTAAGATTTAAACAAATTTGTGTAGGTTTGAAGTTATACATTGGTCAGACCAGGTAGGAATGATGGTTTCCGTCCCGAAAGGACACTTGTGAAATATATGGCTGTTTCTAACAATAAGCAATGCTTTCATGATCATCAATAGACTCTTAATTTCAGGTTCATATTGAATGTGACAACATTTGAACCTGAGTCCCAAGAACAATATCTGGATGAGCAGTCGGCGATAATACAGCCAGGTCATCACTGTCTTGTTATTGTTGACTTCCTTGTTAAGCTATGGATCACTTTTCATCTTTTTACAATTCCTTATCCACAAAGGACTGCACTTCAATTGAGGTGTCTTGATTATCTCCCGAAGTAGTTACCACTGTTAATCAACTGTCCTGCATTTTAATGTTTTTGCCAAGTCTACTTGGGCAAATCACTTCCTCAGGTCAGTAAAGTTGTCATTGCCCAACACTAAACCTCTCGTATGTGACTGTCTTCACTGTTTCAATCTGAATGTGAACCTCCAGCATGCTGTGCCACTCTTTCTAAGATAATCCTTACGACAATATGATTTATCACTCCTTCCTTATTTCATAATACCAAGTCGGTTCTCTGGTTGGTTCCATGATACGTTAATCGAAGAAATCATCCCTTATAGCTTCGATGAGTCGTTCTTTGTGTCTCCCCTTGCAAATTGATTAATCCAGTCAATATGCATGTTCAAATTACCCATAATCACTCGTGTGCCCTTGTCTTGAGCCATCATTATTCCCTGGTTCATGCTATTCCCTACTTTGAAAGTAGTTTGCCGGGATGGGGGTTTCTGGGCTGGAAATGCTCATCCCAATGGGTTTCTTTCAATGTATTCTATTTCAAACCGGACTGAATCATCATTTTTGTCCGAAGTGTTAATATCATTTCTTAATACAACCTTGACAAGACCCTTGACTAATACAGACACTCCATCTACTCTACCCGTGGACATTTAACACCCCAGTCCTGACCTTCTTGTAACGACGTTTCAGTAATCCCCACAATGCCATATCTATTTATCTCTGTTTGACCTGTCAGCTCATTAATTTGATTCCAAGTACTGCACGCTTTTAGTTAATTTTTTTGTACATAAGTTCCATTGATATGTCTTTTTTTAAATACTTTTGTGCACAGGATCTCCAACCCAACAACAGTGACCCTATCATTTACTCCAACTTTCTATTCATATTTTAAAATTATTATTATTCTTTCCCTCAGCATGGTCATTGTACTGGCACTGCCTGTTTATTCGACCACCCTCTCCTTTCTGTTCAGTTTCTGACCTGCTGAATTGGTTCCCAGCCTCCTGAGCTGCACGATCACACCTCCCTTCCAGGATGTTAGGGCCCTTCCAGTTAAGGTGCACACTTTCATTTTTGTACAGTTCCCACCTGTCCCGGAACTTTCTTTGCAGGACCGTTCAACCTTCCATTCTTCTTACCTATGTCATTGATATCAATGTGAACGACGCCCGCTGGCTGTTTCCCCTCCCAATTCAATATGCCCTGCGCATACTCGGAGGCATTCTTGATCCTGGCACCGACCTCCCTTTTTATGAAGAAATCATAGAATCATAGAATCCCTACAGTGAGGAAGCAGGCCATTTCACACAGCACGTCCATGCTGATCCTCCGAAGCGTAACTAACCCTGAACCATTCCCCTACTCTATTCCTCTGCATTTACCCATGACCAATGTACCTAACTGGTACGTCGCTGAACACTATTGGCAAAAAATAAACAACCCAGACCCATTCCACTAGGCTATGTTCAATCTGCATTCTCACAACAGATACTGCCAAAACTACTGAGCATTTCCAACAACGTCTGTTTTTGTCACCGATGATGATTGCATTTTGATAAAACAAATTTATGCAACTCAGACTTCAAACAAAGCTGAATTTAAACTCCCAGGAGAAAATTAAATATCTGGTCATTCGATGACCCCAGTAAAGGTTCAGTAAATTATTTCTGTTTGGCCCATGAACGTCATTTGTTCACTTTCCCAATCAATGAATAAAGGAGATTTTTTAGCTTCTTTATTTGATATCAGAAAACTTGGAAACGTTGCGCTTTTACTTCTTCATATGGGTGTGATTACATCGCATTCTTTCGTCTTAGTGCAACTAAATATGATTATTCAAAAGCGAAACACACACACACACACACACACATACACACACACATACACACACACACACACACACACACACACACACACACATACAATGTAATACTTTGTCGAACAATGCCAATAACATTGTAAGTAATTGGAATGACAACTGGAAAGAAGGAAATAAGTAATGGAAGGATGAGAGAAGACGGGTCTTTTTCGGAACAGAAAATACATTTATGTGAACTTGCTAAGTTGATCAAATTTATGAAAAGCTATGCAGGGCAGAAAAAAAGACATTGTTATGAAGGTGTAGAGGTATACTTTCCCGTTAAGGGAGACAGGAAGCTGGCACAAGGTGTTCTGAAAGAAGTTAAAATGTAACATTTGTCTGTGAAACCAATAGTGATACTGAGTTGCCATGGAACAAAATCAAATACAAATTCACCCAGACAGTTTAAATTATGCACCAACAGACTGAAATCAAATCGAGAGTGAAATATAATGTATTTGATGACATCAATATCAATGAAATTATCCGATGCATTGTTGTAATGATCTGGATGTTTTGAACATTTAGGGGGAGAACTGCTAAAGACATCCACAAAGATAGACAGCGAGTTGAAGAGCTTTTTGTAGACACCTGTCTAGAAGACGTTTGCACAGCGGAACATCAAAGCTGACCGTGAGTAAAATCGATAGACAATATCTACAAAGGAAAATCGACAAAGCTGACTGGTTTTGAAACATGATGATATTTTTGTAAACCTTTATTGGGGGTTTTGTTTCAGCAGACTAGTATTGTAGAGTGGGAGGTAAAAGATACGTTTGACCCACGGGATTTATAAACAGTTGTTCATTTTATTATTCTCTGTTGGACTTAAATAACAAAATTGTTAATTTTACTTTTAAATAGTGACTCTGTAAATGGATCTTTGCCTCTCGACACTTAAGATATTAGGACATGAGGTGAACATTTCTTTGTGGCTGGTTTAAATTAGGAGAGCGGTTAATCCTGTGTTGTAACAGTTTGGGGGGCTTTCTTTCGCGATTATAACAGGTTTAGGCAGATCCAAACTGTCATTTGGTTAGATTTGAATAGATTTGAGGTATGAGAAAATGCACAGTATATTAAAACATTTGCATGTTGGTGTCCAAGATCTTTAAATAAAACGTCAGTAAGACAACTGATTCAATTTCGAAGACTTGTTGTTGGTTAAATTAAAAGTGAGAGAAATGGTTCTTAAAAAAATTAAGAGGGGTTTGAAGATGATTCTCAATTTTTCCAAGGAAGTTTAGAAAGAAAAATAAAGGCCAAACCTTTAGAATTAGTAAAGAACATAGATTTGCGTTTAACCGAGGAAAAAGGTAAAGCTGAAATTGTCAGGAAATTACTCAAACGCTAAGGTGTATCAGAGAAACAGATAAGTGCAGTAGACTGAGAAAAACTTAAATTATAATTGATGAAAATTGAGTTTAAAGATAATCAAAGGAAGAGAGAAAGAAAGAGAAGAAACAGAAAGCAAGAGAGAAGAGAGACGGAGAAAAGGGAAGGAGAAGGTTCGTATCTGAGCATAGAGAGAAGAAGATTGAAAAAGAGACAGAAGGTTTTTAGTTGAGCAAAAAGAGCGAGAGGTTGAACTTGGAGGTACGATTTAGTCAACAAAGTCAAAGTAACAGGATGGAGATTAAAAGGCAATTGGAGATACATACAGCTATGTCAAAACGCTGACACATTTTGATGAGAAAGATTTTGAAGCCTCCTTTGTTTCATTGAAACTTGGCTAGGTAGATAGAATGGTCCAGTAATGATGGGTAATGCTAGTTCAGACTAAACTGGTAGCCAGGCCGAGTGAGGTATTTGTTCCGGTGTCACACGAAGGGTCAAGAGACCCTGAAGATGTCAAACAAGCTATTTTAAGTGCTCATGAATTGGTACCAGAGACATGTAGACAGCCGTTCAGAAACATTAAGAAGTAAACAGGTCAGACTTATGGTGAGTTTGAAAGAATTAAACATAGGCATTTTGATAGATGGATGCTTGCTTTAAAGATGAATATGACCTGTGAGGCTGTAATGGAGATTATTCTGACTAGCTGTTCAGTGTGGTTTCCAATATGTCCCCATGTGGAGATGGTGCTGCTATGGAAATGGCACTGGATTACTAATCCAGATCAGGCTCATGGTCAGGCAGCTGGTGGAAGTTAAAAAAAAAATAATAAAATATCGTGATTTAAAATCTGGTGTCAGTAACAGTGATCATGAAATCAATGTCGATTGTAAACTTCAATTTGCTTCCCCAATGCACTTCATGGAAGTTAATTCTGTTCTGGTAAATTCTATGCTTTCCTGGCCTGGCCTAAAAGTGACTCCAGACACACAGACATGTGATCAACTGTTCAATGGTCTTTAAACTGGTCAAGCAAGACACTAAATTGTACAGATGTGCTCCGAGGTTTGAAAGGGTAAAACCGACAGAACACCCAGCTGCAGCCTCAGTATCGGAAAAGGGAATGGGAAACACAGTCCTTTTGACCCCGCAGAGACCTCCTTCCTAATATCTCTGACCTTGTGACAGCCGTACCCCTGCTGTCTCTTGATCCCTTTAGTGTCTAGAAATCCTTATTTATATGCCGTATTTTAGCTTCCACAGCCTGATGCGGTATAGAATTTCCCAGGGTCACCACTCTCTGAGGGCACCACTCTCATCTCAGTACAGAGCAGCCTGCCTGTACCTAATACTGTGACCTCTTGTTTTAGACAACCCAACCAGGGGAATGATCATCGTTGCTTCCAATCTGTCTCGCCCTGTCAGTGTTTTAAATATTTCATTGAGATCTCCACTCATTTTCCCAAAGCCCAAGGAATACAGGTCCAGTCGCCTCAAAGTCTGCTGCCTCAACAAGTCTGTCATCCCAGCGATCAGCCTGGTCATCCTTCACTGCTCTCACTCAATGTCAGGTTTGTCCTTTATTAAGTAAGGAGACCAACATTGCACATAATACTGCAAAATTTTCGAGATGGGCGTGTCCCCAAGGGCCTGTACAATGCAGGAAGACACCCTTACTACTGTGTTCAAATCCTCCTGAAATGATGGTCAACACAGCCTTTACCTTCCTACCTGATTTGTGTTTTTGCAATATTGCTTTCATGACTGTTGTACTGGGAGATGCTGAACTTTTCAATGCTACACCTACCTACTTGGTGGGTTTGTGTACACTGGTTAGTGTGCCAATATCATTCCCAGTGTTGATTTATGGCTTCAGAACTCACTGCCCTGCACTGACCATGGAGGTCTGCGCAGAAGAAACCAAGAAAGGTATAAATCACTTTAAAGATCAAAATGTTTCGCCCAATCCATTTTCAAATTATCAGTTGCTGTTCTATTGTTTCCACCAAAATATACACCGTCACATCCACTCCCATTGCTCTTCATCTGCCACGCATTTCCCCCTTCACTCTACTTTCGAGCGTTTCTTCAATCACTTTAGAGCGTTTCTTTAATATACTCCTCGCCCACTCACCATCCGACATCATTTAGTGCCGTCAACAGACTGGGTTACACTGTATTTGATTCTCTCAACTAAATGTTTGTGATGTATTGGGAATAGCTGGAGCCAAAGCAACGATCCCTGCGACACCAAAGATCCTTGCACTTCAAAACAGAATGTTCTATGCCTGTTCACTGTTTCCTGTCAGCTCTCCCATTCGAAAATCATGTTCATATTTTAGGCCCAACCCTCTAACATTTGACTTTGCATAAGAGGCCAGAATCTTTACCAAAATCCTTCTGAAAATCCAAATGCACTGCATCCATTGCTTCACCGTATGTGTAGACCAGTCAGTTTCTCAAATATGATTCCCATTTCATGCTGAACCATTACATAAGAACTAGGAAAATTAATAAAAACATGGGTAATCATTTCATGACCTCAGCTCTACTTGCCCGTCCGCTCACCTTAACCATTAGTTCATTTACTTCTCAAAAAATTATCTATCTGAGCTTCAAACACATTCAATGACAAAGTTTCAACTATTTCACTTAGCAGGGAATTCCACCGATTCACAAACTTCTTGGTCAAGACGTTCCTTCTGAATTCAGTCCTGAATCTGCTCTACCTAATTTTGAGACTTTGCCCTCTTGTCCTAGTTTCACCTTCTACTGTAAACGTCCTCTCTATTTCTATCTGATCTATTTCTTTCATAATTATATATGTTTCTATCAGATCCTCCCTCATTCTTTCAAATTCCAATCAATATATAATTCCAGTCTACTCTGTCTCTCCTCATAAGTGAACCCCTTCAACTCTGGAACCAACCTAACGAACCTCCTCTGTATCCACCGCAGTGCCAGGACATCATTTCTCAAGTGAGGAGACCAAAACTGCACATAATACTCCAGGTGTGGTCTCACCAGCACCTTGTACAGCTGCAACATAACCTCCCTGCTTTTAAACTCAATCCCTTTAGCAATTCTATTTGCCTCGTTAATTACTTGTTGCACCTGAAGACAACTTCTGTGATTCATGCACAAGGACACCCAAGTCCCTCTGCACATAAACATGCTGCATTTGTTTTAGCATGCAAGTAATAGTCCTTTTCACTGGTATTCCGACCAAAATGGATGACTTCGCATTTATTACAATTCTACTCCGTCTGCCAGACCTTTGCCCACTAGCTTAAACTATTTATGTTCCTTCGTAAAGTTTAACATTCCACTGCACACTTTGCTCTGACACTCATTTTAGTATTATCTGCAATCTTTGAAACACTACACGTGATGTCCATCTACAAATCGTCCATGTAAGCTGTGAATAATTGTAATCCCAGCACTGATCCCTGAGGCATACCACTGGTCAATGATCAGGAACCATAAAACACTCATTTATTCCCACTCATTGCTTCCTGTTAGTTAACCAATCCTCTATCCATGTTCATGCATTACCCGTAATACCACACATCTTTACCTTATGCAGCAGCGTTTTTGGCGGCATTTTGTCGAATGCCTTTTGTAAATCTGGGTTCACCGCATCTACTGGGTCTCTCTGGTCATAATGTCTTCATAGATTTCTAGTAAATTAGTTAAGCATGACTTTCCTTTCATGAACTGATCCTATGTCAGCCCAATGGGACGATTCCTGTCGAGATGCATTGCTATTTATTCCTTGATTACACATTGAAATATTTTCCCCACGACACTTAATGGCTAACTGGTCTATAGTTCCCCACCTTTGTCTACATCTCTTTTTAAACAGTGATGTCTGATTTCCTGTTTTCCAATCTGCTGGAAGTGCAATAGAGTCCAGTGAATTTAGAAAGATTTACACAAATGCATTTATTATTTCTCCCACGACCTCTGTTAGTAAATTGTGATGCATTCCATCAGAGCCAGGAGACTGATCTACCTTTAGCTCCATTAGATTGATCAACACTATCTCTGTCGTGGGAATGATTGTTTCCAGGTCCTCACCTACCTTCATCGCATTGACAATTACTGGCATGTTACTAATGTATGTCACAGACAAGATCAACAAAATATGTGCTCAAATCCTCGGCCATTTGCTCATACCCCATTACTGAATCTCACTTCTCACCCTGTAAAGGACAATTGCTTACCTTAGCCACTATTATTGTTTTATTTATTTATAGAATCTTTTGGTACCTGTCTTTATATTCTGGGGTAGTTTACTCTCATAATCTATCCTATGTTTTTGATTTTTTTTGTTGCTTTCTTTTGACATTTATATTTTTCCAAGTCTTTTAGTTTCCCAGTGGTCTTTGTCATTATTTATGCCAGTTATTTGATAGCTTCCCTTATTTTCTAAGACATCCACGACAGATTACCATTTTCCTTCAGTCCTTCCATTTCCCTCTTATATACTGTTACTGAGCACTTGGAAAAATTGCATTGAAAGCCAACCAGTGTTCATCAACGGTTCCACCTTAAATTCAATTCTTTCAGCCAATTTTCGCTAACTCCTCCATCATCCTATTGTAGTCTCCTTTATTTAAGCACAATACTCTGGTGTTGGATTTTGACTTCTTACCTTCCATCTGTATGCTGAGTTCAACCATACTTTAAGTCCCAATAATTCATCCCAATACATTTATTTATTAATCTCATTCTTTATCCCTCGAGACTAAGGCTTCCCAGTATTGCTGGGAAGATTTGACATGTTTGTTTTTTTTTCTTCTGTGAAGACAGAACTAATGTATTTGCTTCATAGTTCTGTCACTTCCCTGCTGGAATGCTGCATTCTCTGGGTTCAGACTGAAACGAAGTTGCACTTGTTTTCTCTTACCTTTTCCTTTGACAGTTCACACTTATAACTCTTGTTAATAATCTCTTCAGAAACCGACCAATACATATTCACACCATGCAATCACAGGACCATAGACTCTCTTCTGTCAGAAATTTTAATTAGATTAGGACATCAGATCTGTAAACAATACTTCATGTACAGTCTCACCAACACTCTGTGTAACTCGCGCAGAATGTCTTTACTTCTAGTCGGAATAAATTACTGTAGAAGCTGCAACCTGTACTTAAACCCACACGTGGTAGATATCACAGTGAGTCAGACAGCATCCGTGGAGAGAGAGCATGGAGCTCTACACCGCCTATATACTGATTCTCTTTAAACAAAATCAAACCTAACCTTTACCTTGCTCAATTTGCATATGTTTCTCCTAGTGTACTTTTTTTCTCTGTTAACTTACTGCATGAGTTCTTGAAAACCCTCCTGAGTATCCAACTATAGCATATTCACTGGTTTTCCATTGTTTACATTCACAAGGGTTATCTTCAAGCAAAAAGTTTGCAAATTTTGACTACCCTATCAGAAATCTAGCATCATTCTCTTGACGTTTGCTATTGTTCTCTAAGTGTGCAATATCAGATTCTTTATAATAAATTTCAACAGATTCCCTACTGTGGATAACAGGTTAGTTGCTCTGTAGGTCTCCAATCTCCCTCCTCTTTCTTTCCTAAATCCTTGGAATGCATTCATTATCTTCCAAATTGGACATGGAAAAATACAATGATCCTCAATGCAATCAATCTGTGCACTGCTGCTTTCTCTGAAATTACAGTATGAATTATATCTGGTCTGTCAGACTTATTAATCCTCAATCCACATATGTTTGCAAATACTACCTCATCACTTTTATGGATGATTTTAGTGTTTAGTTACACAAGTCCCATGATCACTTGTTATTTCCTCCATGAAGACAGACACTAAGTAACTGGCTAGTTTCCCTGTCATTCTTTTCTGTTCTCTGATCACACAACACCAATTTCAAAACACTCTGAAATCTCGCTGGTGCTCAAAATACTGTTAAAGCAACCCATCTCATACACCCTCATGAAATCCATTTCCCCAGCATTAAAATTCACTTGGGTTAACACTGTTCCGATATTACTTAAAGCTACCCATTTTTATTGTAGTACCCACAAAACTTGGATATGTAATTTCCTGTTCTGTTATATAAACAGCATTTGTATCACAATTTTGGCTTTGAGGTATAACTCCCATAAACGTTTGCTTCTGCTTGCTGTTTCTGAGCTCCACCTTACCAGATTCTGTGGAACTGAGTGACATGTGCTCTGGGGAGATTAATGGCAGATTCAGGCGAGATGTTTGGTGAGGCATATCTCAACATTGATGTCATCTCACCACATCCTACCCATTTCTCTCAAGTGTCATTATGACATTTTCACCAGATCTCCCGTTATGCTGGTGAAGTAGAGAAGGACAATAATCTTTCAACAATGCTGTGTATTCCCCCAAACAACTGAGACTGCTCTAACCTGGATGGGAACCTTACAACAGGCTGGTGAAGTGCTGCTGGTGATGTACAGGATCTCGGTGAGACCACATCTGGAGTAGTGTGTACAGAATTTATCTCCTCACTGGGGAGATTGGAATTAACTCAGAGATTATTCCCCCAACTGATTTGTGCAATGAAGGTGTTAAACGTAGAATTCCTACAACGTGGAAGCAGGCCATTTGACCCATCGACAGCAAACTAATCCTCCGAAGACCACCACATTTAAATCACACTATATTCCCCTGCTCCCCACCCAATCTCTGTTACCTGGCATTTTCTTTGACTAATGCACCTTACCTGCACATCGTGGGGATGGGAGGAAACTGGACTACCCGATAGAAACCCTTGCAGGCACAGGGAGAATGTGAGACAGTGACTCCTGACTGAAATTGAACCTGGATCTCTGGTGCTGGGAGGCAGTAGTGCTAACCACTGAGCTACTCATTGTGGGCAACACAACGTGCCTGCACAATTCAGCCCTCGAAATGTGACTTAACAGCAGGGAGATTCCGTAAGTCCCCAAACCTGTCACTGAGCAACAGAAGAAGGACATTGAGACCTTGAGTGGCTTCAGCAGGAACAGGATCAAGACATGTAAGCCATCTAGAAGACAATGAAGGAACACTGGGAGGATATTCAGTCAATCGAGACTATAATGTAGGAACACCAGGAGGACATTCAGCCCATCAAGTGTGTAAAGCAGAAACAGAATGAGTCCATTCAGCCACTCTTGCCTCTTACACAGCAATTGCAGCAGATCATTTACAACCTTGTGAATTGAAAGGGAATGTCGAGGTTATATAAAGGGAAGAACTTCGAATAGCCAACTTCACTAGGGAATGACAAGGGATGAACAAACGATTGGGAATTGAAGACAAATTGTTAAAATCAGTAATTAAGGAATTAATAACAGGAAATATTCAAATCAAACCACAATCCATTGCAGTCAACTTGATTTACTGAAGGATAAGTCAGGTTTGTGTTTTATTGACTTATGTTTTAACAAATAATCTGACAAACATGGTGGATGAAGGGGATCGTGTCGATGTCTTAGTTCTGGACTTCCAGAAGGCATTGCATAACGTGCCTCACAAACGGTTAATATGCAAAACAAAAGCAAATGGGATAAGGAAAATGTAATTTGTTGGAGAGGCGCGAATGAACAAAAGCTATGATATGGAGGTGCTGGTTTGGACTGGGTTGGACAACGTTAGAAATGGCAAGATACCAGGATACCAGGCAAGATACAGTTTTATTTTGAAAAACACAAGCTTTAGTCCCGCTCTTCCTTCATCAGGTGTTAGTGAGAGCAGAAGACCTTAGACATATAATTTTTAAGGAAAAGATCAAAGGGTTGAAACAACACATGGACGTGAATTTAACACATCGAAGATGTATCCCAAACCTTTTATCAGTTAGAATGGAGGTGCAGGTTTTGATTGATTAATATGCAAACCTGAGAATTTATTTCAAGTCATTGCCTGGAGATAACTTAAGGTACTAACGATGTAAATGAAGGGACCCCTCCGTACAGACTATGTTATACAGGCGTGAGGTCTTGTTTCGAGTCTGTCTTTGTCTTCTCCTGGAGTCAGACTGATTTCATTTGCAAAGTATGAGTTTATAAAATACCGCATTGACTGACTGTATACAAATTGTATATTTTTGAGAAAATATGATTTATTAGTATGGATGAGGGGAGTGTGAGTGTGCGCGGGGAGGAGAGGGAGAGGTGCATGGGTGTATGTCGGGGGAGAGCGAGAGGGCGTGTGTACCTACGTTAAGACACAGCCAGATTTGGCAGATTCCTTTCCCCACACACTTACTCCGTGGTTTCAGAGTTTTCCTTCTCTGAATCTCTGCTCATTTTTTGTTGTTCATGTTACAGACCCAGATGCTGCAACTGCAGTCGCAATGCTCCATCCAGATTTGGGTCACCAAATCATCAGGTCTCTCTGAATGTGAGAGTCAGCTCACAGCACGACCTCCTGCAAACCATCCCAAGCCCATCCACTAATGATTCAATAACAGGAGACAGTCAGAAGCTCCTCAGTTACAAGTTAGATGCCTTGTCCTTTATAATGGTTGTCGCGGGGTTCCCTCGTGTTACTGACTGCACGCTCAGCTGAGAGCGACAAACACAGTCGTTGAGTGGACAGGTACATCTCTCAAAGCTACTGGAACCCCTTGTCCAACAAAGATAAGCACATGGGACACACCAGGAAGTGAACAACTGCCCAATACACACTATTTCATTCTTTCAGAGCTTCACAATGTCAGCATTCGATACACTCAGAAACCAAAAATAAAACACCAGGGAACGATACAGAAAAACAAACAATTAATTAACTGATAACATGTTATGGAAATATGGATAAGGAGACAGGGGAGTGAGAATAACTGGAGAAGTGAGACAATGGTTGGTCCAATCACAAAAATGAGAACATCAAATGAAAACATTGGCAGATCAGTTGAAATGCTTCGTTACATCAAAATCCGAATCGGCCTCACAGAACCAACCCAGATACCACAAGCTGGGACAAGGAACTAGCCAGAATGGAGAGCTGTCCAGACCATGCTAGTGGAGTACTCCATAAACTGGGAGAAAGTGAGGACTGCAGATGCTGGAGATCAGAGCTTAAAAAGGTGTTGCTGGAAAAGAGAGAGAGAGAGAAAGAGAAAGAGACAGAGAGAGAGAGAGAGAGAGAGAGTATGCGTGTGCGTATGTGTGTGTTTTGGTGGCGATAAATATGAAAATTGTTTGAGAGAGAACACACATGGAGGGAATCAGTTTAAATGAGAACAAGTGACAAGGGTTTGGGTAATCAATACAGAGACACTGAGGATTGTGCCACAGACAGAGGAAACGATGTGGTTCAAAATATTAAATTAAAGGCATTGCCAGACCCAGCAAAAATATAAATCGATCCTTAAAGAAATGATGGGATTTTGGTGTGAGGTGAGAACCGAGCCTTGGAATGCCGACTCAGATTTGTAGGTTTGAATTTGGGAGTGTCAGCAGCAGATTATTGGGATCATTAAGACTACATTTCATAGCTCAGTGTTCAAATCGCAGATAGAATAAGCCAGTGAAGTATATTCAGGAGACGTTAACAATTACAAATAGGAATGGTTCAGATATGGGTTCGGAATCAGCTCTTGGACAAAGGGATCACCATAGTTGTGACTCGTCTGTTTCAGCCTCAGATAATGGCCAGGGATGAGATGAAGTCAGAGGAACGAAATGGTGTTTGTAACCAGAACAGAAGACAGTGACCTCCAAGCTTTCAATATTTAACTAGGGCTGTGATACAATGAATTGTGTTCCATAGCTGAAACTGAGTAGATCAACCGACCAGGCACAGTGCCAGAACAAAAGAAGGAAAGTTGTTCGTGGTGGTTTGGAGAGTGAATGTTTACACAGTAGAGTAAATGTAAAGAAAAATAATACAGTCACACATGATTAATGCAAATAATAAATGGACAGTGAAACTTACCAGGTACACCAATAATAGCCAGGGCAGGATAATAAAAATATTGAATAATGTAAAGTGCATATTCGATCCGCAATGGTAATGGCCAGGAATGATATGTAGGAAGAAACCATACATAAGGGGAGAAACTCCTGTCCATTGTTGTTACATTCCAGTCTAAAGTTCTCAGAGGCAGATCTCCCATTCCCCTGTCTCTGCAGCTGCTGATCCCTGTGAGTGCTGTCGGTGAGACACCCACTCATACTATGGGATAACACATTTAACGGTGTCCATTTTATCATTAAAATATGTAAACCCTCCACTGGGATAAGTACAATCTCTGGAGACTGACATTAATCACAGTCACCAAACAAACAGCTTCAGTTAACCAGTTCCTTACCTCATTTTACACATCCCAATAAAAGGGAACATTTACTCAGTCTGGATTGAGTGGATGACTGTTGCCGAGGGATAGATCATAAATCTTTCAATCTTTTTAATCTTTCTTCCTTGTATGTAGGAGTATTGCTGGAAAATTGTAGGATTGTATATGTTCCATCCGGTTTCTAAAAAGGAGACAGGGATAGAATAACAGATCAGACGCATATAATAGGGAAGTTTCTAGATACTTGAGTAATGCTGCTCGTAGTTTGAAATGCCCTGGTATCAAACCATTTCATAACTTCGAGGCACCATTCAACGCACTGAAATTGCTGCTCAGGAACAGGGAGAAACAATTCTGTCCCCAAGTGCCTTCTATCGAGACACAGGAAGACATAGGCCTTTGTTACAGAGGGACAGGAGGAACTGATCAGCCTCTTGAAACTGTTACTCGTTCAGCTTCTCAGACCAGTATAACAAAAGCAGAGTTAGTTAGCACGATTGCTAAGTTAATGAGACATAAAATAGAAATGCAACATTCTGATTTTGATGGTATTTTACAAAAACAGCAGAAAGAATTTCAGTCAATACGAACTGAATGGAATGTGAAAAGGCCATTCAGTCCTTCAGTTCCATTACACAGGAGGCAGCAGATGAGCACAGAGCTGTTAGAGCCTGTTACTCAGGAGCGGCAGGTGGAGAGCAAACAGATATTGGAGCCTGTTACTCAGGAGCAGCAGAGTATGAGCACACAGGTATTGGAGCCTGTAACTGAAGGGCAGCAGGAGGATAGCACACAGTTATTGGAGCCTGTTAATCAGGGGCAGCAGGTGGAGAGCACACAGCTATTGGTGCCTGTTACTCAGGAGCAGCAGGAGGAGGGCACAGCTATTGGAGACTGTTACTCAGGAGCAGCAGGGTGTGAGCGCACATCTATTGGAGACTGTTACTCAGGAGGAGGGCACATAGCTATTGGAGCCTGTTACACAGGGCAGTGGAAGGAGAGCACACAGCTATTGGGGCCTGTTACTCAGGGGTAGGAGGAGGTTAGCACACAGGTATTGGAGCCTGTAACTGAAGGGCAGCAGGAGGATAGCACAGAGCTATTGGAGCCTGTTACTCAGAAGCAGCAGGAGGCGGGCACACAGCTATTGGAGCCTGTTAATCAGGGGCAGTAGGGGGACAGCACACAGCTATTGCAGCCTGTTACTCAGGGTCAACAGGAGGAGAGCACACAGCTATTGGAACCTGTTACTGAAGGGCAGCAGGAGGACAGCACACAGCTATTGGAGCCTGTTACTCAGGGGCAACAGGAGGAGAGCACACAGCTATTGGAACCTGTTACTGAAGGGCAGCAGGAGGACAGCACACAGCTATTGGAGCCTGTTACTCAGGGGCAACAGGAGGAGAGCACACAGCTATTGGAACCTGTTACTGAAGGGCAGCAGGAGGATAGCACACAGTTATTGGAGCCTGTTAATCAGGGGCAGCTGGCGGAAAGTGGAACACAGGAACAGGAGCCAGTCATTAAACTGCTCTCGACTTCGACACAGGAACAGAAGCGAGTCACTCGACTGCTCGAGACTGGAACACAGGAACAGGAGGCCGTCACCTGTTTGCTCGAGCCTGGGACACAGGAACAGGAGACCATCACTCAACTGCTCGAGACTGGGACACAGGAATAGGAGGCAGTTATTCTCTGATCTGATTGTGATTCCCTCATTCCATTTTTAAGATATTCCCCTCTCTGCAGTCTCTGCTCCTTTTGATGGTCATGTTGCAGATGCTGTCACTGCAGTCACCATGACTCATCCAGAGTTGGGTCACCAAAGCATCTCGTCTTCCTGAATTTTCACAGCAGCTTAAAGCACAGCCTCCAGGAAACCGTCCCCAGCTTTCCCACGAACATTCCAAAACTAGAATTAAGTTAAATGTCACTCAAGTGCTATTGAGAAGGCTCTTCTGGATCAGTAACAGTGCAAGCGATTCCTTGTGTTACTGAGCACATGATCAGTAGAGAGTGATTACCACAGGCGTTCAATTGATCGGCGCAGAGCAAGTTAGAAAGGTGTGCATCAAAACTGCTGAAAGTCCACTATCCAACATGGAGCACAGAGCAGGACACCGGGAAGTCAAATAAAACACACGCTATGCTTTTTGAACATTGTTTCTAAGCTGCTTAATGTTGGAAGCTGATGCTCAGTTTAAATACCAACAGCTTATATCGCAACAAATGGGAGGGATTTGGGAAATAGACGGATGGAGAGAGACTCAGAGTCAGTGTTGTGGAAGGATGTGTTCGCATGTTGAAAAATGCTGAAGTGAAGACATTTCGATAGCATCAAATAACATAGGCTGGTATTTCCGGCAATGGTGAATTAATAGTATACTGGTGTGAGTTCAGACAGAATCATAGACTCTCGGAGATGTACAGCACAGAAAACAGACCCTTAAGTCTAACTTGTCCATGCCGATGGGATATCCCAAATTAAACTAGTCCCATTTGCCAGCACTTGGCACATTTCGATGTAAACCCTTCCTCTTCATGTACCCATCCAAATGCCTTTTAAATGTTGTAATCATAACAGGCACCACCACCTCCACTGGTAGCTCATTCCACACATGCACCATTCTGTATTAGAAAAAGTTGGTCCTTGGGTCTCACCTGAAATCCATGCCCTCGAGTTTTGCGAAAGAGATATGGCTATTAACCCTATATATGCCTCTCATACTCCAAGAAAAATCACCCCAACCTACTCACTCTCTCCCTATAGCTCAAATCCTGGCAACATCCTTGGAAATCTTTTCTGTCTCCCTTCCAGTTTCACAATATCTTTCTGATAGGAGGGAGACCAGAATTGAATACAATACTTCAAAATAACCGAAATAATGTGCTGTACAGCAGCAGCATGGCCTCCCAATTCATATAGTCAAAGCAATGACCAATAAAGGCAAACATGCCAAATGGCTTCTACCGAATTCTATCGAACTGTAACACAACTTTCAAGGAATTTTGAACCTACACTCCAAAACCTTTTTGTTCAGCAACACTCCACAGGACCTTACCATTAAGTGTCTACATCCTGCCCTGATTTGCATTTCCAAAATGCAGTGCCTCACATTTATCTGCACTAAACACCATTCGCTGCTCCTCAGCCGATCAGGCCACCTGATCAAGATCTCGTTGTACTCTGATGTAAACCTTCTGTGTGTCCACCAGAACATCAGTTTTGGTGTCATTTGCAAACTAACCAACTATCGCTGCTGTGTTCACATCCAAATGATCTATATAAATAATGAAAAACAGTGGACCCAGCATTGATACTTGTCGCACACCACTGGTTACAACCCACCAGTTCGAAAAGCAATCCTCCATCACCACCCTCTATCTCCGACCTTCGAGCCAATTTTGTATCCACATGGCTAGTTTTCCATGTGCATTCCATGTGAACTAACCTAGTTAACCAGTCTACCATGGAGAACGTTGTCAAATGCCTCAATGAAGTCTATATCGCAATGTGCACCTCTGCCTCAATGAATCCTCTTAGTCAGTTTCTTCACAAAATCTCAGTCAATTTCATGAGACACCATTTGCTTTGCTTAAAGCTACGTTGACGATTCCGTATCAGTCCTTGCCATTCAAAATACATGCAGACCTTGTGCCTCATCATCCATACCAACAACTTGCCCATCACTGACGTCAGGCTCACCGGCTTTCCCTTACCATCCTTCTTAATGTTTTTAAAGTAATGACACCACGTTATCAAACCTCCTATCTTCTGGCACCTCACCTGTGACAATCAATGATACAAGTATTTCAGCATGTGACCCAGCAATCCCTTCCCTAGCTTCCCACAGAGTTCGAGGTGACAGCTTATCAGGTCCTGGGGACTTTTCCATCTTTACAGGCTTTACGAACTCCAGCATCTCTTCCTCTTAATACAGATACTTTTCAAGATGTCACTGTCAATTTCGGAAGTTCCTTAGTTTCCATATCCTTCTGCACAGTAAATATTGATGCAAGGTGCTTGTTTAGTATCGCCTCCATCTCCTGTTGTTCTGCACATCGGAAGCCTTGCTGATCTTTAAGTGACCCAAAACTCTCCCGTGTTACTCTTTCGTCCTTAATGTGTTTGTACAGTACCTTTGAATTCTCCTTAACACTATTTGTCAAAGCTATCTCAAGCCCCCTTTATGGCCTCCGGATTTCCCTTTTAATTATACTTTTACTGGCGATAGACTCTTCTCGACAGTCACTTTAAATCTGGAATTCAGAGGCTGATGACGATGATATATCTAGTTTTGATTGTTTGAAATACCCAACTAGTTCGCAGATGCCCTTGAAGGAAGCAAACAGCTATCCTTACCTGGTCTAGGTTACATGTGACTCCAGACCCACAACAATATGGTTAACTGTTAACTGCCTCTTGGCAATTAGTGATGGGTAATAAATGCAGGCTAAGCCAGTTATACTCTCATCCCGTGAATGAATACTGTAAAAACATCGACTCCTGATATCCTTATATGACATTGGCATCCCTCTTACCCGTGACTAGGCCATCAATTTCTCCAATCCGCCAGCATTCCTTACATCTTCCAGCCTTACCCCTCACCCTAAAAGGGGCATACTGTCTCTGGGCTCTTGATATCTCTTTTTTGAAGGCTTCCCACTTCCGTGCTGGTCCCTTATCTGTGAATATCGATTCCAATCCAGTTTGGAAGTTAGAGTCATAGTGTCATAGAGATGTGCAGCATGGAAACAGACCCTTCGGTCCACCTCATCCATGCCGACTAGATATCCCAACCCAATCCAATCCCACCTGGCAGCGTCATGCCCATTTCCCTCCCAACCCTTCCTATTCATGCACTCATCCAAATGCCTCTTAAATGTTGCAATCGTACCAACTTCCACCACTTCCTCTGGCAACTCAGTCCACACACGTACCACACTCTGTGTGAAATATTGTCCCTTCAGTCACTTTTATATCCTTCCCCTCTCACCCCAAACCTATACCCTCTCGTTCTGGACTCTCGGACCCCAGGCAAAAGACTTTGTCCATTTACCCTATCCAAGTTCTTGCCTAATATAATCAAATTAGCCTTCCTCCAATTTTAAAAATTATCTTTTAGATCCACTTCATCCTTTTCCATCTCTGTTTTAAAACTAATAGAATTATGATTACTTGTTCCAAAGTGCTTCCCCACTGATAACTCAATCTCCTGCCCTACCTTATTTCCCAAGGGTAGGTCAAGTTTATGTTCTTCTCTGTGATGGAGAGCATTGTACAAGCAACTGCAGCTTTGTGACTGTTAGTGGTTTCAACAGAATCTATGACTCACTGGTCTGAATCTAAGAATAATTTGTCTCAGTGACGTTTTCATTGAATGTGACAGATGGATTGTCTGTACGAGTCTGAGCAAGTTTCTGGTGTTACCTTATCAAACTCACCTCATTAACTACCCACTCCACCCCATGGTGTCCCTCTTATTCAATACCAGCCCGATTCTCGCACCCATCATGGCTGGAGGTACTCAGCATCGCTCGGATGCCCATGGATATTCCGTGATCTCTGGCACTGGTGCCATCTTCAAAAGGCCAATGGGCAGACGGTTGAGCTTTCTTAGTTAGAAGTTGCCCTGCACTGTTTACCTTGAGCATGGCAGATAAGGGACAATTACAACACGGTTTTTTGGACAGGGGTTTGGAAGACCTGGTGGATGGGCTAGTACAGAGTTAGACCATTCTCTTCCCAGAGGGACCCACACCACCAGACCCCCTGAGCATTGTCCGAGCTCACCACCCAGCTCAGTGCTGTATCTGCGTTCTGAGGAAATGTCCAGCAATACAGGACAAGCATCAATAACCTTCCCCACTCTGTCAGGGTAAGGGTCACTCTATTCTCTCTGCTCCCTCGCACTCACTGTATATTTGTTATAGCACCGACCACCGAACTAGACTCATGCTCCACCACTCTCACTCTTGCACCTTCTCTCCCTCTCTCTCTCTCTCTCTCCTAATTTCCCTCCACTATACCACCCACACTAATAACGCAACATGGCCGTAACACTATGGACTAACTCCCTCCTGACACCTCACCATTTCCCCTGCCACAACTACACCAGAACTAAGAGAAGGGCCACCCACTGCAACCTTCCCTCCCTCCCTTCCTTTACACCATTCCAGGAGAAACAGCCTGGAATAGGACAGAAATGGTCAAGCCGGGTGGTGCCCGATATCCGCTCCCTCATCCCACCACCACACCCCCACCCACCACGCCACCACCACATGGGGAGGACCGTGCTACGAGTTGGAGAGGACCGGGATGCCTCGTGTGGAGATTCTGAAACATCCACATCTTACCAAACGAGTAAGGAGCAATGTTCAGTGAAGGGCAATTCTCACTTTAAACCCACTGGCAGTTCCGTTTCCCCCGGCACAACTTCTAAGCCGTGGCCCTGATGCCATCTCTCTTTTGTGTCGAGCTGGTATAAATGGAAACTCCACCATCTCGGTGGCCGGAGGGTGGGCTCACAACACATCGTCACCATAACCTCCCAGGAAGGGAGCACGGAGGCTCCCTCCTATACCTACTCCTGTAAAAAGCTCAAATACTGAAAATAATCTGTGACATTTACTGCTCTCCTCACTTGTCCTGCCATGTCCAATAATCTGTCCTCATATATATCCAGCATCCTGTGCTCCTGCAGCCCTTTTATAACTGTACAGATATTTTATATTGTCCGTCAATGTTATTCCTACCAAAGTGCATCATCTCACACTGCTCTGCATTGATGCTCATCTGCCATAAAACAGAACACTACACCAATTTGTCACTGCCCTTTTGGAGTTCCACACTGTCCTCCACACACTTTACAATTCTTCCAGGTTTGGTTTCGGCAAACAATGAAATTGTCCTACAATCACTCTCCACTCATACTTACTGACTCTCTCACTAGTGTGAACAAGCACATTACGAAAATACTCACCATGAACAGACTGAAAAAAACTGACACATACCAGAGTCCAAGTGATATATTGACAAAGTTACCGGAGCAAGAGAAATACTGACAGACACTCCATGTCTGTATTAGTGTCAGTGTATGAGTGAGTGTCTCTATGTCTCTGTGTTCGTGTGTGTTTATCTGTGTGTATCAGTGTAGGGCGAGTCTGGCAGTCACTGTGGTGTTAATGTGATGTACTATCCCCCTGACATGAGTTTCTGAGGAAGGGGTACTCAACCCAAAACATTAACTTCCATTTCTGCCCACAGATGGTGACAGACTTGCTGAGCTTTCTGTCGCTCTCAGTCTCTGCTGGTCTCCCCACCCCTCTGTACAGGTAGTAATGGAGGGCGAAAATCATAGGGATTCAGTTTCGGAAGGACAGAGGGAATGTATCAGCTCACAGCACCATCCAAACTGAGAGCACCAACAACACACATATACACACACACACACACTACAAACACGCACAAACACACAGGCATGTACACACATAGAGCTGCACACAGACACTCATGCACAGATACACAATACTCATAGCCACCGCCACACACACTTACACACACACTACAAACGCGTGCACACACAGAGACACTTGCACACAGACATATACAGCTGCGCACAGACACTCACATACAGATTCACATACCTATAGCCACCCTACACACGCACTTACAAACGCACACACACACACGCGACACACACCGAGATGCAGAGAGCCACACACACAAAGAGACATACACACGCCCATGACACACACACACGCACACAATATGCTTACAACCATGCAGATATATATACATACATGCACACATACGCATGCACTCACACAGACACACACACACACACGCAGAACACACACAGACACAGATTTCATTCGTTTCTTCATTCCAACCCCCCACCAGAACTTATCCCAGATCCATCCTTCCAACTCGGCACCTCCCTCTTGAACTGTGCTACCTGTCCGTCTTCATTCCCACTATCCACTTCACTCTTTGCTCCAACCTATCACCTTCACTCCACCATCATTTATTTGTCGCCTTCCCAGCTGCCTTACCCAAGCACCATCCCCTTCCATTTATCGTTCGGTCCACATGGTCCACAAGCCTCGTTACTAATGATGAGATTATGCTCGAAATTCCAACTTTCATGCTCCTTGGATGCTGCCTGAAATTCTGTGCTTTTCCAGCACCACACTCTTTGACATAGACACACACGCACCTACAGACACAGAAACACACACACAGACACACACGCGCACACAGACACAGAAACACACACACAGACACAATAACACACACACAAACACAAAGACAACCATGCTTCCCACGCTCGAAAACATCCACACTCCCCACACAGAGACACCCACAGTGCCCACACACACACACATGCTCACACACAGACAGGCATACACACTCAAACAAACATGCACACTAACACACATAGACACCCACCCTCCCCACAAATGCACATTTACTCTCATACACGGACAGACACACTCAGCCAGACACACAACTAACACATATGCAGACACGCAAAAAGCACATGTACGTACATACATGCACAAAGGAACACAGAGACAGAAACACAGACACACACACAGGCACACAGATACATACTGATATGCACATACACTGGCACACAGACAGAAGCATACACACATTGACACATAGAAAACACCCTTACAAGCCCCCTACACACAGACACCCACACTCCTCACACACACGCAGAATCACTGATACACAGAGACACACAATCACTCGCACACACACAAAACAAGCACATATTATCACACAGACACACAGAGATGCACAGAGACATGCACACACCGACACACACCAACACAGACATACAGGCATGCACACACAGAGGCAGACATACATTGACACATGTACACACACAGTGACAAGATCCATTGAATCGGATTCCGTGAAAAACAGAAGCCGATGGAATGAAAAGTGCCATGAGAGCGAGAATATAACATTATATGTGAGGAGGTTATTTTCCAGACTCGAGGAGAGTGCACAATGCTGTTTCCAGGGATCAATATCTGGATATGTAGACAGAATTAGCATCGGCTGTTATTGTACTGCATCTTTTGTACAATGTTGCAAAAGCACAGGCCTTTTCTACAGAGGGGACAACTTCAAAATCCTCAATGATGCAAAACACACAAATGAGGTGAACAACAAAGCAACCGCAGAAACTCGTGTTACGTCATGGGGTAAACGCCCCGGCTCAACCTTTGCTCAAATTCGCTCTCTGTCAAATTCCTGAGCCAGAGTTTCGAACACTGAATGGTCTATGCTAATAAACACTGCTCGAATCTCACAACTTCAGTATTTAATACGACCCTACATGTATGTCTGACAACAGTAATTGCTCCCTCACTGTGTTACTTCAGCACACGTAGAGAAAAAATAAACATGAGAACAACAGTCACGTATGTGACGGGGATTTGACCCGATGCACACCTCTTCGCACCCTACCTCTTGCATTACACCTCTTCCCACCCTACCTCTTTTGCAAAAATGCCATCCCATATTCCCAATTCCTCCGCCTCCACCGGACCTATTCCCAGGAGGACCAGTTCCACCACAAAACACACTAGATGGCCTCCTTCTTTAGAGACCACAATTTCCCTTCCCACGTGGTTAAAGATGCCCTCCAATGCATCTCATCTACATTCCGCACCTCCGCCCTCACACCCCACCCCTCCAACCTTAACAAGGACAGAACGCCCCTGGTGCTCACCTTCCACCCCACAAACCTTCTCATAAACCAAATCATCCGCTGTCATTTCTGCCACCTCCAAACAGACCCCACCACCAGGGATATATTTCCCTTCCCACTTTCCACAAAGACCGTTCCCTCCGTGACTACCTGGTCATGTCCACGCTCCCCTACAACCCACCCTCCAATCCTGGCACTTTCCCTGCCACCGCAGGAACTGGAAAACCTGCGCCCACACCTCCTCCCTCACCTCTCTCCAAGGCCCTAAAAGAGCCTTCCACATCCATCAAAGTTTTATTTGCAAATCCACTAATATCATTTACTGTATCCGTTGCTCCCGATGCAGTCTCCTCTACATTGGGGAGACTGGGTGCCTCCTAGCAGAGCCCTTTAAGGAACATCTCCGGGACACCCGCACCACTCAACCACACCGCTCTGTGACCCAACATTTCAACTCCGCCTCCTACTCTGCCGAGTACATGGAGGTCCTGGGCCTCCTTCACCGCCGCTCCCTCACCACCAGAGGCCTGGAGGAAGAACGCCTTATCTTCCGCCTCAGAACAATTCAACCCCAGGGCATCAATGTGGACTTCAACAGTTTCCTCATTTCCCCTTCCCCCACCTCGCCCTAGTTCTAAACTTCCAGATCAGCACTGTCCCCATGACAGCCGTGAATGACATGTGGTTCAGTCTGTTGGAGACTGCATTTCGACACAGATACAGTTCCCTATTATTAGAACAAGCAGCATCGATGATGAATAACCTCAGATAGAAACAAGCGATAGAGATTTACCGTGGATTCGATGGCCTGAACGGCTTCTGTCGGCACGTGAGTGACGTCACACCTTCTGCCGTCCCTCTCCCTGTCTCTGTGACAGAGTGGCTGAGGGAGAAATAATGGCTCGTTTTTAATCCTCCCTTCCGCTTTGGACTGTCTGCAGCCCCGCAGCTCCTGGCTGTGGGAATGGTTCTCAGTGAGTGAGGGTTTCATACGGAGTTGCTTCATCTGGAACATTTGGGACTCAGATGTTAACTGATGCCCGATTGCAGCAAAGAAACCGACGGCTCTGAAACAAAAGCCTTTCTGCTGGATTGTTCTGTGAAGATTGATTCTGAACATCAAATGGGCAGCACAAAAATGCACTGATTTGAATTTTACTGAGGGAAGACAGTCCACAGCCCATTTCTCTCTTTCCCACCAGCTCGGCATCTTTCTCTCTCTCTCAAATAAATGATATTTGGAGGAAGTTCGCAATCAAAGTTTCTAAGTTCCAGCGGCGCTCTTGCACCTGGCTGTGCCCGTGAGAGGAAGCTTCAGAGCATATCCACATTTACATCCCGTCATAATGCCTGCAAGTGGAGGGAAATGGCTGAAGACTCTGCCAATAGAGACAGCTCAGTCCCCGGGGATGGGATAAACAGCACCGTCCCGTTGGGGACATTCTGCAGATTAGACACAGTGTACTTTATCATTCAGATCATACCAGAGTGAGAACACTTGAGAAGGCCAATCGGTCACTCGTACCTGTGCCAACTCGGGAGTTGCAAAAGATTGGTGAAAGTGGAAAGTGGATTTGTTCACGTTTCAAGTATTTCCATGAAGCAGGAAGCAGAAGAAGATACACAGTCAAGCGATTGAGATCTGACTACAGGCGCAGCAAATAAGTTGTACAGCGCAGGGGAGAGCTTTGAAGTATTGAATTCTGGTTAATGGGACGATCATGCTTTTACGAGGCCACGCTGCTACAGAAGCGACTATGTCAGTGTCTCTCAACATTGTGATTTCACAGGCAAATATCGCCATTACACTGCAGGAAATTCATTTTTCCAATGTGAGGGTAGTCCATATGTAAAGGTGCAGCTTATATATCGAATCCTTTCACATAAATAATTCCACTGCACCTCAGTGCGTTGTATTGTCTCCTTTCCACTTTACCTGTCATTGTGCCTGCACTGAAGTTGATTTTCTCCTTCTGTGTATCTTTTACAGTCTGGATGATGTGATGCAGTTGTACTGACCCATCTTCTGACAGAATTTTCCTCTTCACTTCAGCCCGCCCTAACTTCGCTATCTGATACCATTCCCATTGTTTAGATGTTAATCGCTCGTCTCAGATCCAGCCTGCCCTCACCCAAAATAAATGGAAAACTCAGTCACACTGTGATCACTGCAATCGAGGGATATATTCACTCTAAGGTCATTGATAATTCGAAGGATAAAGTTAGGACTGCAGATGCTGGAGATCAGAGTTGGTAGTGTGATGTTGGAAAAGCACAGCCGATCAGGGTGCATCCGAGGAGCAGGAGTATTCACGTTTCAGATTTAAGCCCTTCATCTGGAATAAGGCTTGTGAGTCGGGGCTGAGAGATAAAAGGAAATAGTGTGGGGTTGAGGGGAAATAGCTGGAAAGTAATAGATGGATGAATAGGATGGAGAAGAAAATAGGTCAGAAATAGCAGTGATGGAAAGGGTTGCGAGGACGATGCCGAGTTGAAGGCTTGGGCTTGGGGGAGGGGAAATGAGGTAACTGTTCAAATTCACATTTATCCCGTGCAGTGTTAGGGTCCCAAGCCGGTAGGTGTAGTGTTCCTCCTCCAGGGGTTGGGTGGTAACGGTTTGGCAGTGGCGAGGTCCAAGACCTGAATGTCTTTGATGGGTTAGGAGGGGGAGTTGAAGTGTTCAGCTACGGGATGGTGAAGTTGGTGGGTGCGGGTGTCCCAGAGATGTTCTCTGAAATGATCTGCAAGAAGGTTTCCTGTCTCCCTGATGTAGAGGAGACCGCACTGCGCGCAAGGGATTCAGTAGATGACATTGGTCGCTGTAAAGGTGAATTTCTAATGGATGTGGAATGATCCATTTGGGCCTTGGCTGAGGTGAGGGGAGTGGTGTGGGTGCAAGTTTCACCCTTCCTTTGGTGGCAGGGAAAGGTGCCAGGACAGGGTTGTGGGCTTATGGGGGGATGTGTGGACGTGAAGAGGGGGTCATGGAGAGAATGGTCTTTCGGGAATGTTGGCAGGGCTGGGCAGCGAAATATATCTCTGGTGATGGTGTCTGTTTGGAGGTGGCATCAGTGGCAAAATATGATGCGTTTATGCGGAGGTTGATGGGGTATAAGGTGAGCACCAGGTGGTTCTGTCCTTGTTGCGTTGAGAGGCGTGGCTTCAAGGGTGGTGGTGTGTGAAATGGAGGTGTTGAACCAGAGGGCGCTGTCAACCACGTGGGAAGGCAATTTGTGATCGTGGAAGAAGGAGACCAACTGGCTCTTTCTGAGGTGAAATTGGTCATACTGGGAACAGATGGGCTGGAGGTGGAGGAATTGGGAATAAGCAATGGCGTTCTTACACGAGATAGGGTTGGAGGAGATGTAGACTAGATACATGTGGGAGTCGGTGGGCTTGTAGTATATGTCTGTAATTAGTCAGTTGCCAGAGTCGGTGATGGAGAGGTCCAGGAAGGTGAGGGAAGTTGCCAAGAGGATCCGGATAAATTTGAGGTTGGAGTGGAAGGTGTTGGTAAAGTTGGTGAGCAATGCAACCTCCTCGTTGGAGCACCAAGTGAACCCAAACATTCATCAATGTAGCGGAGGAACAGGTGGAAGATGGTGCCTGTGTAACTGCGAAAGATGGACAGTTCCACGTATCTAACAAACAGGCAGGCATAGCTCGGTCCTATGCGGGTGCCCATGGCTACCAGCGTCAATGGAGGAAGTGGGAGAATTGGAAAGAGAAGTTGTTGATTGTGAGGACCAGTTCAGCCAATTGGATGAGGATGTCGGTGGAAAGGTACTGTTTGGGATAGTGTGAGATTAAGAAATGGAAGGCTTGCAGACTTCTGTCATGGCAGATGGATTTGTACAGGGACTGGATGTCCATGGTGAAGATGATGCGATGGCGGCTAGGGAAACGAAATTCTTCGAGGAGGTGAAGTGCATAGGGGTGTCACGAATGTAAGTGGGCATTTCCTGAACTGGGAAGAGAGGAGTGTGTCGATGTAGGAACAGATGATTCGGATGGGACAGGCTCAGGATGAGACAATAGATCGACTGGGGCAGTCAGGTTTGTGATTCTTAGGAAGGAAGTAGAATCGGGGAGTGCGCGGTTCACGGACAATGAGGTTGAAGGTTGTGAATGGGAGATGCCCAGAGGTGATGAGATTGTGGTTGGTCTGGGAGATGATGGTTTGGTGAGGGGAGGAGAGTTTGTGATCGTAGTCTGTAGGAGGAGGTGTCTGCGAATTGGTACCTGGCTTCAGCTTTGTTCCTCTGGCCGACTCACAAGCCTAATTCCTGATGAATGGCTTATGCCTAAATCGTCCATTCTCCTGCTCCTCGGATGTTGCCTGACCTGCTGTGCTTTTCCAGTACAACACTCTCCACTCATTCATTATTACTGTCTCATTTCACACTCCCAGGTCCATGCTGTCTCTTTGATTCTCATGAGCACTGTTCTCATGGACTGCGACAAAATCTGCCAATCTGAAACAAAAACAGAAATTGCTGTAAAATCACAGTTGTGCTGGCAGCATCTGTGCAGATGAATCACAGTTAACGTTTCACATCCATTGGGTCCGTCTCTCCACAGATGCTGCCAGACGTCCTGAAATATTCCAGCAACGTCTGTTTTTGTTTGATTTTCAACATCAGCAATTTTTTCATTTTTGTTTTCTTATTTTCTGCCAATATGCTTTGGCTCAAGATGACGTTAAATGTTTTAAATATGACTGTGATGGAACGGCCACATTCCATCAGCCAGCTCCTTCTATTTGGTTCACGTGAGCAATGCCTTTCCACTTGGTCACCGGGCCCTACAGCTGCACTGCATATAAATTGACAAGACTGTGGCATTCTCTCGGATTGGTAATCAGGAGCGAGATTGATTGAAATTATTGAAAATTTAAGATAAACTGATAAAATACGGGATATTAAACTGGAAACTGAAAGGGAAAGAGAGAACAGCGAATGATAATTTTTTGACAAAACTGAAATATAATCGCTCAAGATTCAGGAAGTACTTTCGTCCACAAACATGCCATAATATGGAATTTAATGTTTGGGACAACCAATGCAAGCAGATAGCAAAATCGTAGTTTTAAAGTCTTGCTGTAACTGTTTTGGTTTTAATGAACGCACACATGGGACTCAGTGCTGTAATGGTCTCCTAAAATGGAAAAGGAAATCCTTGCCTGCGAGGATACGTGGGGAATGTTCACTGATTCATCAGTGAAACATGTGTAAACTGTGTAACATGAAACCAGTTCAACATCTATTTTCCCGGAATTTAACGCAGGGCACATGGGAAATGTTATCCATCTGCTGAAAAATCACCTTCGGCTCTCTCTCCACATATGTCTCTTCACGTTTTAGATACTTGCAGTATGTTTGTTGATCAAGGAGTCATTATCCAGAAAATGTTGTTTCTCAATCCACAAACACGGGTATTTTCCCATAAACTGCGCTTTGCTCAATATCACCTTATGTCCGTATTCCTCAACACGACGACAAATTAAAGCTGCTCCATGTGAGGCTCAGAATTGAAACTTCTGCAGAGCACAGCCCACTATACTGAAACAGAGATACAGTGCACTGGTCACCTTCAGCACAGGAGCAACACGTTAATGCTTACCTCCACATTCCTGGTTTTACCTTAACGTTTGGGAAACCGAGTTTCTCTGATTCCATGGCTAGTAACGGGGATTATATGATCATCTTCACCAGTGGTTCAGTCCCTGAGTGAGGAAAGTGATGAGGTACTCATTGTAAAGATGGGTAGATTGATGAAATGTACAATTTCATCTTTTGCCTTCACTAACCCATTAGCTTTTTATTTTGTTTTGCATCTGTAGAAATCTTAAAATCTTCATCTTTAACAGACTCAATGACAGGTCTCCATTGGGTCTCTGGCATCAAATTTCAAAGTTTAAACCCCCTCTGAATTCTTCCACCGCAGTCCGCTGTTTGAGAAGTGTTCCTGTTGTGGGAAATTCACTTCCCCGCGTGTCACCTGCTATTCCCAGCATGCGCTCTGGCACTGCACTCATTTTCCTTCTGACACTTGCTCACTGTGTTGCTGTGATCATACAGTGACTTGGTGTCGCACAGTGCAGGAAAATGATACACATCAAGGTTTTTGCATTGTTGCCTTCAATTGTCAGGTTAGCCTTATTTTGGATTTTGAAATTGTCTGTTCTGTACACAAGTGCGTGTCAAAAACATCTGAGCGGAAGTTAGGTGTTCCGAATAATGACATTGAGCACTATGCACTCTCCTCCAGTCTGGAAAACAATTCCTCACAGGCAATTTAATAGACAATATACAGCAGGTGCAGGAGTAGGCCATCATGCCCTTCGAGCCAGCACCACCATTCATTATGATCATGGCCTGAACATCCTCAATCTGTATCCTGTTCCTGCCTTATCCCCATAACCCTTGATTGCACTATCCTTAAGAGCTCTATTCAACTCTTTATTGAAAGAACACCTCCTGCTGTCTCGGGTTCTTCATTCCGTTGACTTCAAATCTTCACAGAATTCAACAGACCTTGTTACATATTCATTTCCTCATTTTTGTTCAGATCACTGTGTGCATTGTGTGACAGTGGGAGTGCACTTGCCCCACAACCCAGGGGTCAGACCATAGTCTTGGAACCGTACTATGTTATTTATCATTTTACCAACACCAGGGAGAAATATCTGCTGCTCTGCATAATTTACCCAATTCAATTATTCATAAGGTCATAGCTGTTCCAGCATCTGTGACGAGGTGGCCGAGAGGTTAAGGCGATGGACTGCTAATCCATTGTGATCTGCACGCGTGGGTTCGAATCCCACTCTCGTCGCTGTCATTAATGGCATTTTCGTGGTGCTGTTTTCAGATGATCACAGCTGTCGTGTTGAAACTGGAACGCTAATGGTCAGTTTATATGCATTTACGCGATTACAAAATTTCAAAGAATGGTTTGAGCCTCTTGACTAAGCTGTGTTGAAATGTAGGTTGCATTGGGATAATGAAAGGAAACGCGGTTTCCTTTTAGTAATCAAGTTGCTGTGAACGTTTTTTCGTATGAAAGATATCCAGGAAAATCAAATACCGAGAGCTGAGAAGTGCATGTTTATGCAAAGGGATTCTTAATGAACTTTTTGTCAGATGAAATATGAAGGATGTTGAGTAGACGTAATTTATCCTGGTGAGAAGAGCACAGCGAGACAGCACAAAATGATGGCGATACTTCAAAGGGGCAGGGCGTGGGTGTAGGGGCACTGAGAACTGGCTGTAAATGCACAGTGGAGAATTGCCAATGTTGGTGCCGTGCATGGGCACGGAAAGACTGACACATTGGTCTCGCCCTCGCCCCTTGCTCTCGCCATTGATGAATGCTGGACATAAGGCACAGATAAACACAAGATGTGGGAAGCAAGCTCCCTCTCGTTATGCACACACTGGATGCATCACATTGAACTATGAACAACTGGAGAAATCAGCATGTTACCTTTAGGGAGTGAAACTAAACTGTGGATCAATGACCGCAGATTCATGCAACATAAACATGAAAAATAATTTAAAATGTAGGGTGAAGGTTTGCTTGCTCAGCTGTAGCTTTGATATCCAGACGTTTCATTACTTGGCGAGGTAACATCATCATCAGTGGCGACCTCCAAGTGAAGAGAATCTGTTGTCTCCTGCTTTCTATTTATATCTTTCTCCTCGATGGGGTTCCTGGGGTTTGTGGTGATGTCATTTCCTGTTCGTTTTCTGAGGGGTTGACAATTTCCATCTAGATCTATGTGTTTGTTTATGGCATTGTGGTTGGAGTGCCAGGCCTCTATGAATTCTCAGGCGTGCCTTTGATTAGCCTGTCCCAGGATAGATGTGTTGTCCCAGTAGAAATGGTGGTATTTTTAATCCGTGTGTAGGGCTACGAGGGAGAGAAGGTCGTGTCTTTTATTGGCTAGCTTGTGTTCGTATATCCTGGTGGCTAACTTTCTTCTTGTTGTCTTACGTAGTAGTTGTGACAGTCCTTGCATTGAATTTTGTAGATGACGTTGGTTTTGTCTTTGGATTGTTTTGGTTCTTTTAAGTTTGTTAGTTTTTGTTTGAGAGTGTTTGTGGGTTTGTGTGCTACTAGGATTCCGAGGGGTCTTAGTAGTCTGGCTGTCATGTCTGAAACTTCTTTGATGTATGGTAAGGTGGTTATGGTTTCTGGCTGTGTTTGGTCTGCTTGTCGTGGTTTGTTCTTGAGGAATGTGTGGACTGTATTTTTTGAGTATCTGTTCTTCTCGAATACATTGTAAAGGTGGTTTTCCTCTGTTTCCGAAGTTCGTCTGTGCTGCAGTGTCTGGTGGCTCGTTGGAATACTGTTCTGGCGCAGCTTCGTTTGTGTGTGATGGGATGGTTGCTGGTGTAGTTAAGTATTTGGTCAGCGTTTGTCGGTTTTCTGTATGCAAGGGTTTGTAGTTCTCCGTTGTCCTTTCTTTCTACTGTGTCATTCAGGAATGCGAGTTTGTTGTCGGTTTCTTCTTCCTTGTTGAACTTTATGCCTGTGAGAGTGTTGTTGATGATGTTAAATGTCTTTACTATCTTGTTTCGTTTTGTGATGACAAAGGTGTCATCTGCGTAGCGGACCCAGATTTTGGTTTGATTGTTTCTAGGGCTGTTTGTTCTAGTCTTTGCATTACCGCTTCTGCTCTGAATCCTGATAGCGGAGGTCCTATGGGTGGGCCGTTGGGGGTTTGTTTTTAGACTATGTTGTTGAATGTGAAGTGGGTGGTGAGGCACAGGTCCACAAGCTTCATGATGTTTTCGTTGGTAATGTGATTGATGGTGGTTGGTGTGTGTGATGGTCTCTTCTAAATGTGTGTTTCCTTTGCCATGTCGATGTTGATGAAGGTGAACAGTGCTATTATGTCGAATGAGACCATTGCTTCCCCTTCCTCGACTTTGGTGTTTTTGATGATTTTTAGGAATTCCTGGGTGGAGTGGATGGAGTGCTGTGATTCTTCTATGAGGTATTTCAGTCTTGAGTGTAGTTCTTTGTCCAGTCTGTAATTTGGTGCTCTGGGTAATGAGACTATGGGTCTGAGGGGGCTCCTGGTTTATGGATTTTTGGTAGTCTGGTTCGACTTGGCCAACACATTGATCCTGGGACAGTCTAAGCAAAGACATGCTAGAGAATTCCCAGAGGCCTGGCACTCCAACAACAATGCCATAAACAAACACATATATCAAAAAGCCATCTATCAACCCCGCAGAAAACAAACCGGAAATGACATCACCACAATTCCCAGGAACCCCATCCAGGAGAAAGATATAAATAGAAAGCAAGAGACAACAGCTTCGCTTCACTTGGAGATCGCCACTGATGATGTTACCGAGCCAGGTAATGAAACGTCTGGATATCAAACCTACAGCTCAGCGAGCAAACCTAAACCCTAAACCTCAACCTGAGCTGCAAACCTTCACAAACCTTGCGATTTAAAGTGTCTTTATACGCATATCATTAATAGACTTTTCGTTATAATACCCGTCTGGTTGAAAGAAGAAGGCATCACATTTTAAGATAAATGACAACGTTACCAATTTTGTTTTGAAATTGAGATCCATTTGATCATTGTCCACAGTGAACAAGTTCATTTTAAATAATGCAAACCACATTCTCTCACCTGGAATAAAAGTGTGATTTCAATATAAACATTGTCCTTGCTAAGTCGCAGTTACTCAACATTAAAAATAGGATGTAATGTTTATTAAGCATAGATCAATTAGCACCATTATCTTACTTCGGATTGACTGCAGTATGCACATGCGAAATAAGGTTTAAGAAAGAATGACTTTTGAAAATAATGATTCGGTGGTGACTAAAATTAATATTAGCTTCTCATGATGTGGATATTCCACCAATGGCTCCAGTGGTGGAAATGTTCAGTGGGCAGTATTTCTATGATGATACAGACGTATGTGCGCCGCCAGGGATGTGAGCTCCCACTTCATCTGGAACAGCGTCTTTTGACATGGACCAGGGAGCATTGTGGCATCCGTCTGGGAGTTCCAACCACACCTGGAGCAGCTTCCATTGACATGGAGCAGCAGGGAGCATTGGCACATCCGAATGCAAGATCTAACCTCATTTGGAGCATCTTCATTTGGCCTGGAGCAGGGAGCTTTGGGAGATCATTCTGGGAGATCCACTCTCACCAGGAGCAGCTTTTAATGACATGTAGCAGCAGGGAGCATTGGGACATCAGAGTGATAGATCCAACCTCAACTGGACCACTTCTATTGACATGGAGGAGGGAACATTGGGACATCAGACTGGGAGCTCCAACCTCACAAGGATCAGCGTTTAATGACATTTAGCAGCTGGGCGCATTGGGACATCAGAGTGGTAGGTCTAACCTGAACTGCACCATTTCTACTGACATGGAGCAGGGAGCATTGTGACATCAGACTGGGAGCTCCAACTTCAGGTCGAGCCGTTTCTATTGACATGGAGCAGCAAGGAGCATTGGAACGTCAGGTTGGGAGCTCCAACATCACCTGGATCAACTTGTATTTACATGGAAGAGGAGGGAGGATTGGGACATTAGGCTGGGGGAAAGGATATTCAACGATTTTAATCTAAAGTAAAATATGTTTCAACACCTCAAATGTTAATTGATTTATAAAGACTCTTTCCCGGGAAAATAATTAATTCTTTAGATAGTAAAGTCAAGTACTGCAAATATTCAACTCAGGAAAACGCATTGGTACAGAGAGAAATTGGAGTGATGTTTCATGTCTTTGTCTTTTCATTTCTGGCCGTCTCTGCACTGGATTATATCACCGGAAGGACGTTTTCACTCATTTCCAGCAAATACAGTCAGGTCACTAACGTAATCTAAAGGTGAAAATTTTTGGGTATATGCGATGTTATGATTAGGATGGAGTTTACTTCAAATTTTGGGGAAAACGTAGCAAAGTCAGTTGCAATTTCCAAGATCAGCAGTGACCTCATTGATTGGCTGATCAGATTGTGAATGGTCATTTTTTGAGGACAATTTGAAGTGAATCAATGATGGTGATTATCTTTGTTCTTTGTTCACCTTGTGACTGTTACTGCTATTGCTCATGTCCTTGTTAACACCACAGCTCTGCAGCGTGTAAAACCTCAGCTGTGCATCTGGCCAGTGGCACAACCATTCGTATAGCTGGCTACGCATCAGGCGGTTGTAAGTTCAACTTTTACTTTGCGCAAGCGCATTGTGGAGATTCATCACACATCCAACCTAATCATTTTTGTAATGCTGAGGTGGATAATATTTGAAATTTTCATCTTCACGAGCGAAAATTCTTTCACTGTCTTCGATCAGTTAAACATTACCAAATACTATCAGAGTAAAAATCACACAGTACCAGATGGTATTGAACAGACGTATTTGGAAGCACCAGTGTTCCATGCACTGCTTCGTCACCAGTGTTCCATGCACTGCTTTGTCAACTGTTGGAATCGAAAATGGCTTTGTGTGATTATTAAATGTATCCACCCCAGTCCAACACCAACACCTCCACGTCATGGGTACCGTCGACACCACGAACGGTCGGTTGAAGTCCAGATGATCTTCCAAAAGATCGCGCATATTGACACACACACCAAGTTTCTGCAGAAAAACACCCACCTAATGAAGGAGCGGCTGTCCAAAAGCTAGTGCTTCCAAATAAACCTGCTGGACTCTGCCCTGATATTATGTAATTTTTAACTTTGTCTACTCAACTCAAACACTGGCACTTCCATATCATAGACAACATCAGTCATGTCCCACCGTTGTCAGAGAAGGCAATCCTGGAAGAGCCTAATACATTGCACATAGGTACGTTTCGTTTTCAGAAACCAACGCTCTCAATCGCTGCAGCTCCGATGTATGAAAAGGCAGAAAAGAAATAGCTGAGACTCGGTTTTGACAATATTTTGAAACTTTTTGGGAAGTGGAATCAGAGGAGAATGAAGGATTAACGGTCCGTCTGTGCAGAGAGAGGGAAGGCACTATTCCCTTCTTTGATGAGCTGGGGTATTGACTGATCGAAGGCATGAAACAGATTCCTGGTAGAGCTGCGCTCTCTGCATCAGGAACAAGAAGTCCTGATTTCCTGAACGGTAATGAAACCCAGGCCACTCAGTTAAAGCGCTGAATACTAACCACTAGACCACCAGGGATGAGGGCAGAAGCAGTTGCACCGTTTCTTCATAACACAGTTTTTGGAATTATGTCACTGCAGATATGTTTCCCCTCAAAAATGATTGAATTATCGCGTGTTTACAGCACAGATCTGGGTCCCTTCATCTCGTTTCCCAACACTTGGTCTGTAACCTTGTATGCTCTGACATTTCACCTGAGGGCTAATTTCTCTGGAATGTTTTAATCTCGTAAAACACAATAAGTGGGATTAAAGTTTGAGATGGGAACTGAACCCCATTTTTAACCATAGACTGAAGCACGGAGACACATTTCCCCAAGTGTGTCACGGGCGTCGGGAGAAAACAAGCAGAATGTTAGATTTCACCGACTTGTCTGATATTATCCCATTTCAGAGTTCAACATCAAGGTCTGGTTACAGCAAAGAAAGGAAGCATTCAGCCCCTCCCATCCCAGTGTTCCATTACTCTGTAGTTTATACTGCCTCACCTCGTTCTTGCTGCAAAACTTGATCACTGCTCACGCCCGCTATTTCCTGTCCTGCCAAACGGTTTGCCTCAAGTTCTTTGAATGAAAAACAGGAATGACCTATTTCAAGCACTTTTCTAGTTTACAAGGACAGTGTTATCACCACTGAGCAAGCACATTGCCAGCTCAGAGAGAAATCTCATCTTTTAGAAACTGAAATGCAAAGATGATTGGATAGCCTCAGTATTGTAAACCAACCAACAAGACTGGAATAGGGCCGAGGGGATCACGCACAGAAGGATGGGAGAATAGAATGGCGAATTTCTTGGTGTCCAGGGTGATTTTAACAGAAATCTTCCCTGGTAGTATAGCGATGAGGATTCAGTGATTTCACTGTCATGGCTTGTTAAAGGTTAACGTTTACAGTAATCAATATGAAATACTGTTTGATATTTCGAAGCAGAATGATGTGCAGCAGACAGAATCGTTTCCCTGCATGACCTAATAAGAGAGCTCAGAAGAGCCAGGAGGAGACATGAGAGCCAGGAGGAGACATTAGAAGTTGTTGGCGGATAGGATCAGGGTTAACCCTAAGGCTTTCCATAGGTATGTCTGGAATAAAAGAATGACGAGAGTTAAATTAGGGTCAATCAAGAATAATAGTGGGAAGTTGTGTGTGGAGTCAGAGGAGACATGGGCAACACTAAATAAATATTTTTCGACAGTGTTCACGATATAAAATGAAAATGTTGGCGAGGAAGATATAGAGATACTTGCATCTAGACTCGAAGAGATTGAAGTTCACAAGGAAGAGGTATTAGAAATACTGTAGTGTGTGAAAATAGACATGTCCTCTGGGCCAGATGGGATCTATCCTAGGATCCTCTGGGAAGCAAAGGAAGAGATTGCCGAGCCTGTGCCATTGATCTAGAAATCATCATTATCTACAGGAATAGTGCCTGAGGACTGGAGGATTGCAAATGTGGTTCCCTTGTTCAAGAAGGGTAGTAGAGACAACCCTGGTAATTACAGACCAGTGAGTCTCACTTCAGTTGTTGGTAAAGCTTTGGAAAAGATTATCAGAGATAGGATTTATAATCATCTAGAAAAGAATAATCTTGTCAGGGACAGTCAGCATGGTTTTGTAAAGAGTAGGTCGTGCCGAAACGAATCTTTTGAGTTTTTTGACAAAGTGACCAAACAGGTAGATGAGAGTAAGCAGGTTGATGTTCTGTATATGGATTTCAGCAAGGTGTTCAATAAGATTCCCACAGTAGGCTATTATACAAAATGTGGAGGATTGTGGGAGACATAGCAGTTTGAATCAGTAATTGGCTCCCTCAAAGAAAACAGAGGGTTGTAGTTGATGCAACATGTTCATCTTGGTGTCCAGTTACTAGCGGCATTCGACAAGGGTCGATGTTGGGTCCACTGCTATTCGTCATTTTTGTAAATGTCCTGGATGAGGGCTTAGAAAGGTGGGTTAGTAAATTTGCGGACAACACTATGGTCGGTGGTGTTGTGGATAGTGACGAAGGATGTTGTCGGTTGCAGAGGGACATAGATAGGATGCAGAGCTGGGCTGAGAGGTGGCAAATGGAGTTTAATGTGGACAAGTGTGAGGTGATACACTTTGGATGGAGTAGTCGGAATGCAAAGTACTAGGATAATGGTAAGATTCTTGGGAGTGCAGATTAGCAGAGAGATCTCGGTGTCCATGTACACAGATCCCTGAAAGTTGCCACCCAGATTGATAGGGTTGTTAAGAAGGAAAACAGTGTTTTGGCCATAATTAATACAGGAATTGAGTTCTGGAATCAGAAGGTTATGCTGCAGCTGTACAAAGATCTGGTACGGCCACATTTGAAGTATTGTCAACGTTTCTGGTCACCGCATTATAAGAAGGATGTTGACGCTTTGGAAAGGGTTCAGAGGGGATTTCCTAGCATGTTGCCTGGTGTAGAAGGAATGTATTATGAGGGAAGACTGAGGGCCTTGAGGCTGTCCTCGTTGGAGAGAAGACTGAGAGGTGACTTAATAGAGACATACAAGATAATCAGAGGTTTAGATAGGGTTGACAGGGAGAGTCTTTTTCCAAGTATGGGGACGGCAAACACGAGGGTCACAAATTTAAAGTGAGGGGAGATAGGTACAAGACAGATGTCAGAGGTAGTTTCTTTACTCAGAGAGAAGTTAGGGCATGGAAAGCTTTGCCTGTAACGGTGGTAGATTCGCCAAGATTAAGTGCATTTAAGTCGTCATTGGAGAGGCATATGGACGTACATGGAATAGTGTAGATGGGATGGGCTTCAGATTAGTATGACAGGGTTGCGCAACATCGAGGGCCGAAAGGCCTGTTCTGCACTGTAATGTTCTATGTTCTATATGCTTCAGTTCCACATCAGCAATGTCATTTGCAATTGCCTGAAGTTCAATCAGTTTAAAACAAGAACGGAGGGGGCGTCAGGAAAACGGAAGGGGAATAGTGGTTTGTGAGAGTTAACCACATGCCTCGTGGAGCCAGGTTCAATGTAGACACTGAATATCGGTTTTCCTGTTTACCTTGGTATACTGATCACGACGGATCAATGACCCAATATTGCCTGCCCTTTGTGTGTGGTTCTTTGTACATTGCACCTCGGTTCAGTGCTCCGAGGGACCACACTTTTTTAAATTTGGCACGTTTTACTCAGGTCGGTTTTGCAGCTTCATATTAAGGCCAACAATTTTAGGAAAAAATAGTCACCATTCAGACCACCAAGTCTGTTCTGCTATTGAATGGTTTCATATCTGATCTGATAACCTTGAACTGCAATTTTTGCCTTTCGCCAGAATGCTTGATGTCTTTGCTGTTTGAAGATCTACCAATCTCAGCCTCAATACACCTAATGACATTTCCTCAACAGCCTTCTGCTACAAGAAAGTCCACTGATGCAGAACTGCCTGAGAGAATAAATGCTTCTTCATCTCTGTTTTAATTGTGAGATCCGCACTCTAATACAAAGTTAAAAATCGCACAACACCAGGTCATAGTCCAACAGGTTTAATGGAAGCAATAGCATTTGGAGAGCTGCTCCTTCATCAGGTGGCTGTGGAGTACACAGTGGTAAGGTACAGAATTTATAGCGAAAGGTTACAGTGTAATGTCACTGAAATTATACATTGGAAAAATACCTTGATTGCTTGTTAAGTCTTCTAACTGTTAGAATGACTATGTTAGGTTCATTTCTTTCTTATGTAAATCGAAAAACTTTCTTTTAACACTTACATTCTCAGGTGGACTTAACCAATTAGTGCCAGCACAGATAATATGTTGAAGGTGTTAGTCCGTGTGTTCTGCGTCCATGCCATAATGTTTAGACTGACGCTAATCTAAAAAAAACAACATGCTGCAGACAAGGATGCCTTAAGACATGGTACATTGCTGAAGCCGAGCAGAGGCTACAACAACGGAATGGGCGCTGCACATCAATCAACAGACAGGTGTACCCTTTCCCAGTTGGAGAGCACTTCAGTGATCCAGGACATTTGACCTCGGATCTTTGGGTGACAACCCTCAAAGGCGGTCTTCGGAACAGGCAGCAGCTAAAAGTGCCCCCACAGAGACTGATAGCTAAATTCGGTACCCATGGTCATTGGGTTAATGTCACAGTACAGGTGATCCCATTGCCCTATCGACAAACAGAGACCCTCCCACGCACACACACACACACACACACACACACACACACATATCCGTCTGTGGGGTGAATTTGTACTTGCAGAGTTACATTGTACTTTGCTCAAAAACTTCATGAATCCATGTAAGTCTCTGGTAACTCATTTTTATAAATTAGAATCAGTCTAAACATTATGGAACAGACAGCAGCACAGGGGGGCAGACACCAGTTGTTTAACTTCACCTGAGAATGAAACTTTAAAATAAAAAAAGCTTTGCGCTTTGCCTATGAAAGAAGTGAAGCTAACATGGTCATGAAAACAGATCGGAGACTTAGCAAACAATCAAGCCATTTTTCAATGTACAATTTCAATTACATCACACTGCAAACATATGCTATAAATTCTGTGTCTTACAAGTGTGCACTCCACAATCACCTGATGAATGAGCAGTGGTCCGAAAGCTAGTACTTCCAATTAAACCTGTTAAACTATAACCTGCGGTTGTGTGATTTTCAAATTTGCATATCCCAGTCCAAAACCGGCATCTCCAAGTCATTCGATACGAGGTGCTCTGGTCACAGAACTAAACTTTCTGCATCCAACTTATTAAATCCTTGAAAATACCTCTATGTTTCAATAAGGATTATTTTGTAGTACTGAGTCTCAACAGGAAAAGGCAGCTTATTTCAGCGTTTCTTCCCATTTGATTTCATCTCTGATATAAAATTCTCACTGACTCTGACAGAACTGCTACCTTTGCTGTTTTGTAATGTCAGGAATTCATGTTCTATTTCAGATTTCCATAAGGACCAACAATGTTTTTTTTTCCCTGACTGGAAATCAACATTGGGAAATAGCAGCGAGACAGCTGCATTTCAGCACGTTCGCACCAAGGACGACATATGCAATGCTTGGAACTTTTCTTGATGACTTGTTTTTGCATATTTTGTTCAGTTGCAAAATGACAGTTTTTGAGTTTTTAAAAGCATGGCGAATGGCCATTCAGCCTATGCGTCATTATCAGTTATCAAACATCTGGCTTGGAAACACAGTTTCCAGACGTGACTCATCGCCTGGTGTGTTCTAACATTTCAAGTCTTAGTTAAATTGTTATTCAATTTCTTAAGGGCTTGAGTGGAACAACAAACATCTCTGTGAACGAACAGTTCTGAAAGACAAACTCTTTCTCGGAGCCATTTGTCAGTTTTCCTCATGATGCAGCGGAAAATGTTTCTGCGCTCACATCTGAATTGGTTTACCCTGTTTCTTCCTCAGCTTCCTCCT